>NW_026961421.1:1548016-1896033 GCF_963924245.1 Chroicocephalus ridibundus
GTTTCTGTATATTGGGCACAGCGCTCTGCAGGGTGTTAGCAGAGACTTTCCCGGGACAGTGAAACCCTATATCAGAGACACTGAGAAGAAGCCCCAACGTTCCTTCCAGGCACTTTCAGTGTGGGTGCCTTCTCCACGTGGTTCCTGGTTTCACTGCAGCTCTGAAGAGAATGTTAGCAAAGAGGTAATCGGGACAGTGCAAACAGTACTCAAAGACAGGGAGAGCAAGCTCTCTCTTCGCACTTTGGATGTGGAACATACAGCGAGATGTTTGCTGCTTTTGCGTTTGGCTGTTGGGAGATTTACAGCACAAAGATATCCAGTTGATTTGAAGCAGTTCCGAGAAAGTCTAAGCATAATCCTCACTTTTCCCTCCTGGCACTTTCCCTGTAGGAGATACCGCAAGACGTTTCTGTATATTGGGCACAGCGCTCTGCAGGCTGTTAGGAGAGACTTTCCCAGGACAGTGAAACCCTATATCAGAGACACTGAGAAGAAGCCCCAACGTTCCTTCCAGGCACTTTCAGAGTTGGTGCCTTCTCCACGTGGTTCCTGGTTTCACTGCAGCTCTGAAGAGAATGTTAGCAAAGAGGTAATCGGGACAGTGCAAACAGTACTCAAAGACAGGGAGAGCAAGCTCTACATTACTCTCTTGGCACTTTGGATGTGGGACATACAGCGAGATGTTTGCTGCTTTTGCGTTTGGCTGTTGGGAGATTTACAGCACAAAGATATCCAGTTGATTTGAAGCAGTTCCGAGAAAGTCTAAGCATAATCCTCACTTTTCCCTCCTGGCACTTTCCCTGTAGGAGATACCGCAAGACGTTTCTGTATATTGGGCACAGCGCTCTGCAGGGTGTTAGCAGAGACTTTCCCGGGACAGTGAAACCCTATATCAGAGACACTGAGAAGAAGCCCCAACGTTCCTTCCAGGCATTTTCAGTGTGGGTGCCTTCTTCACGTGGTTCCTGGTTTCAGTGCAGCTCTGAAGAGAATGTTAGCAAAGAGGTAATCGGGACAGTGCAAACAGTACTCAAAGACAGGGAGAGCAAGCTCTACATTACTCTCTTGGCACTTTGGATGTGGGACATACAGCGAGATGTTTGCTGCTTTTGTGTTTGGCTGTTGGGAGATTTACAGCACAAAGATATCCAGTTGATTTGAAGCAGTTCCGAGAAAGTCTAAGCATAATCCTCACTTTTCCCTCCTGGCACTTTCCCTGTAGGAGATACCGCAAGACGTTTCTGTATATTGGGCACAGCGCTCTGCAGGGTGTTAGCAGAGACTTTCCCGGGACAGTGAAACCCTATATCAGAGACACTGAGAAGAAGCCCCAACGTTCCTTCCAGGCATTTTCAGTGTGGGTGCCTTCTTCACGTGGTTCCTGGTTTCACTGCAGCTCTGAAGAGAATGTTAGCAAAGAGGTAATCGGGACAGTGCAAACAGTACTCAAAGACAGGGAGAGCAAGCTCTCTCTTGGCACTTTGGATGTGGAACATACAGCGAGATGTTTGCTGCTTTTACATTTGGCTGTTGGGAGGTTTACAGCACAAAGATATCCAGTTGATTTGAAGCAGTTCCGAGAAAGTCTAAACATAATCCTCACTTTTCCCTCCTGGCACTTTCCCTGTAGGAGATACCGCAAGACGTTTCTGTATATTGGGCACAGCGCTCTGCAGGGTGTTAGCAGAGACTTTCCCGGGACAGTGAAACCCTATATCAGAGACACTGAGAAGAAGCCCCAACGTTCCTTCCAGGCACTTTCAGTGTGGGTGCCTTCTCCACGTGGTTCCTGGTTTCACTGCAGCTCTGAAGAGAATGTTAGCAAAGAGGTAATCGGGACAGTGCAAACAGTACTCAAAGACAGGGAGAGCAAGCTCTCTCTTGGCACTTTGGATGTGGGACATACAGCGAGATGTTTGCTGCTTTTACATTTGGCTGTTGGGAGATTTACAGCACAAAGATATCCAGTTGATTTGAAGCAGTTCCGAGAAAGTCTAAGCATAATCCTCACTTTTCCCTCCTGGCACTTTCCCTGTAGGAGATACCGCAAGACGTTTCTGTATATTGGGCACAGCGCTCTGCAGGCTGTTAGGAGAGACTTTCCCGGGACAGTGAAACCCTATATCAGAGACACTGAGAAGAAGCCCCAACGTTCCTTCCAGGCACTTTCAGTGTGGGTGCCTTCTCCACGTGGTTCCTGGTTTCACTGCAGCTCTGAAGAGAATGTTAGCAAAGAGGTAATCGGGACAGTGCAAACAGTACTCAAAGACAGGGAGAGCAAGCTCTACATTACTCTCTTGGCACTTTGGATGTGGGACATACAGCGAGATGTTTGCTGCTTTTACATTTGGCTGTTGGGAGATTTACAGCACAAAGATATCCAGTTGATTTGAAGCAGTTCCGAGAAAGTCTAAGCATAATCCTCACTTTTCCCTCCTGGCACTTTCCCTGTAGGAGATACCGCAAGACGTTTCTGTATATTGGGCACAGCGCTCTGCAGGCTGTTAGGAGAGACTTTCCCGGGACAGTGAAACCCTATATCAGAGACACTGAGAAGAAGCCCCAACGTTCCTTCCAGGCACTTTCAGTGTGGGTGCCTTCTCCACGTGGTTCCTGGTTTCACTGCAGCTCTGAAGAGAATGTTAGCAAAGAGGTAATCGGGACAGTGCAAACAGTACTCAAAGACAGGGAGAGCAAGCTCTCTCTTCGCACTTTGGATGTGGGACATACAGCGAGATGTTTGCTGCTTTTACATTTGGCTGTTGGGAGATTTACAGCACAAAGATATCCAGTTGATTTGAAGCAGTTCAGAGAAAGTCTAAACATAATCCTCACTTTTCCCTCCTGGCACTTTCCCTGTAGGGGATACCGCAAGACGTTTCTGTATATTGGGCACAGCGCTCTGCAGGGTGTTAGGAGAGACTTTCCCGGGACAGTGAAACCCTATATCAGAGACACTGAGAAGAAGCCCCAACGTTCCTTCCAGGCATTTTCAGTGTGGGTGCCTTCTCCACGTGGTTCCTGGTTTCACTGCAGCTCTGAAGAGAATGTTAGCAAAGAGGTAATCGGGACAGTGCAAACAGTACTCAAAGACAGGGAGAGCAAGCTCTCTCTTGGCACTTTGGATGTGGGACATACAGCGAGATGTTTGCTGCTTTTACGTTTGGCTGTTGGGAGATTTACAGCACAAAGATATCTAGTTGATTTGAAGCAGTTCCGAGAAAGTCTAAGCATAATCCTCACTTTTCCCTCCTGGCACTTTCCCTGTAGGAGATACCGCAAGACGTTTCTGTATATTGGGCACAGCGCTCTGCAGGCTGTTAGGAGAGACTTTCCCGGGACAGTGAAACCCTATATCAGAGACACTGAGAAGAAGCCCCAACGTTCCTTCCAGGCATTTTCAGTGTGGGTGCCTTCTCCACGTGGTTCCTGGTTTCACTGCAGCTCTGAAGAGAATGTTAGCAAAGAGGTAATCGGGACAGTGCAAACAGTACTCAAAGACAGGGAGAGCAAGCTCTACATTACTCTCTTGGCACTTTGGATGTGGGACATACAGCGAGATGTTTGCTGCTTTTGCGTTTGGCTGTTGGGAGATTTACAGCACAAAGATATCCAGTTGATTTGAAGCAGTTCCGAGAAAGTCTAAGCATAATCCTCACTTTTCCCTCCTGGCACTTTCCCTGTAGGAGATACCGCAAGACGTTTCTGTATATTGGGCACAGCGCTCTGCAGGCTGTTAGGAGAGACTTTCCCGGGACAGTGAAACCCTATATCAGAGACACTGAGAAGAAGCCCCAACGTTCCTTCCAGGCACTTTCAGTGTGGGTGCCTTCTCCACGTGGTTCCTGGTTTCACTGCAGCTCTGAAGAGAATGTTAGCAAAGAGGTAATCGGGACAGTGCAAACAGTACTCAAAGACAGGGAGAGCAAGCTCTCTCTTGGCACTTTGGATGTGGGACATACAGCGAGATGTTTGCTGCTTTTACATTTGGCTGTTGGGAGATTTACAGCACAAAGATATCCAGTTGATTTGAAGCAGTTCAGAGAAAGTCTAAACATAATCCTCACTTTTCCCTCCTGGCACTTTCCCTGTAGGGGATACCGCAAGACGTTTCTGTATATTGGGCACAGCGCTCTGCAGGCTGTTAGGAGAGACTTTCCCGGGACAGTGAAACCCTATATCAGAGACACTGAGAAGAAGCCCCAACGTTCCTTCCAGGCATTTTCAGTGTGGGTGCCTTCTCCACGTGGTTCCTCTTTTCACTGCAGCTCTGAAGAGAATGTTAGCAAAGAGGTAATCGGGACAGTGCAAACAGTACTCAAAGACAGGGAGAGCAAGCTCTACATTACTCTCTCTTGGCACTTTGGATGTGGGACATACAGCGAGATGTTTGCTGCTTTTGCGTTTGGCTGTTGGGAGATTTACAGCACAAAGATATCCAGTTGATTTGAAGCAGTTCCGAGAAAGTCTAAGCATAATCCTCACTTTTCCCTCCTGGCACTTTCCCTGTAGGAGATACCGCAAGACGTTTCTGTATATTGGGCACAGCGCTCTGCAGGGTGTTAGGAGAGACTTTCCCGGGACAGTGAAACCCTATATCAGAGACACTGAGAAGAAGCCCCAACGTTCCTTCCAGGCACTTTCAGTGTGGGTGCCTTCTCCACGTGGTTCCTCTTTTCACTGCAGCTCTGAAGAGAATGTTAGCAAAGAGGTAATCGGGACAGTGCAAACAGTACTCAAAGACAGGGAGAGCAAGCTCTACATTACTCTCTTGGCACTTTGGATGTGGGACATACAGCGAGATGTTTGCTGCTTTTGCGTTTGGCTGTTGGGAGATTTACAGCACAAAGATATCCAGTTGATTTGAAGCAGTTCCGAGAAAGTCTAAGCATAATCCTCACTTTTCCCTCCTGGCACTTTCCCTGTAGGAGATACCGCAAGACGTTTCTGTATATTGGGCACAGCGCTCTGCAGGGTGTTAGCAGAGACTTTCCCGGGACAGTGAAACCCTATATCAGAGACACTGAGAAGAAGCCCCAACGTTCCTTCCAGGCACTTTCAGTGTGGGTGCCTTCTCCACGTGGTTCCTGGTTTCACTGCAGCTCTGAAGAGAATGTTAGCAAAGAGGTAATCGGGACAGTGCAAACAGTACTCAAAGACAGGGAGAGCAAGCTCTCTCTTCGCACTTTGGATGTGGGACATACAGCGAGATGTTTGCTGCTTTTACATTTGGCTGTTGGGAGATTTACAGCACAAAGATATCCAGTTGATTTGAAGCAGTTCAGAGAAAGTCTAAACATAATCCTCACTTTTCCCTCCTGGCACTTTCCCTGTAGGGGATACCGCAAGACGTTTCTGTATATTGGGCACAGCGCTCTGCAGGGTGTTAGCAGAGACTTTCCCGGGACAGTGAAACCCTATATCAGAGACACTGAGAAGAAGCCCCAACGTTCCTTCCAGGCATTTTCAGTGTGGGTGCCTTCTCCACGTGGTTCCTCTTTTCACTGCAGCTCTGAAGAGAATGTTAGCAAAGAGGTAATCGGGACAGTGCAAACAGTACTCAAAGACAGGGAGAGCAAGCTCTACATTACTCTCTTGGCACTTTGGATGTGGGACATACAGCGAGATGTTTGCTGCTTTTGCGTTTGGCTGTTGGGAGATTTACAGCACAAAGATATCCAGTTGATTTGAAGCAGTTCCGAGAAAGTCTAAGCATAATCCTCACTTTTCCCTCCTGGCACTTTCCCTGTAGGAGATACCGCAAGACGTTTCTGTATATTGGGCACAGCGCTCTGCAGGCTGTTAGGAGAGACTTTCCCGGGACAGTGAAACCCTATATCAGAGACACTGAGAAGAAGCCCCAACGTTCCTTCCAGGCACTTTCAGTGTGGGTGCCTTCTCCACGTGGTTCCTCTTTTCACTGCAGCTCTGAAGAGAATGTTAGCAAAGAGGTAATCGGGACAGTGCAAACAGTACTCAAAGACAGGGAGAGCAAGCTCTACATTACTCTCTTGGCACTTTGGATGTGGGACATACAGCGAGATGTTTGCTGCTTTTGCGTTTGGCTGTTGGGAGATTTACAGCACAAAGATATCCAGTTGATTTGAAGCAGTTCCGAGAAAGTCTAAGCATAATCCTCACTTTTCCCTCCTGGCACTTTCCCTGTAGGAGATACCGCAAGACGTTTCTGTATATTGGGCACAGCGCTCTGCAGGGTGTTAGCAGAGACTTTCCCGGGACAGTGAAACCCTATATCAGAGACACTGAGAAGAAGCCCCAACGTTCCTTCCAGGCACTTTCAGTGTGGGTGCCTTCTCCACGTGGTTCCTGGTTTCACTGCAGCTCTGAAGAGAATGTTAGCAAAGAGGTAATCGGGACAGTGCAAACAGTACTCAAAGACAGGGAGAGCAAGCTCTCTCTTGGCACTTTGGATGTGGGACATACAGCGAGATGTTTGCTGCTTTTACATTTGGCTGTTGGGAGATTTACAGCACAAAGATATCCAGTTGATTTGAAGCAGTTCAGAGAAAGTCTAAACATAATCCTCACTTTTCCCTCCTGGCACTTTCCCTGTAGGGGATACCGCAAGACGTTTCTGTATATTGGGCACAGCGCTCTGCAGGGTGTTAGGAGAGACTTTCCCGGGACAGTGAAACCCTATATCAGAGACACTGAGAAGAAGCCCCAAGGTTCCTTCCAGGCACTTTCAGTGTGGGTGCCTTCTCCACGTGGTTCCTGGTTTCACTGCAGCTCTGAAGAGAATGTTAGCAAAGAGGTAATCGGGACAGTGCAAACAGTACTCAAAGACAGGGAGAGCAAGCTCTCTCTTGGCACTTTGGATGTGGGACATACAGCGAGATGTTTGCTGCTTTTACATTTGGCTGTTGGGAGATTTACAGCACAAAGATATCTAGTTGATTTGAAGCAGTTCCGAGAAAGTCTAAGCATAATCCTCACTTTTCCCTCCTGGCACTTTCCCTGTAGGAGATACCGCAAGACGTTTCTGTATATTGGGCACAGCGCTCTGCAGGCTGTTAGGAGAGACTTTCCCGGGACAGTGAAACCCTATATCAGAGACACTGAGAAGAAGCCCCAACGTTCCTTCCAGGCATTTTCAGTGTGGGTGCCTTCTCCACGTGGTTCCTGGTTTCACTGCAGCTCTGAAGAGAATGTTAGCAAAGAGGTAATCGGGACAGTGCAAACAGTACTCAAAGACAGGGAGAGCAAGCTCTACATTACTCTCTTGGCACTTTGGATGTGGGACATACAGCGAGATGTTTGCTGCTTTTGCGTTTGGCTGTTGGGAGATTTACAGCACAAAGATATCCAGTTGATTTGAAGCAGTTCCGAGAAAGTCTAAGCATAATCCTCACTTTTCCCTCCTGGCACTTTCCCTGTAGGAGATACCGCAAGACGTTTCTGTATATTGGGCACAGCGCTCTGCAGGGTGTTAGCAGAGACTTTCCCGGGACAGTGAAACCCTATATCAGAGACACTGAGAAGAAGCCCCAACGTTCCTTCCAGGCATTTTCAGTGTGGGTGCCTTCTCCACGTGGTTCCTGGTTTCACTGCAGCTCTGAAGAGAATGTTAGCAAAGAGGTAATCGGGACAGTGCAAACAGTACTCAAAGACAGGGAGAGCAAGCTCTACATTACTCTCTTGGCACTTTGGATGTGGGACATACAGCGAGATGTTTGCTGCTTTTGCGTTTGGCTGTTGGGAGATTTACAGCACAAAGATATCCAGTTGATTTGAAGCAGTTCAGAGAAAGTCTAAACATAATCCTCACTTTTCCCTCCTGGCACTTTCCCTGTAGGGGATACCGCAAGATGTTTCTGTATATTGGGCACAGCGCTCTGCAGGGTGTTAGCAGAGACTTTCCCGGGACAGTGAAACCCTATATCAGAGAAACTGAGAAGAAGCCCCAACGTTCCTTCCAGGCATTTTCAGTGTGGGTGCCTTCTCCACGTGGTTCCTGGTTTCACTGCAGCTCTGAAGAGAATGTTAGCAAAGAGGTAATCGGGACAGTGCAAACAGTACTCAAAGACAGGGAGAGCAAGCTCTCTCTTGGCACTTTGGATGTGGAACATACAGCGAGATGTTTGCTGCTTTTACATTTGGCTGTTGGGAGATTTACAGCACAAAGATATCTAGTTGATTTGAAGCAGTTCCGAGAAAGTCTAAGCATAATCCTCACTTTTCCCTCCTGGCACTTTCCCTGTAGGAGATACCGCAAGACGTTTTTGTATATTGGGCACAGCGCTCTGCAGGGTGTTAGCAGAGACTTTCCCGGGACAGTGAAACCCTATATCAGAGACACTGAGAAGAAGCCCCAACGTTCCTTCCAGGCACTTTCAGAGTTGGTGCCTTCTCCACGTTGTTCCTGGTTTCACTGCAGCTCTGAAGAGAATGTTAGCAAAGAGGTAATCGGGACAGTGCAAACAGTACTCAAAGACAGGGAGAGCAAGCTCTCTCTTGGCACTTTGGATGTGGGACATACAGCGAGATGTTTGCTGCTTTTACGTTTGGCTGTTGGGAGATTTACAGCACAAAGATATCTAGTTGATTTGAAGCAGTTCCGAGAAAGTCTAAGCATAATCCTCACTTTTCCCTCCTGGCACTTTCCCTGTAGGAGATACCGCAAGACGTTTCTGTATATTGGGCACAGCGCTCTGCAGGGTGTTAGCAGAGACTTTCCCGGGACAGTGAAACCCTATATCAGAGACACTGAGAAGAAGTCCCAACGTTCCTTCCAGGCACTTTCAGAGTTGGTGCCTTCTCCACGTGGTTCCTGGTTTCACTGCAGCTCTGAAGAGAATGTTAGCAAAGAGGTAATCGGGACAGTGCAAACAGTACTCAAAGACAGGGAGAGCAAGCTCTACATTACTCTCTTGGCACTTTGGATGTGGGACATACAGCGAGATGTTTGCTGCTTTTGCGTTTGGCTGTTGGGAGATTTACAGCACAAAGATATCCAGTTGATTTGAAGCAGTTCCGAGAAAGTCTAAGCATAATCCTCACTTTTCCCTCCTGGCACTTTCCCTGTAGGAGATACCGCAAGACGTTTCTGTATATTGGGCACAGCGCTCTGCAGGCTGTTAGGAGAGACTTTCCCGGGACAGTGAAACCCTATATCAGAGACACTGAGAAGAAGCCCCAACGTTCCTTCCAGGCATTTTCAGTGTGGGTGCCTTCTTCACGTGGTTCCTGGTTTCACTGCAGCTCTGAAGAGAATGTTAGCAAAGAGGTAATCGGGACAGTGCAAACAGTACTCAAAGACAGGGAGAGCAAGCTCTCTCTTGGCACTTTGGATGTGGGACATACAGCGAGATGTTTGCTGCTTTTACATTTGGCTGTTGGGAGATTTACAGCACAAAGATATCCAGTTGATTTGAAGCAGTTCCGAGAAAGTCTAAGCATAATCCTCACTTTTCCCTCCTGGCACTTTCCCTGTAGGAGATACTGCAAGACGTTTCTGTATATTGGGCACAGCGCTCTGCAGGCTGTTAGGAGAGACTTTCCCGGGACAGTGAAACCCTATATCAGAGACACTGAGAAGAAGCCCCAACGTTCCTTCCAGGCACTTTCAGTGTGGGTGCCTTCTCCACGTGGTTCCTGGTTTCACTGCAGCTCTGAAGAGAATGTTAGCAAAGAGGTAATTGGTACAGTGCAAACAGTACTCAAAGACAGGGAGAGCAAGCTCTACATTACTCTCTTGGCACTTTGGATGTGGGACATACAGCGAGATGTTTGCTGCTTTTACATTTGGCTGTTGGGAGATTTACAGCACAAAGATATCCAGTTGATTTGAAGCAGTTCCGAGAAAGTCTAAGCATAATCCTCACTTTTCCCTCCTGGCACTTTCCCTGTAGGAGATACCGCAAGACGTTTCTGTATATTGGGCACAGCGCTCTGCAGGCTGTTAGGAGAGACTTTCCCGGGACAGTGAAACCCTATATCAGAGACACTGAGAAGAAGCCCCAACGTTCCTTCCAGGCACTTTCAGTGTGGGTGCCTTCTCCACGTGGTTCCTGGTTTCACTGCAGCTCTGAAGAGAATGTTAGCAAAGAGGTAATCGGGACAGTGCAAACAGTACTCAAAGACAGGGAGAGCAAGCTCTCTCTTCGCACTTTGGATGTGGGACATACAGCGAGATGTTTGCTGCTTTTACATTTGGCTGTTGGGAGATTTACAGCACAAAGATATCCAGTTGATTTGAAGCAGTTCAGAGAAAGTCTAAACATAATCCTCACTTTTCCCTCCTGGCACTTTCCCTGTAGGGGATACCGCAAGACGTTTCTGTATATTGGGCACAGCGCTCTGCAGGGTGTTAGGAGAGACTTTCCCGGGACAGTGAAACCCTATATCAGAGACACTGAGAAGAAGCCCCAAGGTTCCTTCCAGGCACTTTCAGTGTGGGTGCCTTCTCCACGTGGTTCCTGGTTTCACTGCAGCTCTGAAGAGAATGTTAGCAAAGAGGTAATCGGGACAGTGCAAACAGTACTCAAAGACAGGGAGAGCAAGCTCTCTCTTGGCACTTTGGATGTGGGACATACAGCGAGATGTTTGCTGCTTTTACGTTTGGCTGTTGGGAGATTTACAGCACAAAGATATCTAGTTGATTTGAAGCAGTTCCGAGAAAGTCTAAGCATAATCCTCACTTTTCCCTCCTGGCACTTTCCCTGTAGGAGATACCGCAAGACGTTTCTGTATATTGGGCACAGCGCTCTGCAGGCTGTTAGGAGAGACTTTCCCGGGACAGTGAAACCCTATATCAGAGACACTGAGAAGAAGCCCCAACGTTCCTTCCAGGCATTTTCAGTGTGGGTGCCTTCTCCACGTGGTTCCTGGTTTCACTGCAGCTCTGAAGAGAATGTTAGCAAAGAGGTAATCGGGACAGTGCAAACAGTACTCAAAGACAGGGAGAGCAAGCTCTACATTACTCTCTTGGCACTTTGGATGTGGGACATACAGCGAGATGTTTGCTGCTTTTGTGTTTGGCTGTTGGGAGATTTACAGCACAAAGATATCCAGTTGATTTGAAGCAGTTCCGAGAAAGTCTAAGCATAATCCTCACTTTTCCCTCCTGGCACTTTCCCTGTAGGAGATACCGCAAGACGTTTCTGTATATTGGGCACAGCGCTCTGCAGGCTGTTAGGAGAGACTTTCCCGGGACAGTGAAACCCTATATCAGAGACACTGAGAAGAAGCCCCAACGTTCCTTCCAGGCACTTTCAGTGTGGGTGCCTTCTCCACGTGGTTCCTGGTTTCACTGCAGCTCTGAAGAGAATGTTAGCAAAGAGGTAATCGGGACAGTGCAAACAGTACTCAAAGACAGGGAGAGCAAGCTCTCTCTTGGCACTTTGGATGTGGGACATACAGCGAGATGTTTGCTGCTTTTACATTTGGCTGTTGGGAGATTTACAGCACAAAGATATCCAGTTGATTTGAAGCAGTTCAGAGAAAGTCTAAACATAATCCTCACTTTTCCCTCCTGGCACTTTCCCTGTAGGGGATACCGCAAGACGTTTCTGTATATTGGGCACAGCGCTCTGCAGGCTGTTAGGAGAGACTTTCCCGGGACAGTGAAACCCTATATCAGAGACACTGAGAAGAAGCCCCAACGTTCCTTCCAGGCATTTTCAGTGTGGGTGCCTTCTCCACGTGGTTCCTCTTTTCACTGCAGCTCTGAAGAGAATGTTAGCAAAGAGGTAATCGGGACAGTGCAAACAGTACTCAAAGACAGGGAGAGCAAGCTCTACATTACTCTCTCTTGGCACTTTGGATGTGGGACATACAGCGAGATGTTTGCTGCTTTTGCGTTTGGCTGTTGGGAGATTTACAGCACAAAGATATCCAGTTGATTTGAAGCAGTTCCGAGAAAGTCTAAGCATAATCCTCACTTTTCCCTCCTGGCACTTTCCCTGTAGGAGATACCGCAAGACGTTTCTGTATATTGGGCACAGCGCTCTGCAGGGTGTTAGGAGAGACTTTCCCGGGACAGTGAAACCCTATATCAGAGACACTGAGAAGAAGCCCCAACGTTCCTTCCAGGCACTTTCAGTGTGGGTGCCTTCTCCACGTGGTTCCTCTTTTCACTGCAGCTCTGAAGAGAATGTTAGCAAAGAGGTAATCGGGACAGTGCAAACAGTACTCAAAGACAGGGAGAGCAAGCTCTACATTACTCTCTTGGCACTTTGGATGTGGGACATACAGCGAGATGTTTGCTGCTTTTGCGTTTGGCTGTTGGGAGATTTACAGCACAAAGATATCCAGTTGATTTGAAGCAGTTCCGAGAAAGTCTAAGCATAATCCTCACTTTTCCCTCCTGGCACTTTCCCTGTAGGAGATACCGCAAGACGTTTCTGTATATTGGGCACAGCGCTCTGCAGGGTGTTAGCAGAGACTTTCCCGGGACAGTGAAACCCTATATCAGAGACACTGAGAAGAAGCCCCAACGTTCCTTCCAGGCACTTTCAGTGTGGGTGCCTTCTCCACGTGGTTCCTGGTTTCACTGCAGCTCTGAAGAGAATGTTAGCAAAGAGGTAATCGGGACAGTGCAAACAGTACTCAAAGACAGGGAGAGCAAGCTCTCTCTTCGCACTTTGGATGTGGGACATACAGCGAGATGTTTGCTGCTTTTACATTTGGCTGTTGGGAGATTTACAGCACAAAGATATCCAGTTGATTTGAAGCAGTTCAGAGAAAGTCTAAACATAATCCTCACTTTTCCCTCCTGGCACTTTCCCTGTAGGGGATACCGCAAGACGTTTCTGTATATTGGGCACAGCGCTCTGCAGGGTGTTAGCAGAGACTTTCCCGGGACAGTGAAACCCTATATCAGAGACACTGAGAAGAAGCCCCAACGTTCCTTCCAGGCATTTTCAGTGTGGGTGCCTTCTCCACGTGGTTCCTCTTTTCACTGCAGCTCTGAAGAGAATGTTAGCAAAGAGGTAATCGGGACAGTGCAAACAGTACTCAAAGACAGGGAGAGCAAGCTCTACATTACTCTCTTGGCACTTTGGATGTGGGACATACAGCGAGATGTTTGCTGCTTTTGCGTTTGGCTGTTGGGAGATTTACAGCACAAAGATATCCAGTTGATTTGAAGCAGTTCCGAGAAAGTCTAAGCATAATCCTCACTTTTCCCTCCTGGCACTTTCCCTGTAGGAGATACCGCAAGACGTTTCTGTATATTGGGCACAGCGCTCTGCAGGCTGTTAGGAGAGACTTTCCTGGGACAGTGAAACCCTATATCAGAGACACTGAGAAGAAGCCCCAACGTTCCTTCCAGGCACTTTCAGTGTGGGTGCCTTCTCCACGTGGTTCCTCTTTTCACTGCAGCTCTGAAGAGAATGTTAGCAAAGAGGTAATCGGGACAGTGCAAACAGTACTCAAAGACAGGGAGAGCAAGCTCTACATTACTCTCTTGGCACTTTGGATGTGGGACATACAGCGAGATGTTTGCTGCTTTTGCGTTTGGCTGTTGGGAGATTTACAGCACAAAGATATCCAGTTGATTTGAAGCAGTTCCGAGAAAGTCTAAGCATAATCCTCACTTTTCCCTCCTGGCACTTTCCCTGTAGGAGATACCGCAAGACGTTTCTGTATATTGGGCACAGCGCTCTGCAGGGTGTTAGCAGAGACTTTCCCGGGACAGTGAAACCCTATATCAGAGACACTGAGAAGAAGCCCCAACGTTCCTTCCAGGCACTTTCAGTGTGGGTGCCTTCTCCACGTGGTTCCTGGTTTCACTGCAGCTCTGAAGAGAATGTTAGCAAAGAGGTAATCGGGACAGTGCAAACAGTACTCAAAGACAGGGAGAGCAAGCTCTCTCTTGGCACTTTGGATGTGGGACATACAGCGAGATGTTTGCTGCTTTTACATTTGGCTGTTGGGAGATTTACAGCACAAAGATATCCAGTTGATTTGAAGCAGTTCAGAGAAAGTCTAAACATAATCCTCACTTTTCCCTCCTGGCACTTTCCCTGTAGGGGATACCGCAAGACGTTTCTGTATATTGGGCACAGCGCTCTGCAGGGTGTTAGGAGAGACTTTCCCGGGACAGTGAAACCCTATATCAGAGACACTGAGAAGAAGCCCCAAGGTTCCTTCCAGGCACTTTCAGTGTGGGTGCCTTCTCCACGTGGTTCCTGGTTTCACTGCAGCTCTGAAGAGAATGTTAGCAAAGAGGTAATCGGGACAGTGCAAACAGTACTCAAAGACAGGGAGAGCAAGCTCTCTCTTGGCACTTTGGATGTGGGACATACAGCGAGATATTTGCTGCTTTTACGTTTGGCTGTTGGGAGATTTACAGCACAAAGATATCTAGTTGATTTGAAGCAGTTCCGAGAAAGTCTAAGCATAATCCTCACTTTTCCCTCCTGGCACTTTCCCTGTAGGAGATACCGCAAGACGTTTCTGTATATTGGGCACAGCGCTCTGCAGGCTGTTAGGAGAGACTTTCCCGGGACAGTGAAACCCTATATCAGAGACACTGAGAAGAAGCCCCAACGTTCCTTCCAGGCATTTTCAGTGTGGGTGCCTTCTCCACGTGGTTCCTGGTTTCACTGCAGCTCTGAAGAGAATGTTAGCAAAGAGGTAATCGGGACAGTGCAAACAGTACTCAAAGACAGGGAGAGCAAGCTCTACATTACTCTCTTGGCACTTTGGATGTGGGACATACAGCGAGATGTTTGCTGCTTTTGCGTTTGGCTGTTGGGAGATTTACAGCACAAAGATATCCAGTTGATTTGAAGCAGTTCCGAGAAAGTCTAAGCATAATCCTCACTTTTCCCTCCTGGCACTTTCCCTGTAGGAGATACCGCAAGACGTTTCTGTATATTGGGCACAGCGCTCTGCAGGGTGTTAGCAGAGACTTTCCCGGGACAGTGAAACCCTATATCAGAGACACTGAGAAGAAGCCCCAACGTTCCTTCCAGGCATTTTCAGTGTGGGTGCCTTCTCCACGTGGTTCCTGGTTTCACTGCAGCTCTGAAGAGAATGTTAGCAAAGAGGTAATCGGGACAGTGCAAACAGTACTCAAAGACAGGGAGAGCAAGCTCTACATTACTCTCTTGGCACTTTGGATGTGGGACATACAGCGAGATGTTTGCTGCTTTTGCGTTTGGCTGTTGGGAGATTTACAGCACAAAGATATCCAGTTGATTTGAAGCAGTTCAGAGAAAGTCTAAACATAATCCTCACTTTTCCCTCCTGGCACTTTCCCTGTAGGGGATACCGCAAGATGTTTCTGTATATTGGGCACAGCGCTCTGCAGGGTGTTAGCAGAGACTTTCCCGGGACAGTGAAACCCTATATCAGAGAAACTGAGAAGAAGCCCCAACGTTCCTTCCAGGCATTTTCAGTGTGGGTGCCTTCTCCACGTGGTTCCTGGTTTCACTGCAGCTCTGAAGAGAATGTTAGCAAAGAGGTAATCGGGACAGTGCAAACAGTACTCAAAGACAGGGAGAGCAAGCTCTCTCTTGGCACTTTGGATGTGGAACATACAGCGAGATGTTTGCTGCTTTTACATTTGGCTGTTGGGAGATTTACAGCACAAAGATATCTAGTTGATTTGAAGCAGTTCCGAGAAAGTCTAAGCATAATCCTCACTTTTCCCTCCTGGCACTTTCCCTGTAGGAGATACCGCAAGACGTTTCTGTATATTGGGCACAGCGCTCTGCAGGGTGTTAGCAGAGACTTTCCCGGGACAGTGAAACCCTATATCAGAGACACTGAGAAGAAGCCCCAACGTTCCTTCCAGGCACTTTCAGAGTTGGTGCCTTCTCCACGTTGTTCCTGGTTTCACTGCAGCTCTGAAGAGAATGTTAGCAAAGAGGTAATCGGGACAGTGCAAACAGTACTCAAAGACAGGGAGAGCAAGCTCTCTCTTGGCACTTTGGATGTGGGACATACAGCGAGATGTTTGCTGCTTTTACGTTTGGCTGTTGGGAGATTTACAGCACAAAGATATCTAGTTGATTTGAAGCAGTTCCGAGAAAGTCTAAGCATAATCCTCACTTTTCCCTCCTGGCACTTTCCCTGTAGGAGATACCGCAAGACGTTTCTGTATATTGGGCACAGCGCTCTGCAGGGTGTTAGCAGAGACTTTCCCGGGACAGTGAAACCCTATATCAGAGACACTGAGAAGAAGTCCCAACGTTCCTTCCAGGCACTTTCAGAGTTGGTGCCTTCTCCACGTGGTTCCTGGTTTCACTGCAGCTCTGAAGAGAATGTTAGCAAAGAGGTAATCGGGACAGTGCAAACAGTACTCAAAGACAGGGAGAGCAAGCTCTACATTACTCTCTTGGCACTTTGGATGTGGGACATACAGCGAGATGTTTGCTGCTTTTGCGTTTGGCTGTTGGGAGATTTACAGCACAAAGATATCCAGTTGATTTGAAGCAGTTCCGAGAAAGTCTAAGCATAATCCTCACTTTTCCCTCCTGGCACTTTCCCTGTAGGAGATACCGCAAGACGTTTCTGTATATTGGGCACAGCGCTCTGCAGGCTGTTAGGAGAGACTTTCCCGGGACAGTGAAACCCTATATCAGAGACACTGAGAAGAAGCCCCAACGTTCCTTCCAGGCATTTTCAGTGTGGGTGCCTTCTTCACGTGGTTCCTGGTTTCACTGCAGCTCTGAAGAGAATGTTAGCAAAGAGGTAATCGGGACAGTGCAAACAGTACTCAAAGACAGGGAGAGCAAGCTCTACATTACTCTCTTGGCACTTTGGATGTGGGACATACAGCGAGATGTTTGCTGCTTTTGCATTTGGCTGTTGGGAGATTTACAGCACAAAGATATCCAGTTGATTTGAAGCAGTTCCGAGAAAGTCTAAACATAATCCTCACTTTTCCCTCCTGGCACTTTCCTTGTAGGAGATACCGCAAGACGTTTCTGTATATTGGGCACAGCGCTCTGCAGGGTGTTAGCAGAGACTTTCCCGGGACAGTGAAACCCTATATCAGAGACACTGAGAAGAAGCCCCAACGTTCCTTCCAGGCATTTTCAGTGTGGGTGCCTTCTTCACGTGGTTCCTGGTTTCACTGCAGCTCTGAAGAGAATGTTAGCAAAGAGGTAATCGGGACAGTGCAAACAGTACTCAAAGACAGGGAGAGCAAGCTCTCTCTTGGCACTTTGGATGTGGAACATACAGCGAGATGTTTGCTGCTTTTACATTTGGCTGTTGGGAGGTTTACAGCACAAAGATATCCAGTTGATTTGAAGCAGTTCCGAGAAAGTCTAAACATAATCCTCACTTTTCCCTCCTGGCACTTTCCCTGTAGGAGATACCGCAAGGCGTTTCTGTATATTGGGCACAGCGCTCTGCAGGGTGTTAGCAGAGACTTTCCCGGGACAGTGAAACCCTATATCAGAGACACTGAGAAGAAGCCCCAAAGTTCCTTCCAGGCATTTTCAGTGTGGGTGCCTTCTCCACGTGGTTCCTGGTTTCACTGCAGCTCTGAAGAGAATGTTAGCAAAGAGGTAATCGGGACAGCGCAAACAGTACTCAAAGACAGGGAGAGCAAGCTCTCTCTTGGCACTTTGGATGTGGGACATACAGCGAGATGTTTGCTGCTTTTACATTTGGCTGTTGGGAGATTTACAGCACAAAGATATCCAGTTGATTTGAAGCAGTTCAGAGAAAGTCTAAACATAATCCTCACTTTTCCCTCCTGGCACTTTCCCTGTAGGGGATACCGCAAGACGTTTCTGTATATTGGGCACAGCGCTCTGCAGGGTGTTAGCAGAGACTTTCCCGGGACAGTGAAACCCTATATCAGAGACACTGAGAAGAAGCCCCAACGTTCCTTCCAGGCACTTTCAGTGTGGGTGCCTTCTCCACGTGGTTCCTGGTTTCACTGCAGCTCTGAAGAGAATGTTAGCAAAGAGGTAATCGGGACAGTGCAAACAGTACTCAAAGACAGGGAGAGCAAGCTCTCTCTTGGCACTTTGGATGTGGGACATACAGCGAGATGTTTGCTGCTTTTACGTTTGGCTGTTGGGAGATTTACAGCACAAAGATATCTAGTTGATTTGAAGCAGTTCCGAGAAAGTCTAAGCATAATCCTCACTTTTCCCTCCTGGCACTTTCCCTGTAGGAGATACCGCAAGACGTTTCTGTATATTGGGCACAGCGCTCTGCAGGGTGTTAGCAGAGACTTTCCCGGGACAGTGAAACCCTATATCAGAGACACTGAGAAGAAGCCCCAACGTTCCTTCCAGGCATTTTCAGTGTGGGTGCCTTCTTCACGTGGTTCCTGGTTTCACTGCAGCTCTGAAGAGAATGTTAGCAAAGAGGTAATCGGGACAGTGCAAACAGTACTCAAAGACAGGGAGAGCAAGCTCTACATTACTCTCTTGGCACTTTGGATGTGGGACATACAGCGAGATGTTTGCTGCTTTTGCGTTTGGCTGTTGGGAGATTTACAGCACAAAGATATCCAGTTGATTTGAAGCAGTTCCGAGAAAGTCTAAGCATAATCCTCACTTTTCCCTCCTGGCACTTTCCCTGTAGGAGATACCGCAAGACGTTTCTGTATATTGGGCACAGCGCTCTGCAGGGTGTTAGCAGAGACTTTCCCGGGACAGTGAAACCCTATATCAGAGACACTGAGAAGAAGCCCCAACGTTCCTTCCAGGCACTTTCAGTGTGGGTGCCTTCTCCACGTGGTTCCTGGTTTCACTGCAGCTCTGAAGAGAATGTTAGCAAAGAGGTAATCGGGACAGTGCAAACAGTACTCAAAGACAGGGAGAGCAAGCTCTCTCTTGGCACTTTGGATGTGGGACATACAGCGAGATGTTTGCTGCTTTTACATTTGGCTGTTGGGAGATTTACAGCACAAAGATATCCAGTTGATTTGAAGCAGTTCCGAGAAAGTCTAAACATAATCCTCACTTTTCCCTCCTGGCAATTTCCCTGTAGGGGATACCGCAAGACGTTTCTGTATATTGGGCACAGCGCTCTGCAGGCTGTTAGGAGAGACTTTCCGGGACAGTGAAACCCTATATCAGAGACACTGAGAAGAAGTCCCAACGTTCCTTCCAGGCACTTTCAGAGTTGGTGCCTTCTCCACGTGGTTCCTGGTTTCACTGCAGCTCTGAAGAGAATGTTAGCAAAGAGGTAATCGGGACAGTGCAAACAGTACTCAAAGACAGGGAGAGCAAGCTCTCTCTTGGCACTTTGGATGTGGGACATACAGCGAGATGTTTGCTGCTTTTACGTTTGGCTGTTGGGAGATTTACAGCACAAAGATATCTAGTTGATTTGAAGCAGTTCCGAGAAAGTCTAAGCATAATCCTCACTTTTCCCTCCTGGCACTTTCCCTGTAGGAGATACCGCAAGACGTTTCTGTATATTGGGCACAGCGCTCTGCAGGGTGTTAGCAGAGACTTTCCCGGGACAGTGAAACCCTATATCAGAGACACTGAGAAGAAGCCCCAACGTTCCTTCCAGGCATTTTCAGTGTGGGTGCCTTCTCCACGTGGTTCCTGGTTTCACTGCAGCTCTGAAGAGAATGTTAGCAAAGAGGTAATCGGGACAGTGCAAACAGTACTCAAAGACAGGGAGAGCAAGCTCTACATTACTCTCTTGGCACTTTGGATGTGGGACATACAGCGAGATGTTTGCTGCTTTTGCGTTTGGCTGTTGGGAGATTTACAGCACAAAGATATCCAGTTGATTTGAAGCAGTTCCGAGAAAGTCTAAGCATAATCCTCACTTTTCCCTCCTGGCACTTTCCCTGTAGGAGATACCGCAAGACGTTTCTGTATATTGGGCACAGCGCTCTGCAGGGTGTTAGCAGAGACTTTCCCGGGACAGTGAAACCCTATATCAGAGACACTGAGAAGAAGCCCCAACGTTCCTTCCAGGCATTTTCAGTGTGGGTGCCTTCTCCACGTGGTTCCTGGTTTCACTGCAGCTCTGAAGAGAATGTTAGCAAAGAGGTAATCGGGACAGTGCAAACAGTACTCAAAGACAGGGAGAGCAAGCTCTACATTACTCTCTTGGCACTTTGGATGTGGGACATACAGCGAGATGTTTGCTGCTTTTGCGTTTGGCTGTTGGGAGATTTACAGCACAAAGATATCCAGTTGATTTGAAGCAGTTCCGAGAAAGTCTAAGCATAATCCTCACTTTTCCCTCCTGGCACTTTCCCTGTAGGAGATACCGCAAGACGTTTCTGTATATTGGGCACAGCGCTCTGCAGGCTGTTAGGAGAGACTTTCCCGGGACAGTGAAACCCTATATCAGAGACACTGAGAAGAAGCCCCAAGGTTCCTTCCAGGCATTTTCAGTGTGGGTGCCTTCTCCACGTGGTTCCTGGTTTCACTGCAGCTCTGAAGAGAATGTTAGCAAAGAGGTAATCGGGACAGTGCAAACAGTACTCAAAGACAGGGAGAGCAAGCTCTACATTACTCTCTTGGCACTTTGGATGTGGGACATACAGCGAGATGTTTGCTGCTTTTGCGTTTGGCTGTTGGGAGATTTACAGCACAAAGATATCCAGTTGATTTGAAGCAGTTCCGAGAAAGTCTAAGCATAATCCTCACTTTTCCCTCCTGGCACTTTCCCTGTAGGAGATACCGCAAGACGTTTCTGTATATTGGGCACAGCGCTCTGCAGGGTGTTAGCAGAGACTTTCCCGGGACAGTGAAACCCTATATCAGAGACACTGAGAAGAAGCCCCAACGTTCCTTCCAGGCATTTTCAGTGTGGGTGCCTTCTTCACGTGGTTCCTGGTTTCACTGCAGCTCTGAAGAGAATGTTAGCAAAGAGGTAATCGGGACAGTGCAAACAGTACTCAAAGACAGGGAGAGCAAGCTCTACATTACTCTCTTGGCACTTTGGATGTGGGACATACAGCGAGATGTTTGCTGCTTTTGTGTTTGGCTGTTGGGAGATTTACAGCACAAAGATATCTAGTTGATTTGAAGCAGTTCCGAGAAAGTCTAAGCATAATCCTCACTTTTCCCTCCTGGCACTTTCCCTGTAGGAGATACCGCAAGACGTTTCTGTATATTGGGCACAGCGCTCTGCAGGGTGTTAGCAGAGACTTTCCCGGGACAGTGAAACCCTATATCAGAGACACTGAGAAGAAGCCCCAACGTTCCTTCCAGGCACTTTCAGTGTGGGTGCCTTCTCCACGTGGTTCCTGGTTTCACTGCAGCTCTGAAGAGAATGTTAGCAAAGAGGTAATCGGGACAGTGCAAACAGTACTCAAAGACAGGGAGAGCAAGCTCTCTCTTCGCACTTTGGATGTGGGACATACAGCGAGATGTTTGCTGCTTTTACATTTGGCTGTTGGGAGATTTACAGCACAAAGATATCCAGTTGATTTGAAGCAGTTCCGAGAAAGTCTAAACATAATCCTCACTTTTCCCTCCTGGCACTTTCCCTGTAGGGGATACCGCTAGACGTTTCTGTATATTGGGCACAGCGCTCTGCAGGCTGTTAGGAGAGACTTTCCCGGGACAGTGAAACCCTATATCAGAGACACTGAGAAGAAGTCCCAACGTTCCTTCCAGGCACTTTCAGAGTTGGTGCCTTCTCCACGTGGTTCCTGGTTTCACTGCAGCTCTGAAGAGAATGTTAGCAAAGAGGTAATCGGGACAGTGCAAACAGTACTCAAAGACAGGGAGAGCAAGCTCTCTCTTGGCACTTTGGATGTGGGACATACAGCGAGATGTTTGCTGCTTTTACGTTTGGCTGTTGGGAGATTTACAGCACAAAGATATCTAGTTGATTTGAAGCAGTTCCGAGAAAGTCTAAGCATAATCCTCACTTTTCCCTCCTGGCACTTTCCCTGTAGGAGATACCGCAAGACGTTTCTGTATATTGGGCACAGCGCTCTGCAGGGTGTTAGGAGAGACTTTCCCGGGACAGTGAAACCCTATATCAGAGACACTGAGAAGAAGTCCCAACGTTCCTTCCAGGCACTTTCAGAGTTGGTGCCTTCTCCACGTGGTTCCTGGTTTCACTGCAGCTCTGAAGAGAATGTTAGCAAAGAGGTAATCGGGACAGTGCAAACAGTACTCAAAGACAGGGAGAGCAAGCTCTACATTACTCTCTTGGCACTTTGGATGTGGGACATACAGCGAGATGTTTGCTGCTTTTGCGTTTGGCTGTTGGGAGATTTACAGCACAAAGATATCCAGTTGATTTGAAGCAGTTCCGAGAAAGTCTAAGCATAATCCTCACTTTTCCCTCCTGGCACTTTCCCTGTAGGAGATACCGCAAGACGTTTCTGTATATTGGGCACAGCGCTCTGCAGGGTGTTAGCAGAGACTTTCCCGGGACAGTGAAACCCTATATCAGAGACACTGAGAAGAAGCCCCAACGTTCCTTCCAGGCATTTTCAGTGTGGGTGCCTTCTTCACGTGGTTCCTGGTTTCACTGCAGCTCTGAAGAGAATGTTAGCAAAGAGGTAATCGGGACAGTGCAAACAGTACTCAAAGACAGGGAGAGCAAGCTCTACATTACTCTCTTGGCACTTTGGATGTGGAACATACAGCGAGATGTTTGCTGCTTTTGTGTTTGGCTGTTGGGAGATTTACAGCACAAAGATATCCAGTTGATTTGAAGCAGTTCCGAGAAAGTCTAAGCATAATCCTCACTTTTCCCTCCTGGCACTTTCCCTGTAGGAGATACCGCAAGACGTTTCTGTATATTGGGCACAGCGCTCTGCAGGGTGTTAGCAGAGACTTTCCCGGGACAGTGAAACCCTATATCAGAGACACTGAGAAGAAGCCCCAACGTTCCTTCCAGGCATTTTCAGTGTGGGTGCCTTCTCCACGTGGTTCCTGGTTTCACTGCAGCTCTGAAGAGAATGTTAGCAAAGAGGTAATCGGGACAGTGCAAACAGTACTCAAAGACAGGGAGAGCAAGCTCTCTCTTGGCACTTTGGATGTGGAACATACAGCGAGATGTTTGCTGCTTTTACATTTGGCTGTTGGGAGGTTTACAGCACAAAGATATCCAGTTGATTTGAAGCAGTTCCGAGAAAGTCTAAACATAATCCTCACTTTTCCCTCCTGGCACTTTCCCTGTAGGAGATACCGCAAGACGTTTCTGTATATTGGGCACAGCGCTCTGCAGGGTGTTAGCAGAGACTTTCCCGGGACAGTGAAACCCTATATCAGAGACACTGAGAAGAAGCCCCAACGTTCCTTCCAGGCACTTTCAGTGTGGGTGCCTTCTCCACGTGGTTCCTGGTTTCACTGCAGCTCTGAAGAGAATGTTAGCAAAGAGGTAATCGGGACAGTGCAAACAGTACTCAAAGACAGGGAGAGCAAGCTCTCTCTTCGCACTTTGGATGTGGGACATACAGCGAGATGTTTGCTGCTTTTACATTTGGCTGTTGGGAGATTTACAGCACAAAGATATCCAGTTGATTTGAAGCAGTTCAGAGAAAGTCTAAACATAATCCTCACTTTTCCCTCCTGGCACTTTCCCTGTAGGGGATACCGCAAGACGTTTCTGTATATTGGGCACAGCGCTCTGCAGGGTGTTAGCAGAGACTTTCCCGGGACAGTGAAACCCTATATCAGAGACACTGAGAAGAAGCCCCAACGTTCCTTCCAGGCACTTTCAGTGTGGGTGCCTTCTCCACGTGGTTCCTGGTTTCACTGCAGCTCTGAAGAGAATGTTAGCAAAGAGGTAATCGGGACAGTGCAAACAGTACTCAAAGACAGGGAGAGCAAGCTCTCTCTTGGCACTTTGGATGTGGGACATACAGCGAGATGTTTGCTGCTTTTACGTTTGGCTGTTGGGAGATTTACAGCACAAAGATATCTAGTTGATTTGAAGCAGTTCCGAGAAAGTCTAAGCATAATCCTCACTTTTCCCTCCTGGCACTTTCCCTGTAGGAGATACCGCAAGACGTTTCTGTATATTGGGCACAGCGCTCTGCAGGGTGTTAGCAGAGACTTTCCCGGGACAGTGAAACCCTATATCAGAGACACTGAGAAGAAGCCCCAACGTTCCTTCCAGGCACTTTCAGTGTGGGTGCCTTCTCCACTTGGTTCCTGGTTTCACTGCAGCTCTGAAGAGAATGTTAGCAAAGAGGTAATCGGGACAGTGCAAACAGTACTCAAAGACAGGGAGAGCAAGCTCTCTCTTCGCACTTTGGATGTGGGACATACAGCGAGATGTTTGCTGCTTTTACATTTGGCTGTTGGGAGATTTACAGCACAAAGATATCCAGTTGATTTGAAGCAGTTCAGAGAAAGTCTAAACATAATCCTCACTTTTCCCTCCTGGCACTTTCCCTGTAGGGGATACCGCAAGACGTTTCTGTATATTGGGCACAGCGCTCTGCAGGGTGTTAGGAGAGACTTTCCCGGGACAGTGAAACCCTATATCAGAGACACTGAGAAGAAGCCCCAACGTTCCTTCCAGGCACTTTCAGTGTGGGTGCCTTCTCCACGTGGTTCCTGGTTTCACTGCAGCTCTGAAGAGAATGTTAGCAAAGAGGTAATCGGGACAGTGCAAACAGTACTCAAAGACAGGGAGAGCAAGCTCTCTCTTGGCACTTTGGATGTGGGACATACAGCGAGATGTTTGCTGCTTTTACGTTTGGCTGTTGGGAGATTTACAGCACAAAGATATCTAGTTGATTTGAAGCAGTTCCGAGAAAGTCTAAGCATAATCCTCACTTTTCCCTCCTGGCACTTTCCCTGTAGGAGATACCGCAAGACGTTTCTGTATATTGGGCACAGCGCTCTGCAGGCTGTTAGGAGAGACTTTCCCGGGACAGTGAAACCCTATATCAGAGACACTGAGAAGAAGTCCCAACGTTCCTTCCAGGCACTTTCAGAGTTGGTGCCTTCTCCACGTGGTTCCTGGTTTCACTGCAGCTCTGAAGAGAATGTTAGCAAAGAGGTAATCGGGACAGTGCAAACAGTACTCAAAGACAGGGAGAGCAAGCTCTACATTACTCTCTTGGCACTTTGGATGTGGGACATACAGCGAGATGTTTGCTGCTTTTGCGTTTGGCTGTTGGGAGATTTACAGCACAAAGATATCCAGTTGATTTGAAGCAGTTCCGAGAAAGTCTAAGCATAATCCTCACTTTTCCCTCCTGGCACTTTCCCTGTAGGAGATACCGCAAGACGTTTCTGTATATTGGGCACAGCGCTCTGCAGGGTGTTAGCAGAGACTTTCCCGGGACAGTGAAACCCTATATCAGAGACACTGAGAAGAAGCCCCAACGTTCCTTCCAGGCATTTTCAGTGTGGGTGCCTTCTCCACGTGGTTCCTGGTTTCACGGCAGCTCTGAAGAGAATGTTAGCAAAGAGGTAATCGGGACAGTGCAAACAGTACTCAAAGACAGGGAGAGCAAGCTCTACATTACTCTCTTGGCACTTTGGATGTGGAACATACAGCGAGATGTTTGCTGCTTTTGTGTTTGGCTGTTGGGAGATTTACAGCACAAAGATATCTAGTTGATTTGAAGCAGTTCCGAGAAAGTCTAAGCATAATCCTCACTTTTCCCTCCTGGCACTTTCCCTGTAGGAGATACCGCAAGACGTTTCTGTATATTGGGCACAGCGCTCTGCAGGGTGTTAGCAGAGACTTTCCCGGGACAGTGAAACCCTATATCAGAGACACTGAGAAGAAGCCCCAACGTTCCTTCCAGGCATTTTCAGTGTGGGTGCCTTCTCCACGTGGTTCCTGGTTTCACTGCAGCTCTGAAGAGAATGTTAGCAAAGAGGTAATCGGGACAGTGCAAACAGTACTCAAAGACAGGGAGAGCAAGCTCTCTCTTCGCACTTTGGATGTGGGACATACAGCGAGATGTTTGCTGCTTTTACATTTGGCTGTTGGGAGATTTACAGCACAAAGATATCCAGTTGATTTGAAGCAGTTCAGAGAAAGTCTAAACATAATCCTCACTTTTCCCTCCTGGCACTTTCCCTGTAGGGGATACCGCAAGACGTTTCTGTATATTGGGCACAGCGCTCTGCAGGGTGTTAGCAGAGACTTTCCCGGGACAGTGAAACCCTATATCAGAGACACTGAGAAGAAGCCCCAACGTTCCTTCCAGGCACTTTCAGTGTGGGTGCCTTCTCCACGTGGTTCCTGGTTTCACTGCAGCTCTGAAGAGAATGTTAGCAAAGAGGTAATCGGGACAGTGCAAACAGTACTCAAAGACAGGGAGAGCAAGCTCTCTCTTGGCACTTTGGATGTGGGACATACAGCGAGATGTTTGCTGCTTTTACGTTTGGCTGTTGGGAGATTTACAGCACAAAGATATCTAGTTGATTTGAAGCAGTTCCGAGAAAGTCTAAGCATAATCCTCACTTTTCCCTCCTGGCACTTTCCCTGTAGGAGATACCGCAAGACGTTTCTGTATATTGGGCACAGCGCTCTGCAGGGTGTTAGCAGAGACTTTCCCGGGACAGTGAAACCCTATATCAGAGACACTGAGAAGAAGCCCCAACGTTCCTTCCAGGCACTTTCAGTGTGGGTGCCTTCTCCACTTGGTTCCTGGTTTCACTGCAGCTCTGAAGAGAATGTTAGCAAAGAGGTAATCGGGACAGTGCAAACAGTACTCAAAGACAGGGAGAGCAAGCTCTCTCTTCGCACTTTGGATGTGGGACATACAGCGAGATGTTTGCTGCTTTTACATTTGGCTGTTGGGAGATTTACAGCACAAAGATATCCAGTTGATTTGAAGCAGTTCAGAGAAAGTCTAAACATAATCCTCACTTTTCCCTCCTGGCACTTTCCCTGTAGGGGATACCGCAAGACGTTTCTGTATATTGGGCACAGCGCTCTGCAGGGTGTTAGGAGAGACTTTCCCGGGACAGTGAAACCCTATATCAGAGACACTGAGAAGAAGCCCCAACGTTCCTTCCAGGCACTTTCAGTGTGGGTGCCTTCTCCACGTGGTTCCTGGTTTCACTGCAGCTCTGAAGAGAATGTTAGCAAAGAGGTAATCGGGACAGTGCAAACAGTACTCAAAGACAGGGAGAGCAAGCTCTCTCTTGGCACTTTGGATGTGGGACATACAGCGAGATGTTTGCTGCTTTTACGTTTGGCTGTTGGGAGATTTACAGCACAAAGATATCTAGTTGATTTGAAGCAGTTCCGAGAAAGTCTAAGCATAATCCTCACTTTTCCCTCCTGGCACTTTCCCTGTAGGAGATACCGCAAGACGTTTCTGTATATTGGGCACAGCGCTCTGCAGGCTGTTAGGAGAGACTTTCCCGGGACAGTGAAACCCTATATCAGAGACACTGAGAAGAAGTCCCAACGTTCCTTCCAGGCACTTTCAGAGTTGGTGCCTTCTCCACGTGGTTCCTGGTTTCACTGCAGCTCTGAAGAGAATGTTAGCAAAGAGGTAATCGGGACAGTGCAAACAGTACTCAAAGACAGGGAGAGCAAGCTCTACATTACTCTCTTGGCACTTTGGATGTGGGACATACAGCGAGATGTTTGCTGCTTTTGCGTTTGGCTGTTGGGAGATTTACAGCACAAAGATATCCAGTTGATTTGAAGCAGTTCCGAGAAAGTCTAAGCATAATCCTCACTTTTCCCTCCTGGCACTTTCCCTGTAGGAGATACCGCAAGACGTTTCTGTATATTGGGCACAGCGCTCTGCAGGGTGTTAGCAGAGACTTTCCCGGGACAGTGAAACCCTATATCAGAGACACTGAGAAGAAGCCCCAACGTTCCTTCCAGGCATTTTCAGTGTGGGTGCCTTCTTCACGTGGTTCCTGGTTTCACTGCAGCTCTGAAGAGAATGTTAGCAAAGAGGTAATCGGGACAGTGCAAACAGTACTCAAAGACAGGGAGAGCAAGCTCTACATTACTCTCTTGGCACTTTGGATGTGGAACATACAGCGAGATGTTTGCTGCTTTTGTGTTTGGCTGTTGGGAGATTTACAGCACAAAGATATCCAGTTGATTTGAAGCAGTTCCGAGAAAGTCTAAGCATAATCCTCACTTTTCCCTCCTGGCACTTTCCCTGTAGGAGATACCGCAAGACGTTTCTGTATATTGGGCACAGCGCTCTGCAGGGTGTTAGCAGAGACTTTCCCGGGACAGTGAAACCCTATATCAGAGACACTGAGAAGAAGCCCCAACGTTCCTTCCAGGCATTTTCAGTGTGGGTGCCTTCTCCACGTGGTTCCTGGTTTCACTGCAGCTCTGAAGAGAATGTTAGCAAAGAGGTAATCGGGACAGTGCAAACAGTACTCAAAGACAGGGAGAGCAAGCTCTCTCTTCGCACTTTGGATGTGGGACATACAGCGAGATGTTTGCTGCTTTTACATTTGGCTGTTGGGAGATTTACAGCACAAAGATATCCAGTTGATTTGAAGCAGTTCAGAGAAAGTCTAAACATAATCCTCACTTTTCCCTCCTGGCACTTTCCCTGTAGGAGATACCGCAAGACGTTTCTGTATATTGGGCACAGCGCTCTGCAGGGTGTTAGCAGAGACTTTCCCGGGACAGTGAAACCCTATATCAGAGACACTGAGAAGAAGCCCCAACGTTCCTTCCAGGCACTTTCAGTGTGGGTGCCTTCTCCACGTGGTTCCTGGTTTCACTGCAGCTCTGAAGAGAATGTTAGCAAAGAGGTAATCGGGACAGTGCAAACAGTACTCAAAGACAGGGAGAGCAAGCTCTCTCTTGGCACTTTGGATGTGGGACATACAGCGAGATGTTTGCTGCTTTTACGTTTGGCTGTTGGGAGATTTACAGCACAAAGATATCTAGTTGATTTGAAGCAGTTCCGAGAAAGTCTAAGCATAATCCTCACTTTTCCCTCCTGGCACTTTCCCTGTAGGAGATACCGCAAGACGTTTCTGTATATTGGGCACAGCGCTCTGCAGGGTGTTAGCAGAGACTTTCCCGGGACAGTGAAACCCTATATCAGAGACACTGAGAAGAAGCCCCAACGTTCCTTCCAGGCACTTTCAGTGTGGGTGCCTTCTCCACTTGGTTCCTGGTTTCACTGCAGCTCTGAAGAGAATGTTAGCAAAGAGGTAATCGGGACAGTGCAAACAGTACTCAAAGACAGGGAGAGCAAGCTCTCTCTTCGCACTTTGGATGTGGGACATACAGCGAGATGTTTGCTGCTTTTACATTTGGCTGTTGGGAGATTTACAGCACAAAGATATCCAGTTGATTTGAAGCAGTTCAGAGAAAGTCTAAACATAATCCTCACTTTTCCCTCCTGGCACTTTCCCTGTAGGGGATACCGCAAGACGTTTCTGTATATTGGGCACAGCGCTCTGCAGGGTGTTAGGAGAGACTTTCCCGGGACAGTGAAACCCTATATCAGAGACACTGAGAAGAAGCCCCAACGTTCCTTCCAGGCACTTTCAGTGTGGGTGCCTTCTCCACGTGGTTCCTGGTTTCACTGCAGCTCTGAAGAGAATGTTAGCAAAGAGGTAATCGGGACAGTGCAAACAGTACTCAAAGACAGGGAGAGCAAGCTCTCTCTTGGCACTTTGGATGTGGGACATACAGCGAGATGTTTGCTGCTTTTACGTTTGGCTGTTGGGAGATTTACAGCACAAAGATATCTAGTTGATTTGAAGCAGTTCCGAGAAAGTCTAAGCATAATCCTCACTTTTCCCTCCTGGCACTTTCCCTGTAGGAGATACCGCAAGACGTTTCTGTATATTGGGCACAGCGCTCTGCAGGCTGTTAGGAGAGACTTTCCCGGGACAGTGAAACCCTATATCAGAGACACTGAGAAGAAGTCCCAACGTTCCTTCCAGGCACTTTCAGAGTTGGTGCCTTCTCCACGTGGTTCCTGGTTTCACTGCAGCTCTGAAGAGAATGTTAGCAAAGAGGTAATCGGGACAGTGCAAACAGTACTCAAAGACAGGGAGAGCAAGCTCTACATTACTCTCTTGGCACTTTGGATGTGGGACATACAGCGAGATGTTTGCTGCTTTTGCGTTTGGCTGTTGGGAGATTTACAGCACAAAGATATCCAGTTGATTTGAAGCAGTTCCGAGAAAGTCTAAGCATAATCCTCACTTTTCCCTCCTGGCACTTTCCCTGTAGGAGATACCGCAAGACGTTTCTGTATATTGGGCACAGCGCTCTGCAGGGTGTTAGCAGAGACTTTCCCGGGACAGTGAAACCCTATATCAGAGACACTGAGAAGAAGCCCCAACGTTCCTTCCAGGCATTTTCAGTGTGGGTGCCTTCTTCACGTGGTTCCTGGTTTCACTGCAGCTCTGAAGAGAATGTTAGCAAAGAGGTAATCGGGACAGTGCAAACAGTACTCAAAGACAGGGAGAGCAAGCTCTACATTACTCTCTTGGCACTTTGGATGTGGGACATACAGCGAGATGTTTGCTGCTTTTGTGTTTGGCTGTTGGGAGATTTACAGCACAAAGATATCCAGTTGATTTGAAGCAGTTCCGAGAAAGTCTAAGCATAATCCTCACTTTTCCCTCCTGGCACTTTCCCTGTAGGAGATACCGCAAGACGTTTCTGTATATTGGGCACAGCGCTCTGCAGGGTGTTAGCAGAGACTTTCCCGGGACAGTGAAACCCTATATCAGAGACACTGAGAAGAAGCCCCAACGTTCCTTCCAGGCATTTTCAGTGTGGGTGCCTTCTCCACGTGGTTCCTGGTTTCACTGCAGCTCTGAAGAGAATGTTAGCAAAGAGGTAATCGGGACAGTGCAAACAGTACTCAAAGACAGGGAGAGCAAGCTCTCTCTTGGCACTTTGGATGTGGAACATACAGCGAGATGTTTGCTGCTTTTACATTTGGCTGTTGGGAGGTTTACAGCACAAAGATATCCAGTTGATTTGAAGCAGTTCCGAGAAAGTCTAAACATAATCCTCACTTTTCCCTCCTGGCACTTTCCCTGTAGGAGATACCGCAAGACGTTTCTGTATATTGGGCACAGCGCTCTGCAGGCTGTTAGGAGAGACTTTCCCGGGACAGTGAAACCCTATATCAGAGACACTGAGAAGAAGCCCCAACGTTCCTTCCAGGCACTTTCAGTGTGGGTGCCTTCTCCACGTGGTTCCTGGTTTCACTGCAGCTCTGAAGAGAATGTTAGCAAAGAGGTAATCGGGACAGTGCAAACAGTACTCAAAGACAGGGAGAGCAAGCTCTCTCTTCGCACTTTGGATGTGGGACATACAGCGAGATGTTTGCTGCTTTTACATTTGGCTGTTGGGAGATTTACAGCACAAAGATATCCAGTTGATTTGAAGCAGTTCAGAGAAAGTCTAAACATAATCCTCACTTTTCCCTCCTGGCACTTTCCCTGTAGGGGATACCGCAAGACGTTTCTGTATATTGGGCACAGCGCTCTGCAGGGTGTTAGGAGAGACTTTCCCGGGACAGTGAAACCCTATATCAGAGACACTGAGAAGAAGCCCCAACGTTCCTTCCAGGCACTTTCAGTGTGGGTGCCTTCTCCACGTGGTTCCTGGTTTCACTGCAGCTCTGAAGAGAATGTTAGCAAAGAGGTAATCGGGACAGTGCAAACAGTACTCAAAGACAGGGAGAGCAAGCTCTCTCTTCGCACTTTGGATGTGGGACATACAGCGAGATGTTTGCTGCTTTTACATTTGGCTGTTGGGAGATTTACAGCACAAAGATATCCAGTTGATTTGAAGCAGTTCAGAGAAAGTCTAAACATAATCCTCACTTTTCCCTCCTGGCACTTTCCCTGTAGGGGATACCGCAAGACGTTTCTGTATATTGGGCACAGCGCTCTGCAGGGTGTTAGCAGAGACTTTCCCGGGACAGTGAAACCCTATATCAGAGACACTGAGAAGAAGCCCCAACGTTCCTTCCAGGCACTTTTAGTGTGGGTGCCTTCTCCACGTGGTTCCTGGTTTCACTGCAGCTCTGAAGAGAATGTTAGCAAAGAGGTAATCGGGACAGTGCAAACAGTACTCAAAGACAGGGAGAGCAAGCTCTCTCTTGGCACTTTGGATGTGGGACATACAGTGAGATGTTTGCTGCTTTTACGTTTGGCTGTTGGGAGATTTACAGCACAAAGATATCTAGTTGATTTGAAGCAGTTCCGAGAAAGTCTAAGCATAATCCTCACTTTTCCCTCCTGGCACTTTCCCTGTAGGAGATACCGCAAGACGTTTCTGTATATTGGGCACAGCGCTCTGCAGGGTGTTAGCAGAGACTTTCCCGGGACAGTGAAACCCTATATCAGAGACACTGAGAAGAAGCCCCAACGTTCCTTCCAGGCACTTTCAGTGTGGGTGCCTTCTCCACGTGGTTCCTGGTTTCACTGCAGCTCTGAAGAGAATGTTAGCAAAGAGGTAATCGGGACAGTGCAAACAGTACTCAAAGACAGGGAGAGCAAGCTCTCTCTTGGCACTTTGGATGTGGGACATACAGCGAGATGTTTGCTGCTTTTACGTTTGGCTGTTGGGAGATTTACAGCACAAAGATATCTAGTTGATTTGAAGCAGTTCCGAGAAAGTCTAAGCATAATCCTCACTTTTCCCTCCTGGCACTTTCCCTGTAGGAGATACCGCAAGACGTTTCTGTATATTGGGCACAGCGCTCTGCAGGGTGTTAGCAGAGACTTTCCCGGGACAGTGAAACCCTATATCAGAGACACTGAGAAGAAGCCCCAACGTTCCTTCCAGGCACGTTCAGTGTGGGTGCCTTCTCCACGTGGTTCCTGGTTTCACTGCAGCTCTGAAGAGAATGTTAGCAAAGAGGTAATCGGGACAGTGCAAACAGTACTCAAAGACAGGGAGAGCAAGCTCTCTCTTCGCACTTTGGATGTGGGACATACAGCGAGATGTTTGCTGCTTTTACGTTTGGCTGTTGGGAGATTTACAGCACAAAGATATCTAGTTGATTTGAAGCAGTTCCGAGAAAGTCTAAGCATAATCCTCACTTTTCCCTCCTGGCACTTTCCCTGTAGGAGATACCGCAAGACGTTTCTGTATATTGGGCACAGCGCTCTGCAGGGTGTTAGCAGAGACTTTCCCGGGACAGTGAAACCCTATATCAGAGACACTGAGAAGAAGCCCCAACGTTCCTTCCAGGCATTTTCAGTGTGGGTGCCTTCTCCACGTGGTTCCTCTTTTCACTGCAGCTCTGAAGAGAATGTTAGCAAAGAGGTAATCGGGACAGTGCAAACAGTACTCAAAGACAGGGAGAGCAAGCTCTACATTACTCTCTTGGCACTTTGGATGTGGGACATACAGCGAGATGTTTGCTGCTTTTGCGTTTGGCTGTTGGGAGATTTACAGCACAAAGATATCCAGTTGATTTGAAGCAGTTCCGAGAAAGTCTAAGCATAATCCTCACTTTTCCCTCCTGGCACTTTCCCTGTAGGAGATACCGCAAGACGTTTCTGTATATTGGGCACAGCGCTCTGCAGGGTGTTAGCAGAGACTTTCCCGGGACAGTGAAACCCTATATCAGAGACACTGAGAAGAAGCCCCAACGTTCCTTCCAGGCATTTTCAGTGTGGGTGCCTTCTCCACGTGGTTCCTCTTTTCACTGCAGCTCTGAAGAGAATGTTAGCAAAGAGGTAATCGGGACAGTGCAAACAGTACTCAAAGACAGGGAGAGCAAGCTCTACATTACTCTCTTGGCACTTTGGATGTGGGACATACAGCGAGATGTTTGCTGCTTTTACGTTTGGCTGTTGGGAGATTTACAGCACAAAGATATCTAGTTGATTTGAAGCAGTTCCGAGAAAGTCTAAGCATAATCCTCACTTTTCCCTCCTGGCACTTTCTCTGTAGGAGATACCGCAAGACGTTTCTGTATATTGGGCACAGCGCTCTGCAGGGTGTTAGCAGAGACTTTCCCGGGACAGTGAAACCCTATATCAGAGACACTGAGAAGAAGCCCCAACGTTCCTTCCAGGCACTTTCAGTGTGGGTGCCTTCTCCACGTGGTTCCTGGTTTCACTGCAGCTCTGAAGAGAATGTTAGCAAAGAGGTAATCGGGACAGTGCAAACAGTACTCAAAGACAGGGAGAGCAAGCTCTCTCTTGGCACTTTGGATGTGGGACATACAGCGAGATGTTTGCTGCTTTTACGTTTGGCTGTTGGGAGATTTACAGCACAAAGATATCCAGTTGATTTGAAGCAGTTCAGAGAAAGTCTAAGCATAATCCTCACTTTTCCCTCCTGGCACTTTCCCTGTAGGAGATACCGCAAGACGTTTCTGTATATTGGGCACAGCGCTCTGCAGGGTGTTAGCAGAGACTTTCCCGGGACAGTGAAACCCTATATCAGAGACACTGAGAAGAAGTCCCAACGTTCCTTCCAGGCATTTTCAGTGTGGGTGCCTTCTCCACGTGGTTCCTGGTTTCACTGCAGCTCTGAAGAGAATGTTAGCAAAGAGGTAATCGGGACAGTGCAAACAGTACTCAAAGACAGGGAGAGCAAGCTCTCTCTTGGCACTTTGGATGTGGAACATACAGCGAGATGTTTGCTGCTTTTGCGTTTGGCTGTTGGGAGATTTACAGCACAAAGATATCCAGTTGATTTGAAGCAGTTCAGAGAAAGTCTAAACATAATCCTCACTTTTCCCTCCTGGCACTTTCCCTGTAGGGGATACCGCAAGACGTTTCTGTATATTGGGCACAGCGCTCTGCAGGGTGTTAGGAGAGACTTTCCCGGGACAGTGAAACCCTATATCAGAGACACTGAGAAGAAGCCCCAACGTTCCTTCCAGGCACTTTCAGTGTGGGTGCCTTCTCCACGTGGTTCCTGGTTTCACTGCAGCTCTGAAGAGAATGTTAGCAAAGAGGTAATCGGGACAGTGCAAACAGTACTCAAAGACAGGGAGAGCAAGCTCTACATTACTCTCTTGGCACTTTGGATGTGGGACATACAGCGAGATGTTTGCTGCTTTTGCGTTTGGCTGTTGGGAGATTTACAGCACAAAGATATCCAGTTGATTTGAAGCAGTTCCGAGAAAGTCTAAGCATAATCCTCACTTTTCCCTCCTGGCACTTTCTCTGTAGGAGATACCGCAAGACGTTTCTGTATATTGGGCACAGCGCTCTGCAGGGTGTTAGCAGAGACTTTCCCGGGACAGTGAAACCCTATATCAGAGACACTGAGAAGAAGCCCCAACGTTCCTTCCAGGCACTTTCAGTGTGGGTGCCTTCTCCACGTGGTTCCTGGTTTCACTGCAGCTCTGAAGAGAATGTTAGCAAAGAGGTAATTGGGACAGTGCAAACAGTACTCAAAGACAGGGAGAGCAAGCTCTCTCTTGGCACTTTGGATGTGGGACATACAGCGAGATGTTTGCTGCTTTTACGTTTGGCTGTTGGGAGATTTACAGCACAAAGATATCCAGTTGATTTGAAGCAGTTCAGAGAAAGTCTAAGCATAATCCTCACTTTTCCCTCCTGGCACTTTCCCTGTAGGAGATACCGCAAGACGTTTCTGTATATTGGGCACAGCGCTCTGCAGGGTGTTAGCAGAGACTTTCCCGGGACAGTGAAACCCTATATCAGAGACACTGAGAAGAAGTCCCAACGTTCCTTCCAGGCATTTTCAGTGTGGGTGCCTTCTCCACGTGGTTCCTGGTTTCACTGCAGCTCTGAAGAGAATGTTAGCAAAGAGGTAATCGGGACAGTGCAAACAGTACTCAAAGACAGGGAGAGCAAGCTCTCTCTTGGCACTTTGGATGTGGAACATACAGCGAGATGTTTGCTGCTTTTGCGTTTGGCTGTTGGGAGATTTACAGCACAAAGATATCCAGTTGATTTGAAGCAGTTCCGAGAAAGTCTAAGCATAATCCTCACTTTTCCCTCCTGGCACTTTCCCTGTAGGAGATACCGCAAGACGTTTCTGTATATTGGGCACAGCGCTCTGCAGGCTGTTAGGAGAGACTTTCCCGGGACAGTGAAACCCTATATCAGAGACACTGAGAAGAAGTCCCAACGTTCCTTCCAGGCACTTTCAGAGTTGGTGCCTTCTCCACGTGGTTCCTGGTTTCACTGCAGCTCTGAAGAGAATGTTAGCAAAGAGGTAATCGGGACAGTGCAAACAGTACTCAAAGACAGGGAGAGCAAGCTCTACATTACTCTCTTGGCACTTTGGATGTGGGACATACAGCGAGATGTTTGCTGCTTTTGCGTTTGGCTGTTGGGAGATTTACAGCACAAAGATATCCAGTTGATTTGAAGCAGTTCCGAGAAAGTCTAAGCATAATCCTCACTTTTCCCTCCTGGCACTTTCCCTGTAGGAGATACCGCAAGACGTTTCTGTATATTGGGCACAGCGCTCTGCAGGGTGTTAGCAGAGACTTTCCCGGGACAGTGAAACCCTATATCAGAGACACTGAGAAGAAGCCCCAACGTTCCTTCCAGGCATTTTCAGTGTGGGTGCCTTCTCCACGTGGTTCCTGGTTTCACGGCAGCTCTGAAGAGAATGTTAGCAAAGAGGTAATCGGGACAGTGCAAACAGTACTCAAAGACAGGGAGAGCAAGCTCTACATTACTCTCTTGGCACTTTGGATGTGGAACATACAGCGAGATGTTTGCTGCTTTTGTGTTTGGCTGTTGGGAGATTTACAGCACAAAGATATCTAGTTGATTTGAAGCAGTTCCGAGAAAGTCTAAGCATAATCCTCACTTTTCCCTCCTGGCACTTTCCCTGTAGGAGATACCGCAAGACGTTTCTGTATATTGGGCACAGCGCTCTGCAGGGTGTTAGCAGAGACTTTCCCGGGACAGTGAAACCCTATATCAGAGACACTGAGAAGAAGCCCCAACGTTCCTTCCAGGCATTTTCAGTGTGGGTGCCTTCTCCACGTGGTTCCTGGTTTCACTGCAGCTCTGAAGAGAATGTTAGCAAAGAGGTAATCGGGACAGTGCAAACAGTACTCAAAGACAGGGAGAGCAAGCTCTCTCTTCGCACTTTGGATGTGGGACATACAGCGAGATGTTTGCTGCTTTTACATTTGGCTGTTGGGAGATTTACAGCACAAAGATATCCAGTTGATTTGAAGCAGTTCAGAGAAAGTCTAAACATAATCCTCACTTTTCCCTCCTGGCACTTTCCCTGTAGGGGATACCGCAAGACGTTTCTGTATATTGGGCACAGCGCTCTGCAGGGTGTTAGCAGAGACTTTCCCGGGACAGTGAAACCCTATATCAGAGACACTGAGAAGAAGCCCCAACGTTCCTTCCAGGCACTTTCAGTGTGGGTGCCTTCTCCACGTGGTTCCTGGTTTCACTGCAGCTCTGAAGAGAATGTTAGCAAAGAGGTAATCGGGACAGTGCAAACAGTACTCAAAGACAGGGAGAGCAAGCTCTCTCTTGGCACTTTGGATGTGGGACATACAGCGAGATGTTTGCTGCTTTTACGTTTGGCTGTTGGGAGATTTACAGCACAAAGATATCTAGTTGATTTGAAGCAGTTCCGAGAAAGTCTAAGCATAATCCTCACTTTTCCCTCCTGGCACTTTCCCTGTAGGAGATACCGCAAGACGTTTCTGTATATTGGGCACAGCGCTCTGCAGGGTGTTAGCAGAGACTTTCCCGGGACAGTGAAACCCTATATCAGAGACACTGAGAAGAAGCCCCAACGTTCCTTCCAGGCACTTTCAGTGTGGGTGCCTTCTCCACTTGGTTCCTGGTTTCACTGCAGCTCTGAAGAGAATGTTAGCAAAGAGGTAATCGGGACAGTGCAAACAGTACTCAAAGACAGGGAGAGCAAGCTCTCTCTTCGCACTTTGGATGTGGGACATACAGCGAGATGTTTGCTGCTTTTACATTTGGCTGTTGGGAGATTTACAGCACAAAGATATCCAGTTGATTTGAAGCAGTTCAGAGAAAGTCTAAACATAATCCTCACTTTTCCCTCCTGGCACTTTCCCTGTAGGGGATACCGCAAGACGTTTCTGTATATTGGGCACAGCGCTCTGCAGGGTGTTAGGAGAGACTTTCCCGGGACAGTGAAACCCTATATCAGAGACACTGAGAAGAAGCCCCAACGTTCCTTCCAGGCACTTTCAGTGTGGGTGCCTTCTCCACGTGGTTCCTGGTTTCACTGCAGCTCTGAAGAGAATGTTAGCAAAGAGGTAATCGGGACAGTGCAAACAGTACTCAAAGACAGGGAGAGCAAGCTCTCTCTTGGCACTTTGGATGTGGGACATACAGCGAGATGTTTGCTGCTTTTACGTTTGGCTGTTGGGAGATTTACAGCACAAAGATATCTAGTTGATTTGAAGCAGTTCCGAGAAAGTCTAAGCATAATCCTCACTTTTCCCTCCTGGCACTTTCCCTGTAGGAGATACCGCAAGACGTTTCTGTATATTGGGCACAGCGCTCTGCAGGCTGTTAGGAGAGACTTTCCCGGGACAGTGAAACCCTATATCAGAGACACTGAGAAGAAGTCCCAACGTTCCTTCCAGGCACTTTCAGAGTTGGTGCCTTCTCCACGTGGTTCCTGGTTTCACTGCAGCTCTGAAGAGAATGTTAGCAAAGAGGTAATCGGGACAGTGCAAACAGTACTCAAAGACAGGGAGAGCAAGCTCTACATTACTCTCTTGGCACTTTGGATGTGGGACATACAGCGAGATGTTTGCTGCTTTTGCGTTTGGCTGTTGGGAGATTTACAGCACAAAGATATCCAGTTGATTTGAAGCAGTTCCGAGAAAGTCTAAGCATAATCCTCACTTTTCCCTCCTGGCACTTTCCCTGTAGGAGATACCGCAAGACGTTTCTGTATATTGGGCACAGCGCTCTGCAGGGTGTTAGCAGAGACTTTCCCGGGACAGTGAAACCCTATATCAGAGACACTGAGAAGAAGCCCCAACGTTCCTTCCAGGCATTTTCAGTGTGGGTGCCTTCTTCACGTGGTTCCTGGTTTCACTGCAGCTCTGAAGAGAATGTTAGCAAAGAGGTAATCGGGACAGTGCAAACAGTACTCAAAGACAGGGAGAGCAAGCTCTACATTACTCTCTTGGCACTTTGGATGTGGAACATACAGCGAGATGTTTGCTGCTTTTGTGTTTGGCTGTTGGGAGATTTACAGCACAAAGATATCCAGTTGATTTGAAGCAGTTCCGAGAAAGTCTAAGCATAATCCTCACTTTTCCCTCCTGGCACTTTCCCTGTAGGAGATACCGCAAGACGTTTCTGTATATTGGGCACAGCGCTCTGCAGGGTGTTAGCAGAGACTTTCCCGGGACAGTGAAACCCTATATCAGAGACACTGAGAAGAAGCCCCAACGTTCCTTCCAGGCATTTTCAGTGTGGGTGCCTTCTCCACGTGGTTCCTGGTTTCACTGCAGCTCTGAAGAGAATGTTAGCAAAGAGGTAATCGGGACAGTGCAAACAGTACTCAAAGACAGGGAGAGCAAGCTCTCTCTTCGCACTTTGGATGTGGGACATACAGCGAGATGTTTGCTGCTTTTACATTTGGCTGTTGGGAGATTTACAGCACAAAGATATCCAGTTGATTTGAAGCAGTTCAGAGAAAGTCTAAACATAATCCTCACTTTTCCCTCCTGGCACTTTCCCTGTAGGAGATACCGCAAGACGTTTCTGTATATTGGGCACAGCGCTCTGCAGGGTGTTAGCAGAGACTTTCCCGGGACAGTGAAACCCTATATCAGAGACACTGAGAAGAAGCCCCAACGTTCCTTCCAGGCACTTTCAGTGTGGGTGCCTTCTCCACGTGGTTCCTGGTTTCACTGCAGCTCTGAAGAGAATGTTAGCAAAGAGGTAATCGGGACAGTGCAAACAGTACTCAAAGACAGGGAGAGCAAGCTCTCTCTTGGCACTTTGGATGTGGGACATACAGCGAGATGTTTGCTGCTTTTACGTTTGGCTGTTGGGAGATTTACAGCACAAAGATATCTAGTTGATTTGAAGCAGTTCCGAGAAAGTCTAAGCATAATCCTCACTTTTCCCTCCTGGCACTTTCCCTGTAGGAGATACCGCAAGACGTTTCTGTATATTGGGCACAGCGCTCTGCAGGGTGTTAGCAGAGACTTTCCCGGGACAGTGAAACCCTATATCAGAGACACTGAGAAGAAGCCCCAACGTTCCTTCCAGGCACTTTCAGTGTGGGTGCCTTCTCCACTTGGTTCCTGGTTTCACTGCAGCTCTGAAGAGAATGTTAGCAAAGAGGTAATCGGGACAGTGCAAACAGTACTCAAAGACAGGGAGAGCAAGCTCTCTCTTCGCACTTTGGATGTGGGACATACAGCGAGATGTTTGCTGCTTTTACATTTGGCTGTTGGGAGATTTACAGCACAAAGATATCCAGTTGATTTGAAGCAGTTCAGAGAAAGTCTAAACATAATCCTCACTTTTCCCTCCTGGCACTTTCCCTGTAGGGGATACCGCAAGACGTTTCTGTATATTGGGCACAGCGCTCTGCAGGGTGTTAGGAGAGACTTTCCCGGGACAGTGAAACCCTATATCAGAGACACTGAGAAGAAGCCCCAACGTTCCTTCCAGGCACTTTCAGTGTGGGTGCCTTCTCCACGTGGTTCCTGGTTTCACTGCAGCTCTGAAGAGAATGTTAGCAAAGAGGTAATCGGGACAGTGCAAACAGTACTCAAAGACAGGGAGAGCAAGCTCTCTCTTGGCACTTTGGATGTGGGACATACAGCGAGATGTTTGCTGCTTTTACGTTTGGCTGTTGGGAGATTTACAGCACAAAGATATCTAGTTGATTTGAAGCAGTTCCGAGAAAGTCTAAGCATAATCCTCACTTTTCCCTCCTGGCACTTTCCCTGTAGGAGATACCGCAAGACGTTTCTGTATATTGGGCACAGCGCTCTGCAGGCTGTTAGGAGAGACTTTCCCGGGACAGTGAAACCCTATATCAGAGACACTGAGAAGAAGTCCCAACGTTCCTTCCAGGCACTTTCAGAGTTGGTGCCTTCTCCACGTGGTTCCTGGTTTCACTGCAGCTCTGAAGAGAATGTTAGCAAAGAGGTAATCGGGACAGTGCAAACAGTACTCAAAGACAGGGAGAGCAAGCTCTACATTACTCTCTTGGCACTTTGGATGTGGGACATACAGCGAGATGTTTGCTGCTTTTGCGTTTGGCTGTTGGGAGATTTACAGCACAAAGATATCCAGTTGATTTGAAGCAGTTCCGAGAAAGTCTAAGCATAATCCTCACTTTTCCCTCCTGGCACTTTCCCTGTAGGAGATACCGCAAGACGTTTCTGTATATTGGGCACAGCGCTCTGCAGGGTGTTAGCAGAGACTTTCCCGGGACAGTGAAACCCTATATCAGAGACACTGAGAAGAAGCCCCAACGTTCCTTCCAGGCATTTTCAGTGTGGGTGCCTTCTTCACGTGGTTCCTGGTTTCACTGCAGCTCTGAAGAGAATGTTAGCAAAGAGGTAATCGGGACAGTGCAAACAGTACTCAAAGACAGGGAGAGCAAGCTCTACATTACTCTCTTGGCACTTTGGATGTGGGACATACAGCGAGATGTTTGCTGCTTTTGTGTTTGGCTGTTGGGAGATTTACAGCACAAAGATATCCAGTTGATTTGAAGCAGTTCCGAGAAAGTCTAAGCATAATCCTCACTTTTCCCTCCTGGCACTTTCCCTGTAGGAGATACCGCAAGACGTTTCTGTATATTGGGCACAGCGCTCTGCAGGGTGTTAGCAGAGACTTTCCCGGGACAGTGAAACCCTATATCAGAGACACTGAGAAGAAGCCCCAACGTTCCTTCCAGGCATTTTCAGTGTGGGTGCCTTCTCCACGTGGTTCCTGGTTTCACTGCAGCTCTGAAGAGAATGTTAGCAAAGAGGTAATCGGGACAGTGCAAACAGTACTCAAAGACAGGGAGAGCAAGCTCTCTCTTGGCACTTTGGATGTGGAACATACAGCGAGATGTTTGCTGCTTTTACATTTGGCTGTTGGGAGGTTTACAGCACAAAGATATCCAGTTGATTTGAAGCAGTTCCGAGAAAGTCTAAACATAATCCTCACTTTTCCCTCCTGGCACTTTCCCTGTAGGAGATACCGCAAGACGTTTCTGTATATTGGGCACAGCGCTCTGCAGGCTGTTAGGAGAGACTTTCCCGGGACAGTGAAACCCTATATCAGAGACACTGAGAAGAAGCCCCAACGTTCCTTCCAGGCACTTTCAGTGTGGGTGCCTTCTCCACGTGGTTCCTGGTTTCACTGCAGCTCTGAAGAGAATGTTAGCAAAGAGGTAATCGGGACAGTGCAAACAGTACTCAAAGACAGGGAGAGCAAGCTCTCTCTTCGCACTTTGGATGTGGGACATACAGCGAGATGTTTGCTGCTTTTACATTTGGCTGTTGGGAGATTTACAGCACAAAGATATCCAGTTGATTTGAAGCAGTTCAGAGAAAGTCTAAACATAATCCTCACTTTTCCCTCCTGGCACTTTCCCTGTAGGGGATACCGCAAGACGTTTCTGTATATTGGGCACAGCGCTCTGCAGGGTGTTAGGAGAGACTTTCCCGGGACAGTGAAACCCTATATCAGAGACACTGAGAAGAAGCCCCAACGTTCCTTCCAGGCACTTTCAGTGTGGGTGCCTTCTCCACGTGGTTCCTGGTTTCACTGCAGCTCTGAAGAGAATGTTAGCAAAGAGGTAATCGGGACAGTGCAAACAGTACTCAAAGACAGGGAGAGCAAGCTCTCTCTTCGCACTTTGGATGTGGGACATACAGCGAGATGTTTGCTGCTTTTACATTTGGCTGTTGGGAGATTTACAGCACAAAGATATCCAGTTGATTTGAAGCAGTTCAGAGAAAGTCTAAACATAATCCTCACTTTTCCCTCCTGGCACTTTCCCTGTAGGGGATACCGCAAGACGTTTCTGTATATTGGGCACAGCGCTCTGCAGGGTGTTAGCAGAGACTTTCCCGGGACAGTGAAACCCTATATCAGAGACACTGAGAAGAAGCCCCAACGTTCCTTCCAGGCACTTTTAGTGTGGGTGCCTTCTCCACGTGGTTCCTGGTTTCACTGCAGCTCTGAAGAGAATGTTAGCAAAGAGGTAATCGGGACAGTGCAAACAGTACTCAAAGACAGGGAGAGCAAGCTCTCTCTTGGCACTTTGGATGTGGGACATACAGTGAGATGTTTGCTGCTTTTACGTTTGGCTGTTGGGAGATTTACAGCACAAAGATATCTAGTTGATTTGAAGCAGTTCCGAGAAAGTCTAAGCATAATCCTCACTTTTCCCTCCTGGCACTTTCCCTGTAGGAGATACCGCAAGACGTTTCTGTATATTGGGCACAGCGCTCTGCAGGGTGTTAGCAGAGACTTTCCCGGGACAGTGAAACCCTATATCAGAGACACTGAGAAGAAGCCCCAACGTTCCTTCCAGGCACTTTCAGTGTGGGTGCCTTCTCCACGTGGTTCCTGGTTTCACTGCAGCTCTGAAGAGAATGTTAGCAAAGAGGTAATCGGGACAGTGCAAACAGTACTCAAAGACAGGGAGAGCAAGCTCTCTCTTGGCACTTTGGATGTGGGACATACAGCGAGATGTTTGCTGCTTTTACGTTTGGCTGTTGGGAGATTTACAGCACAAAGATATCTAGTTGATTTGAAGCAGTTCCGAGAAAGTCTAAGCATAATCCTCACTTTTCCCTCCTGGCACTTTCCCTGTAGGAGATACCGCAAGACGTTTCTGTATATTGGGCACAGCGCTCTGCAGGGTGTTAGCAGAGACTTTCCCGGGACAGTGAAACCCTATATCAGAGACACTGAGAAGAAGCCCCAACGTTCCTTCCAGGCACGTTCAGTGTGGGTGCCTTCTCCACGTGGTTCCTGGTTTCACTGCAGCTCTGAAGAGAATGTTAGCAAAGAGGTAATCGGGACAGTGCAAACAGTACTCAAAGACAGGGAGAGCAAGCTCTCTCTTCGCACTTTGGATGTGGGACATACAGCGAGATGTTTGCTGCTTTTACGTTTGGCTGTTGGGAGATTTACAGCACAAAGATATCTAGTTGATTTGAAGCAGTTCCGAGAAAGTCTAAGCATAATCCTCACTTTTCCCTCCTGGCACTTTCCCTGTAGGAGATACCGCAAGACGTTTCTGTATATTGGGCACAGCGCTCTGCAGGGTGTTAGCAGAGACTTTCCCGGGACAGTGAAACCCTATATCAGAGACACTGAGAAGAAGCCCCAACGTTCCTTCCAGGCATTTTCAGTGTGGGTGCCTTCTCCACGTGGTTCCTCTTTTCACTGCAGCTCTGAAGAGAATGTTAGCAAAGAGGTAATCGGGACAGTGCAAACAGTACTCAAAGACAGGGAGAGCAAGCTCTACATTACTCTCTTGGCACTTTGGATGTGGGACATACAGCGAGATGTTTGCTGCTTTTGCGTTTGGCTGTTGGGAGATTTACAGCACAAAGATATCCAGTTGATTTGAAGCAGTTCCGAGAAAGTCTAAGCATAATCCTCACTTTTCCCTCCTGGCACTTTCCCTGTAGGAGATACCGCAAGACGTTTCTGTATATTGGGCACAGCGCTCTGCAGGGTGTTAGCAGAGACTTTCCCGGGACAGTGAAACCCTATATCAGAGACACTGAGAAGAAGCCCCAACGTTCCTTCCAGGCATTTTCAGTGTGGGTGCCTTCTCCACGTGGTTCCTCTTTTCACTGCAGCTCTGAAGAGAATGTTAGCAAAGAGGTAATCGGGACAGTGCAAACAGTACTCAAAGACAGGGAGAGCAAGCTCTACATTACTCTCTTGGCACTTTGGATGTGGGACATACAGCGAGATGTTTGCTGCTTTTACGTTTGGCTGTTGGGAGATTTACAGCACAAAGATATCTAGTTGATTTGAAGCAGTTCCGAGAAAGTCTAAGCATAATCCTCACTTTTCCCTCCTGGCACTTTCTCTGTAGGAGATACCGCAAGACGTTTCTGTATATTGGGCACAGCGCTCTGCAGGGTGTTAGCAGAGACTTTCCCGGGACAGTGAAACCCTATATCAGAGACACTGAGAAGAAGCCCCAACGTTCCTTCCAGGCACTTTCAGTGTGGGTGCCTTCTCCACGTGGTTCCTGGTTTCACTGCAGCTCTGAAGAGAATGTTAGCAAAGAGGTAATCGGGACAGTGCAAACAGTACTCAAAGACAGGGAGAGCAAGCTCTCTCTTGGCACTTTGGATGTGGGACATACAGCGAGATGTTTGCTGCTTTTACGTTTGGCTGTTGGGAGATTTACAGCACAAAGATATCCAGTTGATTTGAAGCAGTTCAGAGAAAGTCTAAGCATAATCCTCACTTTTCCCTCCTGGCACTTTCCCTGTAGGAGATACCGCAAGACGTTTCTGTATATTGGGCACAGCGCTCTGCAGGGTGTTAGCAGAGACTTTCCCGGGACAGTGAAACCCTATATCAGAGACACTGAGAAGAAGTCCCAACGTTCCTTCCAGGCATTTTCAGTGTGGGTGCCTTCTCCACGTGGTTCCTGGTTTCACTGCAGCTCTGAAGAGAATGTTAGCAAAGAGGTAATCGGGACAGTGCAAACAGTACTCAAAGACAGGGAGAGCAAGCTCTCTCTTGGCACTTTGGATGTGGAACATACAGCGAGATGTTTGCTGCTTTTGCGTTTGGCTGTTGGGAGATTTACAGCACAAAGATATCCAGTTGATTTGAAGCAGTTCAGAGAAAGTCTAAACATAATCCTCACTTTTCCCTCCTGGCACTTTCCCTGTAGGGGATACCGCAAGACGTTTCTGTATATTGGGCACAGCGCTCTGCAGGGTGTTAGGAGAGACTTTCCCGGGACAGTGAAACCCTATATCAGAGACACTGAGAAGAAGCCCCAACGTTCCTTCCAGGCACTTTCAGTGTGGGTGCCTTCTCCACGTGGTTCCTGGTTTCACTGCAGCTCTGAAGAGAATGTTAGCAAAGAGGTAATCGGGACAGTGCAAACAGTACTCAAAGACAGGGAGAGCAAGCTCTACATTACTCTCTTGGCACTTTGGATGTGGGACATACAGCGAGATGTTTGCTGCTTTTGCGTTTGGCTGTTGGGAGATTTACAGCACAAAGATATCCAGTTGATTTGAAGCAGTTCCGAGAAAGTCTAAGCATAATCCTCACTTTTCCCTCCTGGCACTTTCTCTGTAGGAGATACCGCAAGACGTTTCTGTATATTGGGCACAGCGCTCTGCAGGGTGTTAGCAGAGACTTTCCCGGGACAGTGAAACCCTATATCAGAGACACTGAGAAGAAGCCCCAACGTTCCTTCCAGGCACTTTCAGTGTGGGTGCCTTCTCCACGTGGTTCCTGGTTTCACTGCAGCTCTGAAGAGAATGTTAGCAAAGAGGTAATCGGGACAGTGCAAACAGTACTCAAAGACAGGGAGAGCAAGCTCTCTCTTGGCACTTTGGATGTGGGACATACAGCGAGATGTTTGCTGCTTTTACGTTTGGCTGTTGGGAGATTTACAGCACAAAGATATCCAGTTGATTTGAAGCAGTTCAGAGAAAGTCTAAGCATAATCCTCACTTTTCCCTCCTGGCACTTTCCCTGTAGGAGATACCGCAAGACGTTTCTGTATATTGGGCACAGCGCTCTGCAGGGTGTTAGCAGAGACTTTCCCGGGACAGTGAAACCCTATATCAGAGACACTGAGAAGAAGTCCCAACGTTCCTTCCAGGCATTTTCAGTGTGGGTGCCTTCTCCACGTGGTTCCTGGTTTCACTGCAGCTCTGAAGAGAATGTTAGCAAAGAGGTAATCGGGACAGTGCAAACAGTACTCAAAGACAGGGAGAGCAAGCTCTCTCTTGGCACTTTGGATGTGGAACATACAGCGAGATGTTTGCTGCTTTTGCGTTTGGCTGTTGGGAGATTTACAGCACAAAGATATCCAGTTGATTTGAAGCAGTTCCGAGAAAGTCTAAGCATAATCCTCACTTTTCCCTCCTGGCACTTTCCCTGTAGGAGATACCGCAAGACGTTTCTGTATATTGGGCACAGCGCTCTGCAGGGTGTTAGCAGAGACTTTCCCGGGACAGTGAAACCCTATATCAGAGACACTGAGAAGAAGCCCCAACGTTCCTTCCAGGCACTTTCAGTGTGGGTGCCTTCTCCACGTGGTTCCTGGTTTCACTGCAGCTCTGAAGAGAATGTTAGCAAAGAGGTAATCGGGACAGTGCAAACAGTACTCAAAGACAGGGAGAGCAAGCTCTCTCTTCGCACTTTGGATGTGGGACATACAGCGAGATGTTTGCTGCTTTTACATTTGGCTGTTGGGAGATTTACAGCACAAAGATATCCAGTTGATTTGAAGCAGTTCAGAGAAAGTCTAAACATAATCCTCACTTTTCCCTCCTGGCACTTTCCCTGTAGGGGATACCGCAAGACGTTTCTGTATATTGGGCACAGCGCTCTGCAGGGTGTTAGGAGAGACTTTCCCGGGACAGTGAAACCCTATATCAGAGACACTGAGAAGAAGCCCCAAGGTTCCTTCCAGGCACTTTCAGTGTGGGTGCCTTCTCCACGTGGTTCCTGGTTTCACTGCAGCTCTGAAGAGAATGTTAGCAAAGAGGTAATCGGGACAGTGCAAACAGTACTCAAAGACAGGGAGAGCAAGCTCTCTCTTGGCACTTTGGATGTGGGACATACAGCGAGATGTTTGCTGCTTTTACGTTTGGCTGTTGGGAGATTTACAGCACAAAGATATCTAGTTGATTTGAAGCAGTTCCGAGAAAGTCTAAGCATAATCCTCACTTTTCCCTCCTGGCACTTTCCCTGTAGGAGATACCGCAAGACGTTTCTGTATATTGGGCACAGCGCTCTGCAGGGTGTTAGCAGAGACTTTCCCGGGACAGTGAAACCCTATATCAGAGACACTGAGAAGAAGCCCCAACGTTCCTTCCAGGCATTTTCAGTGTGGGTGCCTTCTCCACGTGGTTCCTGGTTTCACTGCAGCTCTGAAGAGAATGTTAGCAAAGAGGTAATCGGGACAGTGCAAACAGTACTCAAAGACAGGGAGAGCAAGCTCTACATTACTCTCTTGGCACTTTGGATGTGGGACATACAGCGAGATGTTTGCTGCTTTTACATTTGGCTGTTGGGAGATTTACAGCACAAAGATATCTAGTTGATTTGAAGCAGTTCCGAGAAAGTCTAAGCATAATCCTCACTTTTCCCTCCTGGCACTTTCCCTGTAGGAGATACCGCAAGACGTTTCTGTATATTGGGCACAGCGCTCTGCAGGGTGTTAGCAGAGACTTTCCCGGGACAGTGAAACCCTATATCAGAGACACTGAGAAGAAGCCCCAACGTTCCTTCCAGGCATTTTCAGTGTGGGTGCCTTCTCCACGTAGTTCCTGGTTTCACTGCAGCTCTGAAGAGAATGTTAGCAAAGAGGTAATCGGGACAGTGCAAACAGTACTCAAAGACAGGGAGAGCAAGCTCTCTCTTGGCACTTTGGATGTGGAACATACAGCGAGATGTTTGCTGCTTTTACATTTGGCTGTTGGGAGATTTACAGCACAAAGATATCTAGTTGATTTGAAGCAGTTCCGAGAAAGTCTAAGCATAATCCTCACTTTTCCCTCCTGGCACTTTCCCTGTAGGAGATACCGCAAGACGTTTCTGTATATTGGGCACAGCGCTCTGCAGGGTGTTAGCAGAGACTTTCCCGGGACAGTGAAACCCTATATCAGAGACACTGAGAAGAAGTCCCAACGTTCCTTCCAGGCACTTTCAGAGTTGGTGCCTTCTCCACGTGGTTCCTGGTTTCACTGCAGCTCTGAAGAGAATGTTAGCAAAGAGGTAATCGGGACAGTGCAAACAGTACTCAAAGACAGGGAGAGCAAGCTCTACATTACTCTCTTGGCACTTTGGATGTGGGACATACAGCGAGATGTTTGCTGCTTTTGCGTTTGGCTGTTGGGAGATTTACAGCACAAAGATATCCAGTTGATTTGAAGCAGTTCCGAGAAAGTCTAAGCATAATCCTCACTTTTCCCTCCTGGCACTTTCCCTGTAGGAGATACCGCAAGACGTTTCTGTATATTGGGCACAGCACTCTGCAGGGTGTTAGCAGAGACTTTCCCGGGACAGTGAAACCCTATATCAGAGACACTGAGAAGAAGCCCCAACGTTCCTTCCAGGCATTTTCAGTGTGGGTGCCTTCTTCACGTGGTTCCTGGTTTCACTGCAGCTCTGAAGAGAATGTTAGCAAAGAGGTAATCGGGACAGTGCAAACAGTACTCAAAGACAGGGAGAGCAAGCTCTACATTACTCTCTTGGCACTTTGGATGTGGGACATACAGCGAGATGTTTGCTGCTTTTGCGTTTGGCTGTTGGGAGATTTACAGCACAAAGATATCCAGTTGATTTGAAGCAGTTCCGAGAAAGTCTAAGCATAATCCTCACTTTTCCCTCCTGGCACTTTCCCTGTAGGAGATACCGCAAGACGTTTCTGTATATTGGGCACAGCGCTCTGCAGGGTGTTAGCAGAGACTTTCCCGGGACAGTGAAACCCTATATCAGAGACACTGAGAAGAAGTCCCAACGTTCCTTCCAGGCATTTTCAGTGTGGGTGCCTTCTCCACGTGGTTCCTGGTTTCACTGCAGCTCTGAAGAGAATGTTAGCAAAGAGGTAATCGGGACAGTGCAAACAGTACTCAAAGACAGGGAGAGCAAGCTCTCTCTTGGCACTTTGGATGTGGAACATACAGCGAGATGTTTGCTGCTTTTGCGTTTGGCTGTTGGGAGATTTACAGCACAAAGATATCCAGTTGATTTGAAGCAGTTCCGAGAAAGTCTAAGCATAATCCTCACTTTTCCCTCCTGGCACTTTCCCTGTAGGAGATACCGCAAGACGTTTCTGTATATTGGGCACAGCGCTCTGCAGGGTGTTAGGAGAGACTTTCCCGGGACAGTGAAACCCTATATCAGAGACACTGAGAAGAAGCCCCAACGTTCCTTCCAGGCACTTTCAGTGTGGGTGCCTTCTCCACGTGGTTCCTGGTTTCACTGCAGCTCTGAAGAGAATGTTAGCAAAGAGGTAATCGGGACAGTGCAAACAGTACTCAAAGACAGGGAGAGCAAGCTCTCTCTTCGCACTTTGGATGTGGGACATACAGCGAGATGTTTGCTGCTTTTACATTTGGCTGTTGGGAGATTTACAGCACAAAGATATCCAGTTGATTTGAAGCAGTTCAGAGAAAGTCTAAACATAATCCTCACTTTTCCCTCCTGGCACTTTCCCTGTAGGGGATACCGCAAGACGTTTCTGTATATTGGGCACAGCGCTCTGCAGGGTGTTAGGAGAGACTTTCCCGGGACAGTGAAACCCTATATCAGAGACACTGAGAAGAAGCCCCAAGGTTCCTTCCAGGCACTTTCAGTGTGGGTGCCTTCTCCACGTGGTTCCTGGTTTCACTGCAGCTCTGAAGAGAATGTTAGCAAAGAGGTAATCCGGACACTGCAAACAGTACTCAAAGACAGGGAGAGCAAGCTCTCTCTTGGCACTTTGGATGTGGGACATACAGCGAGATGTTTGCTGCTTTTACGTTTGGCTGTTGGGAGATTTACAGCACAAAGATATCTAGTTGATTTGAAGCAGTTCCGAGAAAGTCTAAGCATAATCCTCACTTTTCCCTCCTGGCACTTTCCCTGTAGGAGATACCGCAAGACGTTTCTGTATATTGGGCACAGCGCTCTGCAGGGTGTTAGCAGAGACTTTCCCGGGACAGTGAAACCCTATATCAGAGACACTGAGAAGAAGCCCCAACGTTCCTTCCAGGCATTTTCAGTGTGGGTGCCTTCTCCACGTGGTTCCTGGTTTCACTGCAGCTCTGAAGAGAATGTTAGCAAAGAGGTAATCGGGACAGTGCAAACAGTACTCAAAGACAGGGAGAGCAAGCTCTACATTACTCTCTTGGCACTTTGGATGTGGGACATACAGCGAGATGTTTGCTGCTTTTACGTTTGGCTGTTGGGAGATTTACAGCACAAAGATATCTAGTTGATTTGAAGCAGTTCCGAGAAAGTCTAAGCATAATCCTCACTTTTCCCTCCTGGCACTTTCCCTGTAGGAGATACCGCAAGACGTTTCTGTATATTGGGCACAGCGCTCTGCAGGGTGTTAGCAGAGACTTTCCCGGGACAGTGAAACCCTATATCAGAGACACTGAGAAGAAGCCCCAACGTTCCTTCCAGGCATTTTCAGTGTGGGTGCCTTCTCCACGTAGTTCCTGGTTTCACTGCAGCTCTGAAGAGAATGTTAGCAAAGAGGTAATCGGGACAGTGCAAACAGTACTCAAAGACAGGGAGAGCAAGCTCTCTCTTGGCACTTTGGATGTGGAACATACAGCGAGATGTTTGCTGCTTTTACATTTGGCTGTTGGGAGATTTACAGCACAAAGATATCTAGTTGATTTGAAGCAGTTCCGAGAAAGTCTAAGCATAATCCTCACTTTTCCCTCCTGGCACTTTCCCTGTAGGAGATACCGCAAGACGTTTCTGTATATTGGGCACAGCGCTCTGCAGGGTGTTAGCAGAGACTTTCCCGGGACAGTGAAACCCTATATCAGAGACACTGAGAAGAAGTCCCAACGTTCCTTCCAGGCACTTTCAGAGTTGGTGCCTTCTCCACGTGGTTCCTGGTTTCACTGCAGCTCTGAAGAGAATGTTAGCAAAGAGGTAATCGGGACAGTGCAAACAGTACTCAAAGACAGGGAGAGCAAGCTCTACATTACTCTCTTGGCACTTTGGATGTGGGACATACAGCGAGATGTTTGCTGCTTTTGCGTTTGGCTGTTGGGAGATTTACAGCACAAAGATATCCAGTTGATTTGAAGCAGTTCCGAGAAAGTCTAAGCATAATCCTCACTTTTCCCTCCTGGCACTTTCCCTGTAGGAGATACCGCAAGACGTTTCTGTATATTGGGCACAGCACTCTGCAGGGTGTTAGCAGAGACTTTCCCGGGACAGTGAAACCCTATATCAGAGACACTGAGAAGAAGCCCCAACGTTCCTTCCAGGCATTTTCAGTGTGGGTGCCTTCTTCACGTGGTTCCTGGTTTCACTGCAGCTCTGAAGAGAATGTTAGCAAAGAGGTAATCGGGACAGTGCAAACAGTACTCAAAGACAGGGAGAGCAAGCTCTACATTACTCTCTTGGCACTTTGGATGTGGGACATACAGCGAGATGTTTGCTGCTTTTGCGTTTGGCTGTTGGGAGATTTACAGCACAAAGATATCCAGTTGATTTGAAGCAGTTCCGAGAAAGTCTAAGCATAATCCTCACTTTTCCCTCCTGGCACTTTCCCTGTAGGAGATACCGCAAGACGTTTCTGTATATTGGGCACAGCGCTCTGCAGGCTGTTAGGAGAGACTTTCCCGGGACAGTGAAACCCTATATCAGAGACACTGAGAAGAAGTCCCAACGTTCCTTCCAGGCATTTTCAGTGTGGGTGCCTTCTCCACGTGGTTCCTGGTTTCACTGCAGCTCTGAAGAGAATGTTAGCAAAGAGGTAATCGGGACAGTGCAAACAGTACTCAAAGACAGGGAGAGCAAGCTCTCTCTTGGCACTTTGGATGTGGAACATACAGCGAGATGTTTGCTGCTTTTGCGTTTGGCTGTTGGGAGATTTACAGCACAAAGATATCCAGTTGATTTGAAGCAGTTCCGAGAAAGTCTAAGCATAATCCTCACTTTTCCCTCCTGGCACTTTCCCTGTAGGAGATACCGCAAGACGTTTCTGTATATTGGGCACAGCGCTCTGCAGGGTGTTAGCAGAGACTTTCCCGGGACAGTGAAACCCTATATCAGAGACACTGAGAAGAAGCCCCAACGTTCCTTCCAGGCACTTTCAGTGTGGGTGCCTTCTCCACGTGGTTCCTGGTTTCACTGCAGCTCTGAAGAGAATGTTAGCAAAGAGGTAATCGGGACAGTGCAAACAGTACTCAAAGACAGGGAGAGCAAGCTCTCTCTTCGCACTTTGGATGTGGGACATACAGCGAGATGTTTGCTGCTTTTACATTTGGCTGTTGGGAGATTTACAGCACAAAGATATCCAGTTGATTTGAAGCAGTTCAGAGAAAGTCTAAACATAATCCTCACTTTTCCCTCCTGGCACTTTCCCTGTAGGGGATACCGCAAGACGTTTCTGTATATTGGGCACAGCGCTCTGCAGGGTGTTAGGAGAGACTTTCCCGGGACAGTGAAACCCTATATCAGAGACACTGAGAAGAAGCCCCAAGGTTCCTTCCAGGCACTTTCAGTGTGGGTGCCTTCTCCACGTGGTTCCTGGTTTCACTGCAGCTCTGAAGAGAATGTTAGCAAAGAGGTAATCGGGACAGTGCAAACAGTACTCAAAGACAGGGAGAGCAAGCTCTCTCTTGGCACTTTGGATGTGGGACATACAGCGAGATGTTTGCTGCTTTTACGTTTGGCTGTTGGGAGATTTACAGCACAAAGATATCTAGTTGATTTGAAGCAGTTCCGAGAAAGTCTAAGCATAATCCTCACTTTTCCCTCCTGGCACTTTCCCTGTAGGAGATACCGCAAGACGTTTCTGTATATTGGGCACAGCGCTCTGCAGGCTGTTAGGAGAGACTTTCCCGGGACAGTGAAACCCTATATCAGAGACACTGAGAAGAAGCCCCAACGTTCCTTCCAGGCATTTTCAGTGTGGGTGCCTTCTCCACGTGGTTCCTGGTTTCACTGCAGCTCTGAAGAGAATGTTAGCAAAGAGGTAATCGGGACAGTGCAAACAGTACTCAAAGACAGGGAGAGCAAGCTCTACATTACTCTCTTGGCACTTTGGATGTGGGACATACAGCGAGATGTTTGCTGCTTTTACATTTGGCTGTTGGGAGATTTACAGCACAAAGATATCTAGTTGATTTGAAGCAGTTCCGAGAAAGTCTAAGCATAATCCTCACTTTTCCCTCCTGGCACTTTCCCTGTAGGAGATACCGCAAGACGTTTCTGTATATTGGGCACAGCGCTCTGCAGGGTGTTAGCAGAGACTTTCCCGGGACAGTGAAACCCTATATCAGAGACACTGAGAAGAAGCCCCAACGTTCCTTCCAGGCATTTTCAGTGTGGGTGCCTTCTCCACGTAGTTCCTGTTTTCACTGCAGCTCTGAAGAGAATGTTAGCAAAGAGGTAATCGGGACAGTGCAAACAGTACTCAAAGACAGGGAGAGCAAGCTCTCTCTTGGCACTTTGGATGTGGAACATACAGCGAGATGTTTGCTGCTTTTACATTTGGCTGTTGGGAGATTTACAGCACAAAGATATCTAGTTGATTTGAAGCAGTTCCGAGAAAGTCTAAGCATAATCCTCACTTTTCCCTCCTGGCACTTTCCCTGTAGGAGATACCGCAAGACGTTTCTGTATATTGGGCACAGCGCTCTGCAGGGTGTTAGCAGAGACTTTCCCGGGACAGTGAAACCCTATATCAGAGACACTGAGAAGAAGTCCCAACGTTCCTTCCAGGCACTTTCAGAGTTGGTGCCTTCTCCACGTGGTTCCTGGTTTCACTGCAGCTCTGAAGAGAATGTTAGCAAAGAGGTAATCGGGACAGTGCAAACAGTACTCAAAGACAGGGAGAGCAAGCTCTACATTACTCTCTTGGCACTTTGGATGTGGGACATACAGCGAGATGTTTGCTGCTTTTGCGTTTGGCTGTTGGGAGATATACAGCACAAAGATATCCAGTTGATTTGAAGCAGTTCCGAGAAAGTCTAAGCATAATCCTCACTTTTCCCTCCTGGCACTTTCCCTGTAGGAGATACCGCAAGACGTTTCTGTATATTGGGCACAGCACTCTGCAGGGTGTTAGCAGAGACTTTCCCGGGACAGTGAAACCCTATATCAGAGACACTGAGAAGAAGCCCCAACGTTCCTTCCAGGCATTTTCAGTGTGGGTGCCTTCTTCACGTGGTTCCTGGTTTCACTGCAGCTCTGAAGAGAATGTTAGCAAAGAGGTAATCGGGACAGTGCAAACAGTACTCAAAGACAGGGAGAGCAAGCTCTACATTACTCTCTTGGCACTTTGGATGTGGGACATACAGCGAGATGTTTGCTGCTTTTGCGTTTGGCTGTTGGGAGATTTACAGCACAAAGATATCCAGTTGATTTGAAGCAGTTCCGAGAAAGTCTAAGCATAATCCTCACTTTTCCCTCCTGGCACTTTCCCTGTAGGAGATACCGCAAGACGTTTCTGTATATTGGGCACAGCGCTCTGCAGGGTGTTAGCAGAGACTTTCCCGGGACAGTGAAACCCTATATCAGAGACACTGAGAAGAAGCCCCAACGTTCCTTCCAGGCATTTTCAGTGTGGGTGCCTTCTCCACGTGGTTCCTGGTTTCACTGCAGCTCTGAAGAGAATGTTAGCAAAGAGGTAATCGGGACAGTGCAAACAGTACTCAAAGACAGGGAGAGCAAGCTCTCTCTTGGCACTTTGGATGTGGGACATACAGCGAGATGTTTGCTGCTTTTACATTTGGCTGTGGGGAGATTTACAGCACAAAGATATCCAGTTGATTTGAAGCAGTTCAGAGAAAGTCTAAACATAATCCTCACTTTTCCCTCCTGGCACTTTCCCTGTAGGGGATACCGCAAGACGTTTCTGTATATTGGGCACAGCACTCTGCAGGGTGTTAGCAGAGACTTTCCCGGGACAGTGAAACCCTATATCAGAGACACTGAGAAGAAGCCCCAACGTTCCTTCCAGGCACTTTCAGTGTGGGTGCCTTCTCCACGTGGTTCCTGGTTTCACTGCAGCTCTGAAGAGAATGTTAGCAAAGAGGTAATCGGGACAGTGCAAACAGTACTCAAAGACAGGGAGAGCAAGCTCTCTCTTGGCACTTTGGATGTGGGACATACAGCGAGATGTTTGCTGCTTTTACATTTGGCTGTTGGGAGATTTACAGCACAAAGATATCTAGTTGATTTGAAGCAGTTCCGAGAAAGTCTAAGCATAATCCTCACTTTTCCCTCCTGGCACTTTCCCTGTAGGAGATACCGCAAGACGTTTCTGTATATTGGGCACAGCGCTCTGCAGGGTGTTAGCAGAGACTTTCCCGGGACAGTGAAACCCTATATCAGAGACACTGAGAAGAAGCCCCAACGTTCCTTCCAGGCATTTTCAGTGTGGGTGCCTTCTCCACGTGGTTCCTGGTTTCACTGCAGCTCTGAAGAGAATGTTAGCAAAGAGGTAATCGGGACAGTGCAAACAGTACTCAAAGACAGGGAGAGCAAGCTCTACATTACTCTCTTGGCACTTTGGATGTGGGACATACAGCGAGATGTTTGCTGCTTTTGCGTTTGGCTGTTGGGAGATTTACAGCACAAAGATATCTAGTTGATTTGAAGCAGTTCCGAGAAAGTCTAAGCATAATCCTCACTTTTCCCTCCTGGCACTTTCCCTGTAGGAGATACCGCAAGACGTTTCTGTATATTGGGCACAGCGCTCTGCAGGCTGTTAGGAGAGACTTTCCCGGGACAGTGAAACCCTATATCAGAGACACTGAGAAGAAGCCCCAACGTTCCTTCCAGGCATTTTCAGTGTGGGTGCCTTCTCCACGTGGTTCCTGGTTTCACTGCAGCTCTGAAGAGAATGTTAGCAAAGAGGTAATCGGGACAGTGCAAACAGTACTCAAAGACAGGGAGAGCAAGCTCTACATTACTCTCTTGGCACTTTGGATGTGGGACATACAGCGAGATGTTTGCTGCTTTTGCGTTTGGCTGTTGGGAGATATACAGCACAAAGATATCCAGTTGATTTGAAGCAGTTCCGAGAAAGTCTAAGCATAATCCTCACTTTTCCCTCCTGGCACTTTCCCTGTAGGAGATACCGCAAGACGTTTCTGTATATTGGGCACAGCACTCTGCAGGGTGTTAGCAGAGACTTTCCCGGGACAGTGAAACCCTATATCAGAGACACTGAGAAGAAGCCCCAACGTTCCTTCCAGGCATTTTCAGTGTGGGTGCCTTCTTCACGTGGTTCCTGGTTTCACTGCAGCTCTGAAGAGAATGTTAGCAAAGAGGTAATCGGGACAGTGCAAACAGTACTCAAAGACAGGGAGAGCAAGCTCTACATTACTCTCTTGGCACTTTGGATGTGGGACATACAGCGAGATGTTTGCTGCTTTTGCGTTTGGCTGTTGGGAGATTTACAGCACAAAGATATCCAGTTGATTTGAAGCAGTTCCGAGAAAGTCTAAGCATAATCCTCACTTTTCCCTCCTGGCACTTTCCCTGTAGGAGATACCGCAAGACGTTTCTGTATATTGGGCACAGCGCTCTGCAGGGTGTTAGCAGAGACTTTCCCGGGACAGTGAAACCCTATATCAGAGACACTGAGAAGAAGCCCCAACGTTCCTTCCAGGCATTTTCAGTGTGGGTGCCTTCTCCACGTGGTTCCTGGTTTCACTGCAGCTCTGAAGAGAATGTTAGCAAAGAGGTAATCGGGACAGTGCAAACAGTACTCAAAGACAGGGAGAGCAAGCTCTCTCTTGGCACTTTGGATGTGGGACATACAGCGAGATGTTTGCTGCTTTTACATTTGGCTGTTGGGAGATTTACAGCACAAAGATATCCAGTTGATTTGAAGCAGTTCAGAGAAAGTCTAAACATAATCCTCACTTTTCCCTCCTGGCACTTTCCCTGTAGGGGATACCGCAAGACGTTTCTGTATATTGGGCACAGCACTCTGCAGGGTGTTAGCAGAGACTTTCCCGGGACAGTGAAACCCTATATCAGAGACACTGAGAAGAAGCCCCAACGTTCCTTCCAGGCACTTTCAGTGTGGGTGCCTTCTCCACGTGGTTCCTGGTTTCACTGCAGCTCTGAAGAGAATGTTAGCAAAGAGGTAATCGGGACAGTGCAAACAGTACTCAAAGACAGGGAGAGCAAGCTCTCTCTTGGCACTTTGGATGTGGGACATACAGCGAGATGTTTGCTGCTTTTACATTTGGCTGTTGGGAGATTTACAGCACAAAGATATCTAGTTGATTTGAAGCAGTTCCGAGAAAGTCTAAGCATAATCCTCACTTTTCCCTCCTGGCACTTTCCCTGTAGGAGATACCGCAAGACGTTTCTGTATATTGGGCACAGCGCTCTGCAGGGTGTTAGCAGAGACTTTCCCGGGACAGTGAAACCCTATATCAGAGACACTGAGAAGAAGCCCCAACGTTCCTTCCAGGCATTTTCAGTGTGGGTGCCTTCTCCACGTGGTTCCTGGTTTCACTGCAGCTCTGAAGAGAATGTTAGCAAAGAGGTAATCGGGACAGTGCAAACAGTACTCAAAGACAGGGAGAGCAAGCTCTACATTACTCTCTTGGCACTTTGGATGTGGGACATACAGCGAGATGTTTGCTGCTTTTGCGTTTGGCTGTTGGGAGATTTACAGCACAAAGATATCCAGTTGATTTGAAGCAGTTCAGAGAAAGTCTAAGCATAATCCTCACTTTTCCCTCCTGGCACTTTCCCTGTAGGAGATACCGCAAGACGTTTCTGTATATTGGGCACAGCGCTCTGCAGGCTGTTAGGAGAGACTTTCCCGGGACAGTGAAACCCTATATCAGAGACACTGAGAAGAAGCCCCAACGTTCCTTCCAGGCATTTTCAGTGTGGGTGCCTTCTCCACGTGGTTCCTGGTTTCACTGCAGCTCTGAAGAGAATGTTAGCAAAGAGGTAATCGGGACAGTGCAAACAGTACTCAAAGACAGGGAGAGCAAGCTCTCTCTTGGCACTTTGGATGTGGAACATACAGCGAGATGTTTGCTGCTTTTACATTTGGCTGTTGGGAGATTTACAGCACAAAGATATCCAGTTGATTTGAAGCAGTTCCGAGAAAGTCTAAGCATAATCCTCACTTTTCCCTCCTGGCACTTTCCCTGTAGGAGATACCGCAAGACGTTTCTGTATATTGGGCACAGCGCTCTGCAGGGCGTTAGCAGAGACTTTCCCGGGACAGTGAAACCCTATATCAGAGACACTGAGAAGAAGCCCCAACGTTCCTTCCAGGCATTTTCAGTGTGGGTGCCTTCTCCACGTGGTTCCTGGTTTCACTGCAGCTCTGAAGAGAATGTTAGCAAAGAGGTAATCGGGACAGTGCAAACAGTACTCAAAGACAGGGAGAGCAAGCTCTACATTACTCTCTTGGCACTTTGGATGTGGGACATACAGCGAGATGTTTGCTGCTTTTGCGTTTGGCTGTTGGGAGATTTACAGCACAAAGATATCCAGTTGATTTGAAGCAGTTCAGAGAAAGTCTAAACATAATCCTCACTTTTCCCTCCTGGCACTTTCCCTGTAGGGGATACCGCAAGATGTTTCTGTATATTGGGCACAGCGCTCTGCAGGCTGTTAGGAGAGACTTTCCCGGGACAGTGAAACCCTATATCAGAGAAACTGAGAAGAAGCCCCAACGTTCCTTCCAGGCATTTTCAGTGTGGGTGCCTTCTCCACGTGGTTCCTGGTTTCACTGCAGCTCTGAAGAGAATGTTAGCCAAGAGGTAATTGGGACAGTGCAAACAGTACTCAAAGACAGGGAGAGCAAGCTCTCTCTTTGCACTTTGGATGTGGAACATACAGCGAGATGTTTGCTGCTTTTACATTTGGCTGTTGGGAGATTTACAGCACAAAGATATCCAGTTGATTTGAAGCAGTTCCGAGAAAGTCTAAGCATAATCCTCACTTTTCCCTCCTGGCACTTTCCCTGTAGGAGATACCGCAAGACGTTTCTGTATATTGGGCACAGCGCTCTGCAGGGTGTTAGCAGAGACTTTCCCGGGACAGTGAAACCCTATATCAGAGACACTGAGAAGAAGTCCCAACGTTCCTTCCAGGCACTTTCAGAGTTGGTGCCTTCTCCACGTGGTTCCTGGTTTCACTGCAGCTCTGAAGAGAATGTTAGCAAAGAGGTAATCGGGACAGTGCAAACAGTACTCAAAGACAGGGAGAGCAAGCTCTACATTACTCTCTTGGCACTTTGGATGTGGGACATACAGCGAGATGTTTGCTGCTTTTGCGTTTGGCTGTTGGGAGATTTACAGCACAAAGATATCCAGTTGATTTGAAGCAGTTCCGAGAAAGTCTAAGCATAATCCTCACTTTTCCCTCCTGGCACTTTCCCTGTAGGAGATACCGCAAGACGTTTCTGTATATTGGGCACAGCGCTCTGCAGGGTGTTAGCAGAGACTTTCCCGGGACAGTGAAACCCTATATCAGAGAGACTGAGAAGAAGCCCCAACGTTCCTTCCAGGCACTTTCAGTGTGGGTGCCTTCTCCACGTGGTTCCTGGTTTCACTGCAGCTCTGAAGAGAATGTTAGCAAAGAGGTAATCGGGACAGTGCAAACAGTACTCAAAGACAGGGAGAGCAAGCTCTCTCTTCGCACTTTGGATGTGGGACATACAGCGAGATGTTTGCTGCTTTTGCGTTTGGCTGTTGGGAGATTTACAGCACAAAGATATCCAGTTGATTTGAAGCAGTTCCGAGAAAGTCTAAGCATAATCCTCACTTTTCCCTCCTGGCACTTTCCCTGTAGGAGATACCGCAAGACGTTTCTGTATATTGGGCACAGCGCTCTGCAGGGTGTTAGCAGAGACTTTCCCGGGACAGTGAAACCCTATATCAGAGACACTGAGAAGAAGCCCCAACGTTCCTTCCAGGCACTTTCAGTGTGGGTGCCTTCTCCACGTGGTTCCTGGTTTCACTGCAGCTCTGAAGAGAATGTTAGCAAAGAGGTAATCGGGACAGTGCAAACAGTACTCAAAGACAGGGAGAGCAAGCTCTCTCTTCGCACTTTGGATGTGGGACATACAGCGAGATGTTTGCTGCTTTTACATTTGGCTGTTGGGAGATTTACAGCACAAAGATATCCAGTTGATTTGAAGCAGTTCAGAGAAAGTCTAAACATAATCCTCACTTTTCCCTCCTGGCACTTTCCCTGTAGGGGATACCGCAAGACGTTTCTGTATATTGGGCACAGCGCTCTGCAGGGTGTTAGGAGAGACTTTCCCGGGACAGTGAAACCCTATATCAGAGACACTGAGAAGAAGCCCCAAGGTTCCTTCCAGGCACTTTCAGTGTGGGTGCCTTGTCCACGTGGTTCCTGGTTTCACTGCAGCTCTGAAGAGAATGTTAGCAGAGAGGTAATCGGGACAGTGCAAACAGTACTCAAAGACAGGGAGAGCAAGCTCTCTCTTGGCACTTTGGATGTGGGACATACAGCGAGATGTTTGCTGCTTTTACGTTTGGCTGTTGGGAGATTTACAGCACAAAGATATCTAGTTGATTTGAAGCAGTTCCGAGAAAGTCTAAGCATAATCCTCACTTTTCCCTCCTGGCACTTTCCCTGTAGGAGATACCGCAAGACGTTTCTGTATATTGGGCACAGCGCTCTGCAGGCTGTTAGGAGAGACTTTCCCGGGACAGTGAAACCCTATATCAGAGACACTGAGAAGAAGCCCCAACGTTCCTTCCAGGCATTTTCAGTGTGGGTGCCTTCTCCACGTGGTTCCTGGTTTCACTGCAGCTCTGAAGAGAATGTTAGCAAAGAGGTAATCGGGACAGTGCAAACAGTACTCAAAGACAGGGAGAGCAAGCTCTACATTACTCTCTTGGCACTTTGGATGTGGGACATACAGCGAGATGTTTGCTGCTTTTGCGTTTGGCTGTTGGGAGATTTACAGCACAAAGATATCCAGTTGATTTGAAGCAGTTCAGAGAAAGTCTAAACATAATCCTCACTTTTCCCTCCTGGCACTTTCCCTGTAGGGGATACCGCAAGATGTTTCTGTATATTGGGCACAGCGCTCTGCAGGCTGTTAGGAGAGACTTTCCCGGGACAGTGAAACCCTATATCAGAGAAACTGAGAAGAAGCCCCAACGTTCCTTCCAGGCACTTTCAGTGTGGGTGCCTTCTCCACGTGGTTCCTGGTTTCACTGCAGCTCTGAAGAGAATGTTAGCAAAGAGGTAATCGGGACAGTGCAAACAGTACTCAAAGACAGGGAGAGCAAGCTCTCTCTTGGCACTTTGGATGTGGAACATACAGCGAGATGTTTGCTGCTTTTACATTTGGCTGTTGGGAGATTTACAGCACAAAGATATCTAGTTGATTTGAAGCAGTTCCGAGAAAGTCTAAGCATAATCCTCACTTTTCCCTCCTGGCACTTTCCCTGTAGGAGATACCGCAAGACGTTTCTGTATATTGGGCACAGCGCTCTGCAGGCTGTTAGGAGAGACTTTCCCGGGACAGTGAAACCCTATATCAGAGACACTGAGAAGAAGCCCCAACGTTCCTTCCAGGCACTTTCAGTGTGGGTGCCTTCTCCACGTTGTTCCTGGTTTCACTGCAGCTCTGAAGAGAATGTTAGCAAAGAGGTAATCGGGACAGTGCAAACAGTACTGAAAGACAGGGAGAGCAAGCTCTCTCTTGGCACTTTGGATGTGGGACATACAGCGAGATGTTTGCTGCTTTTACATTTGGCTGTTGGGAGATTTACAGCACAAAGATATCTAGTTAATTTGAAGCAGTTCCGAGAAAGTCTAAGCATAATCCTCACTTTTCCCTCCTGGCACTTTCCCTGTAGGAGATACCGCAAGACGTTTCTGTATATTGGGCACAGCGCTCTGCAGGGTGTTAGCAGAGACTTTCCCGGGACAGTGAAACCCTATATCAGAGACACTGAGAAGAAGCCCCAACGTTCCTTCCAGGCATTTTCAGTGTGGGTGCCTTCTCCACGTGGTTCCTGGTTTCACTGCAGCTCTGAAGAGAATGTTAGCAAAGAGGTAATCGGGACAGTGCAAACAGTACTCAAAGACAGGGAGAGCAAGCTCTACATTACTCTCTTGGCACTTTGGATGTGGGACATACAGCGAGATGTTTGCTGCTTTTGCGTTTGGCTGTTGGGAGATTTACAGCACAAAGATATCCAGTTGATTTGAAGCAGTTCCGAGAAAGTCTAAGCATAATCCTCACTTTTCCCTCCTGGCACTTTCCCTGTAGGAGATACCGCAAGACGTTTCTGTATATTGGGCACAGCGCTCTGCAGGGTGTTAGCAGAGACTTTCCCGGGACAGTGAAACCCTATATCAGAGACACTGAGAAGAAGCCCCAACGTTCCTTCCAGGCACTTTCAGTGTGGGTGCCTTCTCCACGTGGTTCCTGGTTTCACTGCAGCTCTGAAGAGAATGTTAGCAAAGAGGTAATCGGGACAGTGCAAACAGTACTCAAAGACAGGGAGAGCAAGCTTTTTCTTCGCACTTTGGATGTGGGACATACAGCGAGATGTTTGCTGCTTTTACATTTGGCTGTTGGGAGATTTACAGCACAAAGATATCCAGTTGATTTGAAGCAGTTCAGAGAAAGTCTAAACATAATCCTCACTTTTCCCTCCTGGCACTTTCCCTGTAGGGGATACCGCAAGACGTTTCTGTATATTGGGCACAGCGCTCTGCAGGGTGTTAGGAGAGACTTTCCCGGGACAGTGAAACCCTATATCAGAGACACTGAGAAGAAGCCCCAACGTTCCTTCCAGGCACTTTCAGTGTGGGTGCCTTCTCCACGTGGTTCCTGGTTTCACTGCAGCTCTGAAGAGAATGTTAGCAAAGAGGTAATCGGGACAGTGCAAACAGTACTCAAAGACAGGGAGAGCAAGCTCTCTCTTGGCACTTTGGATGTGGGACATACAGCGAGATGTTTGCTGCTTTTACGTTTGGCTGTTGGGAGATTTACAGCACAAAGATATCTAGTTGATTTGAAGCAGTTCCGAGAAAGTCTAAGCATAATCCTCACTTTTCCCTCCTGGCACTTTCCCTGTAGGAGATACCGCAAGACGTTTCTGTATATTGGGCACAGCGCTCTGCAGGCTGTTAGGAGAGACTTTTGCCGGGACAGTGAAACCCTATATCAGAGACACTGAGAAGAAGCCCCAACGTTCCTTCCAGGCATTTTCAGTGTGGGTGCCTTCTCCACGTGGTTCCTGGTTTCACTGCAGCTCTGAAGAGAATGTTAGCAAAGAGGTAATCGGGACAGTGCAAACAGTACTCAAAGACAGGGAGAGCAAGCTCTACATTACTCTCTTGGCACTTTGGATGTGGGACATACAGCGAGATGTTTGCTGCTTTTGCGTTTGGCTGTTGGGAGATTTACAGCACAAAGATATCCAGTTGATTTGAAGCAGTTCCGAGAAAGTCTAAACATAATCCTCACTTTTCCCTCCTGGCACTTTCCCTGTAGGGGATACCGCAAGATGTTTCTGTATATTGGGCACAGCGCTCTGCAGGCTGTTAGGAGAGACTTTCCCGGGACAGTGAAACCCTATATCAGAGAAACTGAGAAGAAGCCCCAACGTTCCTTCCAGGCATTTTCAGTGTGGGTGCCTTCTCCACGTGGTTCCTGGTTTCACTGCAGCTCTGAAGAGAATGTTAGCAAAGAGGTAATCGGGACAGTGCAAACAGTACTCAAAGACAGGGAGAGCAAGCTCTCTCTTGGCACTTTGGATGTGGGACATACAGCGAGATGTTTGCTGCTTTTACGTTTGGCTGTTGGGAGATTTACAGCACAAAGATATCTAGTTGATTTGAAGCAGTTCCGAGAAAGTCTAAGCATAATCCTCACTTTTCCCTCCTGGCACTTTCCCTGTAGGAGATACCGCAAGACGTTTCTGTATATTGGGCACAGCGCTCTGCAGGCTGTTAGCAGAGACTTTCCCGGGACAGTGAAACCCTATATCAGAGACACTGAGAAGAAGCCCCAACGTTCCTTCCAGGCATTTTCAGTGTGGGTGCCTTCTCCACGTGGTTCCTGGTTTCACTGCAGCTCTGAAGAGAATGTTAGCAAAGAGGTAATCGGGACAGTGCAAACAGTACTCAAAGACAGGGAGAGCAAGCTCTCTCTTGGCACTTTGGATGTGGAACATACAGCGAGATGTTTGCTGCTTTTACATTTGGCTGTTGGGAGATTTACAGCACAAAGATATCTAGTTGATTTGAAGCAGTTCCGAGAAAGTCTAAGCATAATCCTCACTTTTCCCTCCTGGCACTTTCCCTGTAGGAGATACCGCAAGACGTTTCTGTATATTGGGCACAGCGCTCTGCAGGCTGTTAGGAGAGACTTTCCCGGGACAGTGAAACCCTATATCAGAGACACTGAGAAGAAGCCCCAACGTTCCTTCCAGGCATTTTCAGTGTGGGTGCCTTCTCCACGTGGTTCCTGGTTTCACTGCAGCTCTGAAGAGAATGTTAGCAAAGAGGTAATCGGGACAGTGCAAACAGTACTCAAAGACAGGGAGAGCAAGCTCTACATTACTCTCTTGGCACTTTGGATGTGGGACATACAGCGAGATGTTTGCTGCTTTTGCGTTTGGCTGTTGGGAGATTTACAGCACAAAGATATCCAGTTGATTTGAAGCAGTTCCGAGAAAGTCTAAGCATAATCCTCACTTTTCCCTCCTGGCACTTTCCCTGTAGGAGATACCGCAAGACGTTTCTGTATATTGGGCACAGCACTCTGCAGGGTGTTAGCAGAGACTTTCCCGGGACAGTGAAACCCTATATCAGAGACACTGAGAAGAAGCCCCAACGTTCCTTCCAGGCATTTTCAGTGTGGGTGCCTTCTTCACGTGGTTCCTGGTTTCACTGCAGCTCTGAAGAGAATGTTAGCAAAGAGGTAATCGGGACAGTGCAAACAGTACTCAAAGACAGGGAGAGCAAGCTCTACATTACTCTCTTGGCACTTTGGATGTGGGACATACAGCGAGATGTTTGCTGCTTTTGCGTTTGGCTGTTGGGAGATTTACAGCACAAAGATATCCAGTTGATTTGAAGCAGTTCAGAGAAAGTCTAAGCATAATCCTCACTTTTCCCTCCTGGCACTTTCCCTGTAGGAGATACCGCAAGACGTTTCTGTATATTGGGCACAGCGCTCTGCAGGGTGTTAGCAGAGACTTTCCCGGGACAGTGAAACCCTATATCAGAGACACTGAGAAGAAGCCCCAAGGTTCCTTCCAGGCATTTTCAGTGTGGGTGCCTTCTCCACGTGGTTCCTGGTTTCACTGCAGCTCTGAAGAGAATGTTAGCAAAGAGGTAATCGGGACAGTGCAAACAGTACTCAAAGACAGGGAGAGCAAGCTCTCTCTTGGCACTTTGGATGTGGAACATACAGCGAGATGTTTGCTGCTTTTACATTTGGCTGTTGGGAGGTTTACAGCACAAAGATATCCAGTTGATTTGAAGCAGTTCCGAGAAAGTCTAAACATAATCCTCACTTTTCCCTCCTGGCACTTTCCCTGTAGGAGATACCGCAAGACGTTTCTGTATATTGGGCACAGCGCTCTGCAGGGTGTTAGCAGAGACTTTCCCGGGACAGTGAAACCCTATATCAGAGACACTGAGAAGAAGCCCCAACGTTCCTTCCAGGCATTTTCAGAGTGGGTGCCTTCTCCACGTGGTTCCTGGTTTCACTGCAGCTCTGAAGAGAATGTTAGCAAAGAGGTAATCGGGACAGTGCAAACAGTACTCAAAGACAGGGAGAGCAAGCTCTCTCTTGGCACTTTGGATGTGGGACATACAGCGAGATGTTTGCTGCTTTTACATTAGGCTGTTGGGAGATTTACAGCACAAAGATATCCAGTTGATTTGAAGCAGTTCAGAGAAAGTCTAAACATAATCCTCACTTTTCCCTCCTGGCACTTTCCCTGTAGGGGATACCGCAAGACGTTTCTGTATATTGGGCACAGCGCTCTGCAGGGTGTTAGCAGAGACTTTCCCGGGACAGTGAAACCCTATATCAGAGACACTGAGAAGAAGCCCCAACGTTCCTTCCAGGCACTTTCAGTGTGGGTGCCTTCTCCACGTGGTTCCTGGTTTCACTGCAGCTCTGAAGAGAATGTTAGCAAAGAGGTAATCGGGACAGTGCAAACAGTACTCAAAGACAGGGAGAGCAAGCTCTCTCTTGGCACTTTGGATGTGGGACATACAGTGAGATGTTTGCTGCTTTTACGTTTGGCTGTTGGGAGATTTACAGCACAAAGATATCTAGTTGATTTGAAGCAGTTCCGAGAAAGTCTAAGCATAATCCTCACTTTTCCCTCCTGGCACTTTCCCTGTAGGAGATACCGCAAGACGTTTCTGTATATTGGGCACAGCGCTCTGCAGGGTGTTAGGAGAGACTTTCCCGGGACAGTGAAACCCTATATCAGAGACACTGAGAAGAAGCCCCAACGTTCCTTCCAGGCATTTTCAGTGTGGGTGCCTTCTCCACGTGGTTCCTGGTTTCACTGCAGCTCTGAAGAGAATGTTAGCAAAGAGGTAATCGGGACAGTGCAAACAGTACTCAAAGACAGGGAGAGCAAGCTCTACATTACTCTCTTGGCACTTTGGATGTGGGACATACAGCGAGATGTTTGCTGCTTTTGCGTTTGGCTGTTGGGAGATTTACAGCACAAAGATATCCAGTTGATTTGAAGCAGTTCCGAGAAAGTCTAAGCATAATCCTCACTTTTCCCTCCTGGCACTTTCCCTGTAGGAGATACCGCAAGACGTTTCTGTATATTGGGCACAGCGCTCTGCAGGGTGTTAGCAGAGACTTTCCCGGGACAGTGAAACCCTATATCAGAGACACTGAGAAGAAGCCCCAACGTTCCTTCCAGGCACTTTCAGTGTGGGTGCCTTCTCCACGTGGTTCCTGGTTTCACTGCAGCTCTGAAGAGAATGTTAGCAAAGAGGTAATCGGGACAGTGCAAACAGTACTCAAAGACAGGGAGAGCAAGCTCTCTCTTGGCACTTTGGATGTGGGACATACAGCGAGATGTTTGCTGCTTTTACATTTGGCTGTTGGGAGATTTACAGCACAAAGATATCCAGTTGATTTGAAGCAGTTCCGAGAAAGTCTAAACATAATCCTCACTTTTCCCTCCTGGCACTTTCCCTGTAGGGGATACCGCAAGACGTTTCTGTATATTGGGCACAGCGCTCTGCAGGCTGTTAGGAGAGACTTTCCCGGGACAGTGAAACCCTATATCAGAGACACTGAGAAGAAGTCCCAACGTTCCTTCCAGGCACTTTCAGAGTTGGTGCCTTCTCCACGTGGTTCCTGGTTTCAGTGCAGCTCTGAAGAGAATGTTAGCAAAGAGGTAATCGGGACAGTGCAAACAGTACTCAAAGACAGGGAGAGCAAGCTCTCTCTTGGCACTTTGGATGTGGGACATACAGTGAGATGTTTGCTGCTTTTACGTTTGGCTGTTGGGAGATTTACAGCACAAAGATATCTAGTTGATTTGAAGCAGTTCCGAGAAAGTCTAAGCATAATCCTCACTTTTCCCTCCTGGCACTTTCCCTGTAGGAGATACCGCAAGACGTTTCTGTATATTGGGCACAGCGCTCTGCAGGGTGTTAGGAGAGACTTTCCCGGGACAGTGAAACCCTATATCAGAGACACTGAGAAGAAGCCCCAACGTTCCTTCCAGGCATTTTCAGTGTGGGTGCCTTCTCCACGTGGTTCCTGGTTTCACTGCAGCTCTGAAGAGAATGTTAGCAAAGAGGTAATCGGGACAGTGCAAACAGTACTCAAAGACAGGGAGAGCAAGCTCTACATTACTCTCTTGGCACTTTGGATGTGGGACATACAGCGAGATGTTTGCTGCTTTTGCGTTTGGCTGTTGGGAGATTTACAGCACAAAGATATCCAGTTGATTTGAAGCAGTTCCGAGAAAGTCTAAGCATAATCCTCACTTTTCCCTCCTGGCACTTTCCCTGTAGGAGATACCGCAAGACGTTTCTGTATATTGGGCACAGCGCTCTGCAGGGTGTTAGCAGAGACTTTCCCGGGACAGTGAAACCCTATATCAGAGACACTGAGAAGAAGCCCCAACGTTCCTTCCAGGCACTTTCAGTGTGGGTGCCTTCTCCACGTGGTTCCTGGTTTCACTGCAGCTCTGAAGAGAATGTTAGCAAAGAGGTAATCGGGACAGTGCAAACAGTACTCAAAGACAGGGAGAGCAAGCTCTCTCTTGGCACTTTGGATGTGGGACATACAGCGAGATGTTTGCTGCTTTTACATTTGGCTGTTGGGAGATTTACAGCACAAAGATATCCAGTTGATTTGAAGCAGTTCCGAGAAAGTCTAAACATAATCCTCACTTTTCCCTCCTGGCACTTTCCCTGTAGGGGATACCGCAAGACGTTTCTGTATATTGGGCACAGCGCTCTGCAGGCTGTTAGGAGAGACTTTCCCGGGACAGTGAAACCCTATATCAGAGACACTGAGAAGAAGTCCCAACGTTCCTTCCAGGCACTTTCAGAGTTGGTGCCTTCTCCACGTGGTTCCTGGTTTCAGTGCAGCTCTGAAGAGAATGTTAGCAAAGAGGTAATCGGGACAGTGCAAACAGTACTCAAAGACAGGGAGAGCAAGCTCTCTCTTGGCACTTTGGATGTGGGACATACAGCGAGATGTTTGCTGCTTTTACGTTTGGCTGTTGGGAGATTTACAGCACAAAGATATCTAGTTGATTTGAAGCAGTTCCGAGAAAGTCTAAGCATAATCCTCACTTTTCCCTCCTGGCACTTTCCCTGTAGGAGATACCGCAAGACGTTTCTGTATATTGGGCACAGCGCTCTGCAGGGTGTTAGCAGAGACTTTCCCGGGACAGTGAAACCCTATATCAGAGACACTGAGAAGAAGCCCCAAGGTTCCTTCCAGGCATTTTCAGTGTGGGTGCCTTCTCCACGTGGTTCCTGGTTTCACTGCAGCTCTGAAGAGAATGTTAGCAAAGAGGTAATCGGGACAGTGCAAACAGTACTCAAAGACAGGGAGAGCAAGCTCTACATTACTCTCTTGGCACTTTGGATGTGGGACATACAGCGAGATGTTTGCTGCTTTTGCGTTTGGCTGTTGGGAGATTTACAGCACAAAGATATCCAGTTGATTTGAAGCAGTTCCGAGAAAGTCTAAGCATAATCCTCACTTTTCCCTCCTGGCACTTTCCCTGTAGGAGATACCGCAAGACGTTTCTGTATATTGGGCACAGCGCTCTGCAGGGTGTTAGCAGAGACTTTCCCGGGACAGTGAAACCCTATATCAGAGACACTGAGAAGAAGCCCCAACGTTCCTTCCAGGCATTTTCAGTGTGGGTGCCTTCTTCACGTGGTTCCTGGTTTCACTGCAGCTCTGAAGAGAATGTTAGCAAAGAGGTAATCGGGACAGTGCAAACAGTACTCAAAGACAGGGAGAGCAAGCTCTACATTACTCTCTTGGCACTTTGGATGTGGGACATACAGCGAGATGTTTGCTGCTTTTGCGTTTGGCTGTTGGGAGATTTACAGCACAAAGATATCTAGTTGATTTGAAGCAGTTCCGAGAAAGTCTAAGCATAATCCTCACTTTTCCCTCCTGGCACTTTCCCTGTAGGAGATACCGCAAGACGTTTCTGTATATTGGGCACAGCGCTCTGCAGGGTGTTAGCAGAGACTTTCCCGGGACAGTGAAACCCTATATCAGAGACACTGAGAAGAAGCCCCAACGTTCCTTCCAGGCATTTTCAGTGTGGGTGCCTTCTCCACGTGGTTCCTGGTTTCACTGCAGCTCTGAAGAGAATGTTAGCAAAGAGGTAATCGGGACAGTGCAAACAGTACTCAAAGACAGGGAGAGCAAGCTCTCTCTTGGCACTTTGGATGTGGGACATACAGCGAGATGTTTGCTGCTTTTACGTTTGGCTGTTGGGAGATTTACAGCACAAAGATATCTAGTTGATTTGAAGCAGTTCCGAGAAAGTCTAAGCATAATCCTCACTTTTCCCTCCTGGCACTTTCCCTGTAGGGGATACCGCAAGACGTTTCTGTATATTGGGCACAGCGCTCTGCAGGGTGTTAGGAGAGACTTTCCCGGGACAGTGAAACCCTATATCAGAGACACTGAGAAGAAGCCCCAACGTTCCTTCCAGGCATTTTCAGTGTGGGTGCCTTCTTCACGTGGTTCCTGGTTTCACTGCAGCTCTGAAGAGAATGTTAGCAAAGAGGTAATCGGGACAGTGCAAACAGTACTCAAAGACAGGGAGAGCAAGCTCTCTCTTGGCACTTTGGATGTGGAACATACAGCGAGATGTTTGCTGTTTTTACATTTGGCTGTTGGCAGGTTTACAGCACAAAGATATCCAGTTGATTTGAAGCAGTTCCGAGAAAGTCTAAACATAATCCTCACTTTTCCCTCCTGGCACTTTCCCTGTAGGAGATACCGCAAGACGTTTCTGTATATTGGGCACAGCGCTCTGCAGGGTGTTAGCAGAGACTTTCCCGGGACAGTGAAACCCTATATCAGAGACACTGAGAAGAAGCCCCAATGTTCCTTCCAGGCACTTTCAGTGTGGGTGCCTTCTCCACGTGGTTCCTGGTTTCACTGCAGCTCTGAAGAGAATGTTAGCAAAGAGGTAATCGGGACAGTGCAAACAGTACTCAAAGACAGGGAGAGCAAGCTCTCTCTTCGCACTTTGGATGTGGGACATACAGCGAGATGTTTGCTGCTTTTACATTTGGCTGTTGGGAGATTTACAGCACAAAGATATCCAGTTGATTTGAAGCAGTTCAGAGAAAGTCTAAACATAATCCTCACTTTTCCCTCCTGGCACTTTCCCTGTAGGGGATACCGCAAGACGTTTCTGTATATTGGGCACAGCGCTCTGCAGGGTGTTAGCAGAGACTTTCCCGGGACAGTGAAACCCTATATCAGAGACACTGAGAAGAAGCCCCAACGTTCCTTCCAGGCACTTTCAGTGTGGGTGCCTTCTCCACGTGGTTCCTGGTTTCACTGCAGCTCTGAAGAGAATGTTAGCAAAGAGGTAATCGGGACAGTGCAAACAGTACTCAAAGACAGGGAGAGCAAGCTCTCTCTTGGCACTTTGGATGTGGGACATACAGCGAGATGTTTGCTGCTTTTGCGTTTGGCTGTTGGGAGATTTACAGCACAAAGATATCCAGTTGATTTGAAGCAGTTCCGAGAAAGTCTAAGCATAATCCTCACTTTTCCCTCCTGGCACTTTCCCTGTAGGAGATACCGCAAGACGTTTCTGTATATTGGGCACAGCGCTCTGCAGGGTGTTAGCAGAGACTTTCCCGGGACAGTGAAACCCTATATCAGAGACACTGAGAAGAAGCCCCAACGTTCCTTCCAGGCATTTTCAGTGTGGGTGCCTTCTCCACGTGGTTCCTCTTTTCACTGCAGCTCTGAAGAGAATGTTAGCAAAGAGGTAATCGGGACAGTGCAAACAGTACTCAAAGACAGGGAGAGCAAGCTCTCTCTTGGCACTTTGGATGTGGGACATACAGTGAGATGTTTGCTGCTTTTACGTTTGGCTGTTGGGAGATTTACAGCACAAAGATATCTAGTTGATTTGAAGCAGTTCCGAGAAAGTCTAAGCATAATCCTCACTTTTCCCTCCTGGCACTTTCCCTGTAGGGGATACCGCAAGACGTTTCTGTATATTGGGCACAGCGCTCTGCAGGGTGTTAGGAGAGACTTTCCCGGGACAGTGAAACCCTATATCAGAGACACTGAGAAGAAGCCCCAACGTTCCTTCCAGGCATTTTCAGTGTGGGTGCCTTCTTCACGTGGTTCCTGGTTTCACTGCAGCTCTGAAGAGAATGTTAGCAAAGAGGTAATCGGGACAGTGCAAACAGTACTCAAAGACAGGGAGAGCAAGCTCTCTCTTGGCACTTTGGATGTGGAACATACAGCGAGATGTTTGCTGTTTTTACATTTGGCTGTTGGCAGGTTTACAGCACAAAGATATCCAGTTGATTTGAAGCAGTTCCGAGAAAGTCTAAACATAATCCTCACTTTTCCCTCCTGGCACTTTCCCTGTAGGAGATACCGCAAGACGTTTCTGTATATTGGGCACAGCGCTCTGCAGGGTGTTAGCAGAGACTTTCCCGGGACAGTGAAACCCTATATCAGAGACACTGAGAAGAAGCCCCAATGTTCCTTCCAGGCACTTTCAGTGTGGGTGCCTTCTCCACGTGGTTCCTGGTTTCACTGCAGCTCTGAAGAGAATGTTAGCAAAGAGGTAATCGGGACAGTGCAAACAGTACTCAAAGACAGGGAGAGCAAGCTCTCTCTTCGCACTTTGGATGTGGGACATACAGCGAGATGTTTGCTGCTTTTACATTTGGCTGTTGGGAGATTTACAGCACAAAGATATCCAGTTGATTTGAAGCAGTTCAGAGAAAGTCTAAACATAATCCTCACTTTTCCCTCCTGGCACTTTCCCTGTAGGGGATACCGCAAGACGTTTCTGTATATTGGGCACAGCGCTCTGCAGGGTGTTAGGAGAGACTTTCCCGGGACAGTGAAACCCTATATCAGAGACACTGAGAAGAAGCCCCAACGTTCCTTCCAGGCACTTTCAGTGTGGGTGCCTTCTCCACGTGGTTCCTGGTTTCACTGCAGCTCTGAAGAGAATGTTAGCAAAGAGGTAATCGGGACAGTGCAAACAGTACTCAAAGACAGGGAGAGCAAGCTCTCTCTTGGCACTTTGGATGTGGGACATACAGCGAGATGTTTGCTGCTTTTACGTTTGGCTGTTGGGAGATTTACAGCACAAAGATATCTAGTTGATTTGAAGCAGTTCCGAGAAAGTCTAAGCATAATCCTCACTTTTCCCTCCTGGCACTTTCCCTGTAGGAGATACCGCAAGACGTTTCTGTATATTGGGCACAGCGCTCTGCAGGGTGTTAGCAGAGACTTTCCCGGGACAGTGAAACCCTATATCAGAGACACTGAGAAGAAGCCCCAACGTTCCTTCCAGGCATTTTCAGTGTGGGTGCCTTCTCCACGTGGTTCCTCTTTTCACTGCAGCTCTGAAGAGAATGTTAGCAAAGAGGTAATCGGGACAGTGCAAACAGTACTCAAAGACAGGGAGAGCAAGCTCTACATTACTCTCTTGGCACTTTGGATGTGGGACATACAGCGAGATGTTTGCTGCTTTTGCGTTTGGCTGTTGGGAGATTTACAGCACAAAGATATCCAGTTGATTTGAAGCAGTTCCGAGAAAGTCTAAGCATAATCCTCACTTTTCCCTCCTGGCACTTTCCCTGTAGGAGATACCGCAAGACGTTTCTGTATATTGGGCACAGCGCTCTGCAGGGTGTTAGCAGAGACTTTCCCGGGACAGTGAAACCCTATATCAGAGACACTGAGAAGAAGCCCCAACGTTCCTTCCAGGCATTTTCAGTGTGGGTGCCTTCTCCACGTGGTTCCTGGTTTCACTGCAGCTCTGAAGAGAATGTTAGCAAAGAGGTAATCGGGACAGTGCAAACAGTACTCAAAGACAGGGAGAGCAAGCTCTCTCTTGGCACTTTGGATGTGGGACATACAGTGAGATGTTTGCTGCTTTTACGTTTGGCTGTTGGGAGATTTACAGCACAAAGATATCTAGTTGATTTGAAGCAGTTCCGAGAAAGTCTAAGCATAATCCTCACTTTTCCCTCCTGGCACTTTCCCTGTAGGGGATACCGCAAGACGTTTCTGTATATTGGGCACAGCGCTCTGCAGGGTGTTAGGAGAGACTTTCCCGGGACAGTGAAACCCTATATCAGAGACACTGAGAAGAAGCCCCAACGTTCCTTCCAGGCATTTTCAGTGTGGGTGCCTTCTTCACGTGGTTCCTGGTTTCACTGCAGCTCTGAAGAGAATGTTAGCAAAGAGGTAATCGGGACAGTGCAAACAGTACTCAAAGACAGGGAGAGCAAGCTCTCTCTTCGCACTTTGGATGTGGGACATACAGCGAGATGTTTGCTGCTTTTACATTTGGCTGTTGGGAGATTTACAGCACAAAGATATCCAGTTGATTTGAAGCAGTTCAGAGAAAGTCTAAACATAATCCTCACTTTTCCCTCCTGGCACTTTCCCTGTAGGGGATACCGCAAGACGTTTCTGTATATTGGGCACAGCGCTCTGCAGGGTGTTAGCAGAGACTTTCCCGGGACAGTGAAACCCTATATCAGAGACACTGAGAAGAAGCCCCAACGTTCCTTCCAGGCACTTTCAGTGTGGGTGCCTTCTCCACGTGGTTCCTGGTTTCACTGCAGCTCTGAAGAGAATGTTAGCAAAGAGGTAATCGGGACAGTGCAAACAGTACTCAAAGACAGGGAGAGCAAGCTCTCTCTTGGCACTTTGGATGTGGGACATACAGCGAGATGTTTGCTGCTTTTACGTTTGGCTGTTGGGAGATTTACAGCACAAAGATATCTAGTTGATTTGAAGCAGTTCCGAGAAAGTCTAAGCATAATCCTCACTTTTCCCTCCTGGCACTTTCCCTGTAGGAGATACCGCAAGACGTTTCTGTATATTGGGCACAGCGCTCTGCACGGTGTTAGCAGAGACTTTCCCGGGACAGTGAAACCCTATATCAGAGACACTGAGAAGAAGCCCCAACGTTCCTTCCAGGCATTTTCAGTGTGGGTGCCTTCTCCACGTGGTTCCTCTTTTCACTGCAGCTCTGAAGAGAATGTTAGCAAAGAGGTAATCGGGACAGTGCAAACAGTACTCAAAGACAGGGAGAGCAAGCTCTACATTACTCTCTTGGCACTTTGGATGTGGGACATACAGCGAGATGTTTGCTGCTTTTGCGTTTGGCTGTTGGGAGATTTACAGCACAAAGATATCCAGTTGATTTGAAGCAGTTCCGAGAAAGTCTAAGCATAATCCTCACTTTTCCCTCCTGGCACTTTCCCTGTAGGAGATACCGCAAGACGTTTCTGTATATTGGGCACAGCGCTCTGCAGGGTGTTAGCAGAGACTTTCCCGGGACAGTGAAACCCTATATCAGAGACACTGAGAAGAAGCCCCAACGTTCCTTCCAGGCATTTTCAGTGTGGGTGCCTTCTCCACGTGGTTCCTGGTTTCACTGCAGCTCTGAAGAGAATGTTAGCAAAGAGGTAATCGGGACAGTGCAAACAGTACTCAAAGACAGGGAGAGCAAGCTCTCTCTTGGCACTTTGGATGTGGGACATACAGTGAGATGTTTGCTGCTTTTACGTTTGGCTGTTGGGAGATTTACAGCACAAAGATATCTAGTTGATTTGAAGCAGTTCCGAGAAAGTCTAAGCATAATCCTCACTTTTCCCTCCTGGCACTTTCCCTGTAGGGGATACCGCAAGACGTTTCTGTATATTGGGCACAGCGCTCTGCAGGGTGTTAGGAGAGACTTTCCCGGGACAGTGAAACCCTATATCAGAGACACTGAGAAGAAGCCCCAACGTTCCTTCCAGGCATTTTCAGTGTGGGTGCCTTCTTCACGTGGTTCCTGGTTTCACTGCAGCTCTGAAGAGAATGTTAGCAAAGAGGTAATCGGGACAGTGCAAACAGTACTCAAAGACAGGGAGAGCAAGCTCTCTCTTGGCACTTTGGATGTGGAACATACAGCGAGATGTTTGCTGTTTTTACATTTGGCTGTTGGCAGGTTTACAGCACAAAGATATCCAGTTGATTTGAAGCAGTTCCGAGAAAGTCTAAACATAATCCTCACTTTTCCCTCCTGGCACTTTCCCTGTAGGAGATACCGCAAGACGTTTCTGTATATTGGGCACAGCGCTCTGCAGGGTGTTAGCAGAGACTTTCCCGGGACAGTGAAACCCTATATCAGAGACACTGAGAAGAAGCCCCAACGTTCCTTCCAGGCACTTTCAGTGTGGGTGCCTTCTCCACGTGGTTCCTGGTTTCACTGCAGCTCTGAAGAGAATGTTAGCAAAGAGGTAATCGGGACAGTGCAAACAGTACTCAAAGACAGGGAGAGCAAGCTCTCTCTTGGCACTTTGGATGTGGGACATACAGCGAGATGTTTGCTGCTTTTACGTTTGGCTGTTGGGAGATTTACAGCACAAAGATATCTAGTTGATTTGAAGCAGTTCCGAGAAAGTCTAAGCATAATCCTCACTTTTCCCTCCTGGCACTTTCCCTGTAGGAGATACCGCAAGACGTTTCTGTATATTGGGCACAGCGCTCTGCAGGCTGTTAGGAGAGACTTTCCCGGGACAGTGAAACCCTATATCAGAGACACTGAGAAGAAGCCCCAACGTTCCTTCCAGGCATTTTCAGTGTGGGTGCCTTCTCCACGTGGTTCCTCTTTTCACTGCAGCTCTGAAGAGAATGTTAGCAAAGAGGTAATCGGGACAGTGCAAACAGTACTCAAAGACAGGGAGAGCAAGCTCTACATTACTCTCTTGGCACTTTGGATGTGGGACATACAGCGAGATGTTTGCTGCTTTTGCGTTTGGCTGTTGGGAGATTTACAGCACAAAGATATCCAGTTGATTTGAAGCAGTTCAGAGAAAGTCTAAGCATAATCCTCACTTTTCCCTCCTGGCACTTTCCCTGTAGGAGATACCGCAAGACGTTTCTGTATATTGGGCACAGCGCTCTGCAGGGTGTTAGCAGAGACTTTCCCGGGACAGTGAAACCCTATATCAGAGACACTGAGAAGAAGCCCCAACGTTCCTTCCAGGCATTTTCAGTGTGGGTGCCTTCTCCACGTGGTTCCTGGTTTCACTGCAGCTCTGAAGAGAATGTTAGCAAAGAGGTAATCGGGACAGTGCAAACAGTACTCAAAGACAGGGAGAGCAAGCTCTCTCTTGGCACTTTGGATGTGGGACATACAGCGAGATGTTTGCTGCTTTTACGTTTGGCTGTTGGGAGATTTACAGCACAAAGATATCTAGTTGATTTGAAGCAGTTCCGAGAAAGTCTAAGCATAATCCTCACTTTTCCCTCCTGGCACTTTCCCTGTAGGGGATACCGCAAGACGTTTCTGTATATTGGGCACAGCGCTCTGCAGGGTGTTAGCAGAGACTTTCCCGGGACAGTGAAACCCTATATCAGAGACACTGAGAAGAAGCCCCAACGTTCCTTCCAGGCATTTTCAGTGTGGGTGCCTTCTTCACGTGGTTCCTGGTTTCACTGCAGCTCTGAAGAGAATGTTAGCAAAGAGGTAATCGGGACAGTGCAAACAGTACTCAAAGACAGGGAGAGCAAGCTCTCTCTTGGCACTTTGGATGTGGAACATACAGCGAGATGTTTGCTGTTTTTACATTTGGCTGTTGGCAGGTTTACAGCACAAAGATATCCAGTTGATTTGAAGCAGTTCCGAGAAAGTCTAAACATAATCCTCACTTTTCCCTCCTGGCACTTTCCCTGTAGGAGATACCGCAAGACGTTTCTGTATATTGGGCACAGCGCTCTGCAGGGTGTTAGCAGAGACTTTCCCGGGACAGTGAAACCCTATATCAGAGACACTGAGAAGAAGCCCCAACGTTCCTTCCAGGCACTTTCAGTGTGGGTGCCTTCTCCACGTGGTTCCTGGTTTCACTGCAGCTCTGAAGAGAATGTTAGCAAAGAGGTAATCGGGACAGTGCAAACAGTACTCAAAGACAGGGAGAGCAAGCTCTCTCTTCGCACTTTGGATGTGGGACATACAGCGAGATGTTTGCTGCTTTTACATTTGGCTGTTGGGAGATTTACAGCACAAAGATATCCAGTTGATTTGAAGCAGTTCAGAGAAAGTCTAAACATAATCCTCACTTTTCCCTCCTGGCACTTTCCCTGTAGGGGATACCGCAAGACGTTTCTGTATATTGGGCACAGCGCTCTGCAGGGTGTTAGGAGAGACTTTCCCGGGACAGTGAAACCCTATATCAGAGACACTGAGAAGAAGCCCCAACGTTCCTTCCAGGCACTTTCAGTGTGGGTGCCTTCTCCACGTGGTTCCTGGTTTCACTGCAGCTCTGAAGAGAATGTTAGCAAAGAGGTAATCGGGACAGTGCAAACAGTACTCAAAGACAGGGAGAGCAAGCTCTCTCTTGGCACTTTGGATGTGGGACATACAGCGAGATGTTTGCTGCTTTTACGTTTGGCTGTTGGGAGATTTACAGCACAAAGATATCTAGTTGATTTGAAGCAGTTCCGAGAAAGTCTAAGCATAATCCTCACTTTTCCCTCCTGGCACTTTCCCTGTAGGAGATACCGCAAGACGTTTCTGTATATTGGGCACAGCGCTCTGCAGGGTGTTAGCAGAGACTTTCCCGGGACGGTGAAACCCTATATCAGAGACACTGAGAAGAAGCCCCAACGTTCCTTCCAGGCATTTTCAGTGTGGGTGCCTTCTCCACGTGGTTCCTGGTTTCACTGCAGCTCTGAAGAGAATGTTAGCAAAGAGGTAATCGGGACAGTGCAAACAGTACTCAAAGACAGGGAGAGCAAGCTCTACATTACTCTCTTGGCACTTTGGATGTGGGACATACAGCGAGATGTTTGCTGCTTTTGCGTTTGGCTGTTGGGAGATTTACAGCACAAAGATATCCAGTTGATTTGAAGCAGTTCCGAGAAAGTCTAAGCATAATCCTCACTTTTCCCTCCTGGCACTTTCCCTGTAGGAGATACCGCGAGACGTTTCTGTATATTGGGCACAGCGCTCTGCAGGGTGTTAGCAGAGACTTTCCCGGGACAGTGAAACCCTATATAAGAGACACTGAGAAGAAGCCCCAACGTTCCTTCCAGGCACTTTCAGTGTGGGTGCCTTCTCCACGTGGTTCCTGGTTTCACTGCAGCTCTGAAGAGAATGTTAGCAAAGAGGTAATCGGGACAGTGCAAACAGTACTCAAAGACAGGGAGAGCAAGCTCTACATTACTCTCTTGGCACTTTGGATGTGGGACATACAGCGAGATGTTTGCTGCTTTTGCGTTTGGCTGTTGGGAGATTTACAGCACAAAGATATCCAGTTGATTTGAAGCAGTTCCGAGAAAGTCTAAGCATAATCCTCACTTTTCCCTCCTGGCACTTTCCCTGTAGGAGATACCGCAAGACGTTTCTGTATATTGGGCACAGCGCTCTGCAGGGTGTTAGCAGAGACTTTCCCGGGACAGTGAAACCCTATATCAGAGACACTGAGAAGAAGCCCCAACGTTCCTTCCAGGCACTTTCAGTGTGGGTGCCTTCTCCACGTGGTTCCTGGTTTCACTGCAGCTCTGAAGAGAATGTTAGCAAAGAGGTAATCGGGACAGTGCAAACAGTACTCAAAGACAGGGAGAGCAAGCTCTCTCTTCGCACTTTGGATGTGGGACATACAGCGAGATGTTTGCTGCTTTTACGTTTGGCTGTTGGGAGATTTACAGCACAAAGATATCTAGTTGATTTGAAGCAGTTCCGAGAAAGTCTAAGCATAATCCTCACTTTTCCCTCCTGGCACTTTCCCTGTAGGAGATACCGCAAGACGTTTCTGTATATTGGGCACAGCGCTCTGCAGGGTGTTAGCAGAGACTTTCCCGGGACAGTGAAACCCTATATCAGAGACACTGAGAAGAAGCCCCAACGTTCCTTCCAGGCATTTTCAGTGTGGGTGCCTTCTCCACGTGGTTCCTCTTTTCACTGCAGCTCTGAAGAGAATGTTAGCAAAGAGGTAATCGGGACAGTGCAAACAGTACTCAAAGACAGGGAGAGCAAGCTCTCTCTTGGCACTTTGGATGTGGGACATACAGCGAGATGTTTGCTGCTTTTACGTTTGGCTGTTGGGAGATTTACAGCACAAAGATATCTAGTTGATTTGAAGCAGTTCCGAGAAAGTCTAAGCATAATCCTCACTTTTCCCTCCTGGCACTTTCCCTGTAGGAGATACCGCAAGACGTTTCTGTATATTGGGCACAGCGCTCTGCAGGGTGTTAGCAGAGACTTTCCCGGGACGGTGAAACCCTATATCAGAGACACTGAGAAGAAGCCCCAACGTTCCTTCCAGGCATTTTCAGTGTGGGTGCCTTCTCCACGTGGTTCCTGGTTTCACTGCAGCTCTGAAGAGAATGTTAGCAAAGAGGTAATCGGGACAGTGCAAACAGTACTCAAAGACAGGGAGAGCAAGCTCTACATTACTCTCTTGGCACTTTGGATGTGGGACATACAGCGAGATGTTTGCTGCTTTTGCGTTTGGCTGTTGGGAGATTTACAGCACAAAGATATCCAGTTGATTTGAAGCAGTTCCGAGAAAGTCTAAGCATAATCCTCACTTTTCCCTCCTGGCACTTTCCCTGTAGGAGATACCGCGAGACGTTTCTGTATATTGGGCACAGCGCTCTGCAGGGTGTTAGCAGAGACTTTCCCGGGACAGTGAAACCCTATATAAGAGACACTGAGAAGAAGCCCCAACGTTCCTTCCAGGCACTTTCAGTGTGGGTGCCTTCTCCACGTGGTTCCTGGTTTCACTGCAGCTCTGAAGAGAATGTTAGCAAAGAGGTAATCGGGACAGTGCAAACAGTACTCAAAGACAGGGAGAGCAAGCTCTACATTACTCTCTTGGCACTTTGGATGTGGGACATACAGCGAGATGTTTGCTGCTTTTGCGTTTGGCTGTTGGGAGATTTACAGCACAAAGATATCCAGTTGATTTGAAGCAGTTCCGAGAAAGTCTAAGCATAATCCTCACTTTTCCCTCCTGGCACTTTCCCTGTAGGAGATACCGCAAGACGTTTCTGTATATTGGGCACAGCGCTCTGCAGGGTGTTAGCAGAGACTTTCCCGGGACAGTGAAACCCTATATCAGAGACACTGAGAAGAAGCCCCAACGTTCCTTCCAGGCACTTTCAGTGTGGGTGCCTTCTCCACGTGGTTCCTGGTTTCACTGCAGCTCTGAAGAGAATGTTAGCAAAGAGGTAATCGGGACAGTGCAAACAGTACTCAAAGACAGGGAGAGCAAGCTCTCTCTTCGCACTTTGGATGTGGGACATACAGCGAGATGTTTGCTGCTTTTACGTTTGGCTGTTGGGAGATTTACAGCACAAAGATATCTAGTTGATTTGAAGCAGTTCCGAGAAAGTCTAAGCATAATCCTCACTTTTCCCTCCTGGCACTTTCCCTGTAGGAGATACCGCAAGACGTTTCTGTATATTGGGCACAGCGCTCTGCAGGGTGTTAGCAGAGACTTTCCCGGGACAGTGAAACCCTATATCAGAGACACTGAGAAGAAGCCCCAACGTTCCTTCCAGGCATTTTCAGTGTGGGTGCCTTCTCCACGTGGTTCCTCTTTTCACTGCAGCTCTGAAGAGAATGTTAGCAAAGAGGTAATCGGGACAGTGCAAACAGTACTCAAAGACAGGGAGAGCAAGCTCTACATTACTCTCTTGGCACTTTGGATGTGGGACATACAGCGAGATGTTTGCTGCTTTTGCGTTTGGCTGTTGGGAGATTTACAGCACAAAGATATCCAGTTGATTTGAAGCAGTTCCGAGAAAGTCTAAGCATAATCCTCACTTTTCCCTCCTGGCACTTTCCCTGTAGGAGATACCGCAAGACGTTTCTGTATATTGGGCACAGCGCTCTGCAGGGTGTTAGCAGAGACTTTCCCGGGACAGTGAAACCCTATATCAGAGACACTGAGAAGAAGCCCCAACGTTCCTTCCAGGCATTTTCAGTGTGGGTGCCTTCTCCACGTGGTTCCTGGTTTCACTGCAGCTCTGAAGAGAATGTTAGCAAAGAGGTAATCGGGACAGTGCAAACAGTACTCAAAGACAGGGAGAGCAAGCTCTCTCTTGGCACTTTGGATGTGGGACATACAGCGAGATGTTTGCTGCTTTTACGTTTGGCTGTTGGGAGATTTACAGCACAAAGATATCTAGTTGATTTGAAGCAGTTCCGAGAAAGTCTAAGCATAATCCTCACTTTTCCCTCCTGGCACTTTCCCTGTAGGGGATACCGCAAGACGTTTCTGTATATTGGGCACAGCGCTCTGCAGGGTGTTAGCAGAGACTTTCCCGGGACAGTGAAACCCTATATCAGAGACACTGAGAAGAAGCCCCAACGTTCCTTCCAGGCATTTTCAGTGTGGGTGCCTTCTTCACGTGGTTCCTGGTTTCACTGCAGCTCTGAAGAGAATGTTAGCAAAGAGGTAATCGGGACAGTGCAAACAGTACTCAAAGACAGGGAGAGCAAGCTCTCTCTTGGCACTTTGGATGTGGAACATACAGCGAGATGTTTGCTGTTTTTACATTTGGCTGTTGGCAGGTTTACAGCACAAAGATATCCAGTTGATTTGAAGCAGTTCCGAGAAAGTCTAAACATAATCCTCACTTTTCCCTCCTGGCACTTTCCCTGTAGGAGATACCGCAAGACGTTTCTGTATATTGGGCACAGCGCTCTGCAGGGTGTTAGCAGAGACTTTCCCGGGACAGTGAAACCCTATATCAGAGACACTGAGAAGAAGCCCCAACGTTCCTTCCAGGCACTTTCAGTGTGGGTGCCTTCTCCACGTGGTTCCTGGTTTCACTGCAGCTCTGAAGAGAATGTTAGCAAAGAGGTAATCGGGACAGTGCAAACAGTACTCAAAGACAGGGAGAGCAAGCTCTCTCTTCGCACTTTGGATGTGGGACATACAGCGAGATGTTTGCTGCTTTTACATTTGGCTGTTGGGAGATTTACAGCACAAAGATATCCAGTTGATTTGAAGCAGTTCAGAGAAAGTCTAAACATAATCCTCACTTTTCCCTCCTGGCACTTTCCCTGTAGGGGATACCGCAAGACGTTTCTGTATATTGGGCACAGCGCTCTGCAGGGTGTTAGGAGAGACTTTCCCGGGACAGTGAAACCCTATATCAGAGACACTGAGAAGAAGCCCCAACGTTCCTTCCAGGCACTTTCAGTGTGGGTGCCTTCTCCACGTGGTTCCTGGTTTCACTGCAGCTCTGAAGAGAATGTTAGCAAAGAGGTAATCGGGACAGTGCAAACAGTACTCAAAGACAGGGAGAGCAAGCTCTCTCTTGGCACTTTGGATGTGGGACATACAGCGAGATGTTTGCTGCTTTTACGTTTGGCTGTTGGGAGATTTACAGCACAAAGATATCTAGTTGATTTGAAGCAGTTCCGAGAAAGTCTAAGCATAATCCTCACTTTTCCCTCCTGGCACTTTCCCTGTAGGAGATACCGCAAGACGTTTCTGTATATTGGGCACAGCGCTCTGCAGGGTGTTAGCAGAGACTTTCCCGGGACAGTGAAACCCTATATCAGAGACACTGAGAAGAAGCCCCAACGTTCCTTCCAGGCATTTTCAGTGTGGGTGCCTTCTCCACGTGGTTCCTGGTTTCACTGCAGCTCTGAAGAGAATGTTAGCAAAGAGGTAATCGGGACAGTGCAAACAGTACTCAAAGACAGGGAGAGCAAGCTCTACATTACTCTCTTGGCACTTTGGATGTGGGACATACAGCGAGATGTTTGCTGCTTTTGCGTTTGGCTGTTGGGAGATTTACAGCACAAAGATATCCAGTTGATTTGAAGCAGTTCCGAGAAAGTCTAAGCATAATCCTCACTTTTCCCTCCTGGCACTTTCCCTGTAGGAGATACCGCGAGACGTTTCTGTATATTGGGCACAGCGCTCTGCAGGGTGTTAGCAGAGACTTTCCCGGGACAGTGAAACCCTATATCAGAGAGACTGAGAAGAAGCCCCAACGTTCCTTCCAGGCACTTTCAGTGTGGGTGCCTTCTCCACGTGGTTCCTGGTTTCACTGCAGCTCTGAAGAGAATGTTAGCAAAGAGGTAATCGGGACAGTGCAAACAGTACTCAAAGACAGGGAGAGCAAGCTCTACATTACTCTCTTGGCACTTTGGATGTGGGACATACAGCGAGATGTTTGCTGCTTTTGCGTTTGGCTGTTGGGAGATTTACAGCACAAAGATATCCAGTTGATTTGAAGCAGTTCAGAGAAAGTCTAAGCATAATCCTCACTTTTCCCTCCTGGCACTTTCCCTGTAGGAGATACCGCAAGACGTTTCTGTATATTGGGCACAGCGCTCTGCAGGGTGTTAGCAGAGACTTTCCCGGGACAGTGAAACCCTATATCAGAGACACTGAGAAGAAGCCCCAACGTTCCTTCCAGGCACTTTCAGTGTGGGTGCCTTCTCCACGTGGTTCCTGGTTTCACTGCAGCTCTGAAGAGAATGTTAGCAAAGAGGTAATCGGGACAGTGCAAACAGTACTCAAAGACAGGGAGAGCAAGCTCTCTCTTCGCACTTTGGATGTGGGACATACAGCGAGATGTTTGCTGCTTTTACGTTTGGCTGTTGGGAGATTTACAGCACAAAGATATCTAGTTGATTTGAAGCAGTTCCGAGAAAGTCTAAGCATAATCCTCACTTTTCCCTCCTGGCACTTTCCCTGTAGGGGATACCGCAAGACGTTTCTGTATATTGGGCACAGCGCTCTGCAGGGTGTTAGCAGAGACTTTCCCGGGACAGTGAAACCCTATATCAGAGACACTGAGAAGAAGCCCCAACGTTCCTTCCAGGCATTTTCAGTGTGGGTGCCTTCTCCACGTGGTTCCTGGTTTCACTGCAGCTCTGAAGAGAATGTTAGCAAAGAGGTAATCGGGACAGTGCAAACAGTACTCAAAGACAGGGAGAGCAAGCTCTACATTACTCTCTTGGCACTTTGGATGTGGGACATACAGCGAGATGTTTGCTGCTTTTGCGTTTGGCTGTTGGGAGATTTACAGCACAAAGATATCCAGTTGATTTGAAGCAGTTCCGAGAAAGTCTAAGCATAATCCTCACTTTTCCCTCCTGGCACTTTCCCTGTAGGAGATACCGCAAGACGTTTCTGTATATTGGGCACAGCGCTCTGCAGGGTGTTAGCAGAGACTTTCCCGGGACAGTGAAACCCTATATAAGAGACACTGAGAAGAAGCCCCAACGTTCCTTCCAGGCACTTTCAGTGTGGGTGCCTTCTCCACGTGGTTCCTGGTTTCACTGCAGCTCTGAAGAGAATGTTAGCAAAGAGGTAATCGGGACAGTGCAAACAGTACTCAAAGACAGGGAGAGCAAGCTCTCTCTTCGCACTTTGGATGTGGGACATACAGCGAGATGTTTGCTGCTTTTACATTTGGCTGTTGGGAGATTTACAGCACAAAGATATCCAGTTGATTTGAAGCAGTTCAGAGAAAGTCTAAACATAATCCTCACTTTTCCCTCCTGGCACTTTCCCTGTAGGGGATACCGCAAGACGTTTCTGTATATTGGGCACAGCGCTCTGCAGGGTGTTAGGAGAGACTTTCCCGGGACAGTGAAACCCTATATCAGAGACACTGAGAAGAAGCCCCAAGGTTCCTTCCAGGCACTTTCAGTGTGGGTGCCTTCTCCACGTGGTTCCTGGTTTCACTGCAGCTCTGAAGAGAATGTTAGCAAAGAGGTAATCGGGACAGTGCAAACAGTACTCAAAGACAGGGAGAGCAAGCTCTCTCTTGGCACTTTGGATGTGGGACATACAGCGAGATGTTTGCTGCTTTTACGTTTGGCTGTTGGGAGATTTACAGCACAAAGATATCCAGTTGATTTGAAGCAGTTCCGAGAAAGTCTAAGCATAATCCTCACTTTTCCCTCCTGGCACTTTCCCTGTAGGAGATACCGCAAGACGTTTCTGTATATTGGGCACAGCGCTCTGCAGGGTGTTAGGAGAGACTTTCCCGGGACAGTGAAACCCTATATCAGAGACACTGAGAAGAAGCCCCAACGTTCCTTCCAGGCATTTTCAGTGTGGGTGCCTTCTCCACGTGGTTCCTGGTTTCACTGCAGCTCTGAAGAGAATGTTAGCAAAGAGGTAATCGGGACAGTGCAAACAGTACTCAAAGACAGGGAGAGCAAGCTCTACATTACTCTCTTGGCACTTTGGATGTGGGACATACAGCGAGATGTTTGCTGCTTTTGCGTTTGGCTGTTGGGAGATTTACAGCACAAAGATATCCAGTTGATTTGAAGCAGTTCCGAGAAAGTCTAAGCATAATCCTCACTTTTCCCTCCTGGCACTTTCCCTGTAGGAGATACCGCAAGACGTTTCTGTATATTGGGCACAGCGCTCTGCAGGGTGTTAGCAGAGACTTTCCCGGGACAGTGAAACCCTATATAAGAGACACTGAGAAGAAGCCCCAAGGTTCCTTCCAGGCACTTTCAGTGTGGGTGCCTTCTCCACGTGGTTCCTGGTTTCACTGCAGCTCTGAAGAGAATGTTAGCAAAGAGGTAATCGGGACAGTGCAAACAGTACTCAAAGACAGGGAGAGCAAGCTCTACATTACTCTCTTGGCACTTTGGATGTGGGACATACAGCGAGATGTTTGCTGCTTTTGCGTTTGGCTGTTGGGAGATTTACAGCACAAAGATATCCAGTTGATTTGAAGCAGTTCAGAGAAAGTCTAAACATAATCCTCACTTTTCCCTCCTGGCACTTTCCCTGTAGGGGATACCGCAAGATGTTTCTGTATATTGGGCACAGCGCTCTGCAGGCTGTTAGGAGAGACTTTCCCGGGACAGTGAAACCCTATATCAGAGAAACTGAGAAGAAGCCCCAACGTTCCTTCCAGGCACTTTCAGTGTGGGTGCCTTCTCCACGTGGTTCCTGGTTTCACGGCAGCTCTGAAGAGAATGTTAGCAAAGAGGTAATCGGGACAGTGCAAACAGTACTCAAAGACAGGGAGAGCAAGCTCTCTCTTGGCACTTTGGATGTGGGACATACAGCGAGATGTTTGCTGCTTTTACGTTTGGCTGTTGGGAGATTTACAGCACAAAGATATCTAGTTGATTTGAAGCAGTTCCGAGAAAGTCTAAGCATAATCCTCACTTTTCCCTCCTGGCACTTTCCCTGTAGGAGATACCGCAAGACGTTTCTGTATATTGGGCACAGCGCTCTGCAGGGTGTTAGCAGAGACTTTCCCGGGACAGTGAAACCCTATATCAGAGACACTGAGAAGAAGTCCCAACGTTCCTTCCAGGCACTTTCAGAGTTGGTGCCTTCTCCACGTGGTTCCTGGTTTCACTGCAGCTCTGAAGAGAATGTTAGCAAAGAGGTAATCGGGACAGTGCAAACAGTACTCAAAGACAGGGAGAGCAAGCTCTACATTACTCTCTTGGCACTTTGGATGTGGGACATACAGCGAGATGTTTGCTGCTTTTGCGTTTGGCTGTTGGGAGATTTACAGCACAAAGATATCCAGTTGATTTGAAGCAGTTCCGAGAAAGTCTAAGCATAATCCTCACTTTTCCCTCCTGGCACTTTCCCTGTAGGAGATACCGCAAGACGTTTCTGTATATTGGGCACAGCGCTCTGCAGGGTGTTAGCAGAGACTTTCCCGGGACAGTGAAACCCTATATCAGAGACACTGAGAAGAAGCCCCAACGTTCCTTCCAGGCATTTTCAGTGTGGGTGCCTTCTTCACGTGGTTCCTGGTTTCACTGCAGCTCTGAAGAGAATGTTAGCAAAGAGGTAATCGGGACAGTGCAAACAGTACTCAAAGACAGGGAGAGCAAGCTCTCTCTTGGCACTTTGGATGTGGAACATACAGCGAGAAGTTTGCTGCTTTTACATTTGGCTGTTGGGAGATTTACAGCACAAAGATATCTAGTTGATTTGAAGCAGTTCCGAGAAAGTCTAAGCATAATCCTCACTTTTCCCTCCTGGCACTTTCCCTGTAGGAGATACCGCAAGACGTTTCTGTATATTGGGCACAGCGCTCTGCAGGGTGTTAGCAGAGACTTTCCCGGGACAGTGAAACCCTATATCAGAGACACTGAGAAGAAGTCCCAACGTTCCTTCCAGGCACTTTCAGAGTTGGTGCCTTCTCCACGTGGTTCCTGGTTTCACTGCAGCTCTGAAGAGAATGTTAGCAAAGAGGTAATCGGGACAGTGCAAACAGTACTCAAAGACAGGGAGAGCAAGCTCTACATTACTCTCTTGGCACTTTGGATGTGGGACATACAGCGAGATGTTTGCTGCTTTTGCGTTTGGCTGTTGGGAGATTTACAGCACAAAGATATCCAGTTGATTTGAAGCAGTTCCGAGAAAGTCTAAGCATAATCCTCACTTTTCCCTCCTGGCACTTTCCCTGTAGGAGATACCGCAAGACGTTTCTGTATATTGGGCACAGCGCTCTGCAGGGTGTTAGCAGAGACTTTCCCGGGACAGTGAAACCCTATATCAGAGACACTGAGAAGAAGCCCCAACGTTCCTTCCAGGCATTTTCAGTGTGGGTGCCTTCTTCACGTGGTTCCTGGTTTCACTGCAGCTCTGAAGAGAATGTTAGCAAAGAGGTAATCGGGACAGTGCAAACAGTACTCAAAGACAGGGAGAGCAAGCTCTACATTACTCTCTTGGCACTTTGGATGTGGGACATACAGCGAGATGTTTGCTGCTTTTGCGTTTGGCTGTTGGGAGATTTACAGCACAAAGATATCCAGTTGATTTGAAGCAGTTCAGAGAAAGTCTAAACATAATCCTCACTTTTCCCTCCTGGCACTTTCCCTGTAGGGGATACCGCAAGACGTTTCTGTATATTGGGCACAGCGCTCTGCAGGGTGTTAGCAGAGACTTTCCCGGGACAGTGAAACCCTATATAAGAGACACTGAGAAGAAGCCCCAACGTTCCTTCCAGGCACTTTCAGTGTGGGTGCCTTCTCCACGTGGTTCCTGGTTTCACTGCAGCTCTGAAGAGAATGTTAGCAAAGAGGTAATCGGGACAGTGCAAACAGTACTCAAAGACAGGGAGAGCAAGCTCTACATTACTCTCTTGGCACTTTGGATGTGGGACATACAGCGAGATGTTTGCTGCTTTTGCGTTTGGCTGTTGGGAGATTTACAGCACAAAGATATCCAGTTGATTTGAAGCAGTTCAGAGAAAGTCTAAGCATAATCCTCACTTTTCCCTCCTGGCACTTTCCCTGTAGGAGATACCGCAAGACGTTTCTGTATATTGGGCACAGCGCTCTGCAGGGTGTTAGCAGAGACTTTCCCGGGACAGTGAAACCCTATATCAGAGACACTGAGAAGAAGCCCCAACGTTCCTTCCAGGCACTTTCAGTGTGGGTGCCTTCTCCACGTGGTTCCTGGTTTCACTGCAGCTCTGAAGAGAATGTTAGCAAAGAGGTAATCGGGACAGTGCAAACAGTACTCAAAGACAGGGAGAGCAAGCTCTCTCTTCGCACTTTGGATGTGGGACATACAGCGAGATGTTTGCTGCTTTTACGTTTGGCTGTTGGGAGATTTACAGCACAAAGATATCTAGTTGATTTGAAGCAGTTCCGAGAAAGTCTAAGCATAATCCTCACTTTTCCCTCCTGGCACTTTCCCTGTAGGGGATACCGCAAGACGTTTCTGTATATTGGGCACAGCGCTCTGCAGGGTGTTAGCAGAGACTTTCCCGGGACAGTGAAACCCTATATCAGAGACACTGAGAAGAAGCCCCAACGTTCCTTCCAGGCATTTTCAGTGTGGGTGCCTTCTCCACGTGGTTCCTGGTTTCACTGCAGCTCTGAAGAGAATGTTAGCAAAGAGGTAATCGGGACAGTGCAAACAGTACTCAAAGACAGGGAGAGCAAGCTCTACATTACTCTCTTGGCACTTTGGATGTGGGACATACAGCGAGATGTTTGCTGCTTTTGCGTTTGGCTGTTGGGAGATTTACAGCACAAAGATATCCAGTTGATTTGAAGCAGTTCCGAGAAAGTCTAAGCATAATCCTCACTTTTCCCTCCTGGCACTTTCCCTGTAGGAGATACCGCAAGACGTTTCTGTATATTGGGCACAGCGCTCTGCAGGGTGTTAGCAGAGACTTTCCCGGGACAGTGAAACCCTATATAAGAGACACTGAGAAGAAGCCCCAACGTTCCTTCCAGGCACTTTCAGTGTGGGTGCCTTCTCCACGTGGTTCCTGGTTTCACTGCAGCTCTGAAGAGAATGTTAGCAAAGAGGTAATCGGGACAGTGCAAACAGTACTCAAAGACAGGGAGAGCAAGCTCTCTCTTCGCACTTTGGATGTGGGACATACAGCGAGATGTTTGCTGCTTTTACATTTGGCTGTTGGGAGATTTACAGCACAAAGATATCCAGTTGATTTGAAGCAGTTCAGAGAAAGTCTAAACATAATCCTCACTTTTCCCTCCTGGCACTTTCCCTGTAGGGGATACCGCAAGACGTTTCTGTATATTGGGCACAGCGCTCTGCAGGGTGTTAGCAGAGACTTTCCCGGGACAGTGAAACCCTATATAAGAGACACTGAGAAGAAGCCCCAACGTTCCTTCCAGGCACTTTCAGTGTGGGTGCCTTCTCCACGTGGTTCCTGGTTTCACTGCAGCTCTGAAGAGAATGTTAGCAAAGAGGTAATCGGGACAGTGCAAACAGTACTCAAAGACAGGGAGAGCAAGCTCTACATTACTCTCTTGGCACTTTGGATGTGGGACATACAGCGAGATGTTTGCTGCTTTTGCGTTTGGCTGTTGGGAGATTTACAGCACAAAGATATCCAGTTGATTTGAAGCAGTTCAGAGAAAGTCTAAGCATAATCCTCACTTTTCCCTCCTGGCACTTTCCCTGTAGGAGATACCGCAAGACGTTTCTGTATATTGGGCACAGCGCTCTGCAGGGTGTTAGCAGAGACTTTCCCGGGACAGTGAAACCCTATATCAGAGACACTGAGAAGAAGCCCCAACGTTCCTTCCAGGCACTTTCAGTGTGGGTGCCTTCTCCACGTGGTTCCTGGTTTCACTGCAGCTCTGAAGAGAATGTTAGCAAAGAGGTAATCGGGACAGTGCAAACAGTACTCAAAGACAGGGAGAGCAAGCTCTCTCTTCGCACTTTGGATGTGGGACATACAGCGAGATGTTTGCTGCTTTTACGTTTGGCTGTTGGGAGATTTACAGCACAAAGATATCTAGTTGATTTGAAGCAGTTCCGAGAAAGTCTAAGCATAATCCTCACTTTTCCCTCCTGGCACTTTCCCTGTAGGGGATACCGCAAGACGTTTCTGTATATTGGGCACAGCGCTCTGCAGGGTGTTAGCAGAGACTTTCCCGGGACAGTGAAACCCTATATCAGAGACACTGAGAAGAAGCCCCAACGTTCCTTCCAGGCATTTTCAGTGTGGGTGCCTTCTCCACGTGGTTCCTGGTTTCACTGCAGCTCTGAAGAGAATGTTAGCAAAGAGGTAATCGGGACAGTGCAAACAGTACTCAAAGACAGGGAGAGCAAGCTCTACATTACTCTCTTGGCACTTTGGATGTGGGACATACAGCGAGATGTTTGCTGCTTTTGCGTTTGGCTGTTGGGAGATTTACAGCACAAAGATATCCAGTTGATTTGAAGCAGTTCCGAGAAAGTCTAAGCATAATCCTCACTTTTCCCTCCTGGCACTTTCCCTGTAGGAGATACCGCAAGACGTTTCTGTATATTGGGCACAGCGCTCTGCAGGGTGTTAGCAGAGACTTTCCCGGGACAGTGAAACCCTATATAAGAGACACTGAGAAGAAGCCCCAACGTTCCTTCCAGGCACTTTCAGTGTGGGTGCCTTCTCCACGTGGTTCCTGGTTTCACTGCAGCTCTGAAGAGAATGTTAGCAAAGAGGTAATCGGGACAGTGCAAACAGTACTCAAAGACAGGGAGAGCAAGCTCTCTCTTCGCACTTTGGATGTGGGACATACAGCGAGATGTTTGCTGCTTTTACATTTGGCTGTTGGGAGATTTACAGCACAAAGATATCCAGTTGATTTGAAGCAGTTCAGAGAAAGTCTAAACATAATCCTCACTTTTCCCTCCTGGCACTTTCCCTGTAGGGGATACCGCAAGACGTTTCTGTATATTGGGCACAGCGCTCTGCAGGGTGTTAGCAGAGACTTTCCCGGGACAGTGAAACCCTATATCAGAGACACTGAGAAGAAGCCCCAAGGTTCCTTCCAGGCACTTTCAGTGTGGGTGCCTTCTCCACGTGGTTCCTGGTTTCACTGCAGCTCTGAAGAGAATGTTAGCAAAGAGGTAATCGGGACAGTGCAAACAGTACTCAAAGACAGGGAGAGCAAGCTCTCTCTTGGCACTTTGGATGTGGGACATACAGCGAGATGTTTGCTGCTTTTACGTTTGGCTGTTGGGAGATTTACAGCACAAAGATATCCAGTTGATTTGAAGCAGTTCCGAGAAAGTCTAAGCATAATCCTCACTTTTCCCTCCTGGCACTTTCCCTGTAGGAGATACCGCAAGACGTTTCTGTATATTGGGCACAGCGCTCTGCAGGGTGTTAGGAGAGACTTTCCCGGGACAGTGAAACCCTATATCAGAGACACTGAGAAGAAGCCCCAACGTTCCTTCCAGGCACTTTCAGAGTTGGTGCCTTCTCCACGTGGTTCCTGGTTTCACTGCAGCTCTGAAGAGAATGTTAGCAAAGAGGTAATCGGGACAGTGCAAACAGTACTCAAAGACAGGGAGAGCAAGCTCTACATTACTCTCTTGGCACTTTGGATGTGGGACATACAGCGAGATGTTTGCTGCTTTTGCGTTTGGCTGTTGGGAGATTTACAGCACAAAGATATCCAGTTGATTTGAAGCAGTTCCGAGAAAGTCTAAGCATAATCCTCACTTTTCCCTCCTGGCACTTTCCCTGTAGGAGATACCGCAAGACGTTTCTGTATATTGGGCACAGCGCTCTGCAGGGTGTTAGCAGAGACTTTCCCGGGACAGTGAAACCCTATATCAGAGACACTGAGAAGAAGCCCCAACGTTCCTTCCAGGCATTTTCAGTGTGGGTGCCTTCTTCACGTGGTTCCTGGTTTCACTGCAGCTCTGAAGAGAATGTTAGCAAAGAGGTAATCGGGACAGTGCAAACAGTACTCAAAGACAGGGAGAGCAAGCTCTACATTACTCTCTTGGCACTTTGGATGTGGGACATACAGCGAGATGTTTGCTGCTTTTGCGTTTGGCTGTTGGGAGATTTACAGCACAAAGATATCCAGTTGATTTGAAGCAGTTCAGAGAAAGTCTAAACATAATCCTCACTTTTCCCTCCTGGCACTTTCCCTGTAGGGGATACCGCAAGACGTTTCTGTATATTGGGCACAGCGCTCTGCAGGCTGTTAGGAGAGACTTTCCCGGGACAGTGAAACCCTATATCAGAGAAACTGAGAAGAAGCCCCAACGTTCCTTCCAGGCACTTTCAGTGTGGGTGCCTTCTCCACGTGGTTCCTGGTTTCACTGCAGCTCTGAAGAGAATGTTAGCAAAGAGGTAATCGGGACAGTGCAAACAGTACTCAAAGACAGGGAGAGCAAGCTCTCTCTTGGCACTTTGGATGTGGGACATACAGCGAGATGTTTGCTGCTTTTACGTTTGGCTGTTGGGAGATTTACAGCACAAAGATATCTAGTTGATTTGAAGCAGTTCCGAGAAAGTCTAAGCATAATCCTCACTTTTCCCTCCTGGCACTTTCCCTGTAGGAGATACCGCAAGACGTTTCTGTATATTGGGCACAGCGCTCTGCAGGGTGTTAGCAGAGACTTTCCCGGGACAGTGAAACCCTATATCAGAGACACTGAGAAGAAGTCCCAACGTTCCTTCCAGGCACTTTCAGAGTTGGTGCCTTCTCCACGTGGTTCCTGGTTTCACTGCAGCTCTGAAGAGAATGTTAGCAAAGAGGTAATCGGGACAGTGCAAACAGTACTCAAAGACAGGGAGAGCAAGCTCTACATTACTCTCTTGGCACTTTGGATGTGGGACATACAGCGAGATGTTTGCTGCTTTTGCGTTTGGCTGTTGGGAGATTTACAGCACAAAGATATCCAGTTGATTTGAAGCAGTTCCGAGAAAGTCTAAGCATAATCCTCACTTTTCCCTCCTGGCACTTTCCCTGTAGGAGATACCGCAAGACGTTTCTGTATATTGGGCACAGCGCTCTGCAGGGTGTTAGCAGAGACTTTCCCGGGACAGTGAAACCCTATATCAGAGACACTGAGAAGAAGCCCCAACGTTCCTTCCAGGCATTTTCAGTGTGGGTGCCTTCTTCACGTGGTTCCTGGTTTCACTGCAGCTCTGAAGAGAATGTTAGCAAAGAGGTAATCGGGACAGTGCAAACAGTACTCAAAGACAGGGAGAGCAAGCTCTACATTACTCTCTTGGCACTTTGGATGTGGGACATACAGCGAGATGTTTGCTGCTTTTGCGTTTGGCTGTTGGGAGATTTACAGCACAAAGATATCCAGTTGATTTGAAGCAGTTCCGAGAAAGTCTAAACATAATCCTCACTTTTCCCTCCTGGCACTTTCCCTGTAGGGGATACCGCAAGACGTTTCTGTATATTGGGCACAGCGCTCTGCAGGCTGTTAGGAGAGACTTTCCCGGGACAGTGAAACCCTATATCAGAGAAACTGAGAAGAAGCCCCAACGTTCCTTCCAGGCACTTTCAGTGTGGGTGCCTTCTCCACGTGGTTCCTGGTTTCACTGCAGCTCTGAAGAGAATGTTAGCAAAGAGGTAATCGGGACAGTGCAAACAGTACTCAAAGACAGGGAGAGCAAGCTCTCTCTTGGCACTTTGGATGTGGAACATACAGCGAGAAGTTTGCTGCTTTTACATTTGGCTGTTGGGAGATTTACAGCACAAAGATATCCAGTTGATTTGAAGCAGTTCCGAGAAAGTCTAAGCATAATCCTCACTTTTCCCTCCTGGCACTTTCCCTGTAGGAGATACCGCAAGACGTTTCTGTATATTGGGCACAGCGCTCTGCAGGGTGTTAGCAGAGACTTTCCCGGGACAGTGAAACCCTATATCAGAGACACTGAGAAGAAGTCCCAACGTTCCTTCCAGGCACTTTCAGAGTTGGTGCCTTCTCCACGTGGTTCCTGGTTTCACTGCAGCTCTGAAGAGAATGTTAGCAAAGAGGTAATCGGGACAGTGCAAACAGTACTCAAAGACAGGGAGAGCAAGCTCTACATTACTCTCTTGGCACTTTGGATGTGGGACATACAGCGAGATGTTTGCTGCTTTTGCGTTTGGCTGTTGGGAGATTTACAGCACAAAGATATCCAGTTGATTTGAAGCAGTTCCGAGAAAGTCTAAGCATAATCCTCACTTTTCCCTCCTGGCACTTTCCCTGTAGGAGATACCGCAAGACGTTTCTGTATATTGGGCACAGCGCTCTGCAGGGTGTTAGCAGAGACTTTCCCGGGACAGTGAAACCCTATATCAGAGACACTGAGAAGAAGCCCCAACGTTCCTTCCAGGCATTTTCAGTGTGGGTGCCTTCTTCACGTGGTTCCTGGTTTCACTGCAGCTCTGAAGAGAATGTTAGCAAAGAGGTAATCGGGACAGTGCAAACAGTACTCAAAGACAGGGAGAGCAAGCTCTACATTACTCTCTTGGCACTTTGGATGTGGGACATACAGCGAGATGTTTGCTGCTTTTACGTTTGGCTGTTGGGAGATTTACAGCACAAAGATATCCAGTTGATTTGAAGCAGTTCAGAGAAAGTCTAAACATAATCCTCACTTTTCCCTCCTGGCACTTTCCCTGTAGGGGATACCGCAAGACGTTTCTGTATATTGGGCACAGCGCTCTGCAGGCTGTTAGGAGAGACTTTCCCGGGACAGTGAAACCCTATATCAGAGAAACTGAGAAGAAGCCCCAACGTTCCTTCCAGGCACTTTCAGTGTGGGTGCCTTCTCCACGTGGTTCCTGGTTTCACTGCAGCTCTGAAGAGAATGTTAGCAAAGAGGTAATCGGGACAGTGCAAACAGTACTCAAAGACAGGGAGAGCAAGCTCTCTCTTGGCACTTTGGATGTGGAACATACAGCGAGAAGTTTGCTGCTTTTACATTTGGCTGTTGGGAGATTTACAGCACAAAGATATCTAGTTGATTTGAAGCAGTTCCGAGAAAGTCTAAGCATAATCCTCACTTTTCCCTCCTGGCACTTTCCCTGTAGGAGATACCGCAAGACGTTTCTGTATATTGGGCACAGCGCTCTGCAGGGTGTTAGCAGAGACTTTCCCGGGACAGTGAAACCCTATATCAGAGACACTGAGAAGAAGTCCCAACGTTCCTTCCAGGCACTTTCAGAGTTGGTGCCTTCTCCACGTGGTTCCTGGTTTCACTGCAGCTCTGAAGAGAATGTTAGCAAAGAGGTAATCGGGACAGTGCAAACAGTACTCAAAGACAGGGAGAGCAAGCTCTACATTACTCTCTTGGCACTTTGGATGTGGGACATACAGCGAGATGTTTGCTGCTTTTGCGTTTGGCTGTTGGGAGATTTACAGCACAAAGATATCCAGTTGATTTGAAGCAGTTCCGAGAAAGTCTAAGCATAATCCTCACTTTTCCCTCCTGGCACTTTCCCTGTAGGAGATACCGCAAGACGTTTCTGTATATTGGGCACAGCGCTCTGCAGGGTGTTAGCAGAGACTTTCCCGGGACAGTGAAACCCTATATCAGAGACACTGAGAAGAAGCCCCAACGTTCCTTCCAGGCATTTTCAGTGTGGGTGCCTTCTCCACGTGGTTCCTGGTTTCACTGCAGCTCTGAAGAGAATGTTAGCAAAGAGGTAATCGGGACAGTGCAAACAGTACTCAAAGACAGGGAGAGCAAGCTCTACATTACTCTCTTGGCACTTTGGATGTGGGACATACAGCGAGATGTTTGCTGCTTTTGCGTTTGGCTGTTGGGAGATTTACAGCACAAAGATATCCAGTTGATTTGAAGCAGTTCAGAGAAAGTCTAAACATAATCCTCACTTTTCCCTCCTGGCACTTTCCCTGTAGGGGATACCGCAAGACGTTTCTGTATATTGGGCACAGCGCTCTGCAGGCTGTTAGGAGAGACTTTCCCGGGACAGTGAAACCCTATATCAGAGAAACTGAGAAGAAGCCCCAACGTTCCTTCCAGGCACTTTCAGTGTGGGTGCCTTCTCCACGTGGTTCCTGGTTTCACTGCAGCTCTGAAGAGAATGTTAGCAAAGAGGTAATCGGGACAGTGCAAACAGTACTCAAAGACAGGGAGAGCAAGCTCTCTCTTGGCACTTTGGATGTGGAACATACAGCGAGATGTTTGCTGCTTTTACATTTGGCTGTTGGGAGATTTACAGCACAAAGATATCTAGTTGATTTGAAGCAGTTCCGAGAAAGTCTAAGCATAATCCTCACTTTTCCCTCCTGGCACTTTCCCTGTAGGAGATACCGCAAGACGTTTCTGTATATTGGGCACAGCGCTCTGCAGGGTGTTAGCAGAGACTTTCCCGGGACAGTGAAACCCTATATCAGAGACACTGAGAAGAAGTCCCAACGTTCCTTCCAGGCACTTTCAGAGTTGGTGCCTTCTCCACGTGGTTCCTGGTTTCACTGCAGCTCTGAAGAGAATGTTAGCAAAGAGGTAATCGGGACAGTGCAAACAGTACTCAAAGACAGGGAGAGCAAGCTCTACATTACTCTCTTGGCACTTTGGATGTGGGACATACAGCGAGATGTTTGCTGCTTTTGCGTTTGGCTGTTGGGAGATTTACAGCACAAAGATATCCAGTTGATTTGAAGCAGTTCCGAGAAAGTCTAAGCATAATCCTCACTTTTCCCTCCTGGCACTTTCCCTGTAGGGGATACCGCAAGACGTTTCTGTATATTGGGCACAGCGCTCTGCAGGGTGTTAGCAGAGACTTTCCCGGGACAGTGAAACCCTATATCAGAGACACTGAGAAGAAGCCCCAACGTTCCTTCCAGGCATTTTCAGTGTGGGTGCCTTCTCCACGTGGTTCCTGGTTTCACTGCAGCTCTGAAGAGAATGTTAGCAAAGAGGTAATCGGGACAGTGCAAACAGTACTCAAAGACAGGGAGAGCAAGCTCTCTCTTCGCACTTTGGATGTGGGACATACAGCGAGATGTTTGCTGCTTTTACATTTGGCTGTTGGGAGATTTACAGCACAAAGATATCCAGTTGATTTGAAGCAGTTCCGAGAAAGTCTAAGCATAATCCTCACTTTTCCCTCCTGGCACTTTCCCTGTAGGGGATACCGCAAGACGTTTCTGTATATTGGGCACAGCGCTCTGCAGGGTGTTAGCAGAGACTTTCCCGGGACAGTGAAACCCTATATCAGAGACACTGAGAAGAAGCCCCAACGTTCCTTCCAGGCACTTTCAGTGTGGGTGCCTTCTCCACGTGGTTCCTGGTTTCACTGCAGCTCTGAAGAGAATGTTAGCAAAGAGGTAATCGGGACAGTGCAAACAGTACTCAAAGACAGGGAGAGCAAGCTCTCTCTTGGCACTTTGGATGTGGGACATACAGCGAGATGTTTGCTGCTTTTACGTTTGGCTGTTGGGAGATTTACAGCACAAAGATATCTAGTTGATTTGAAGCAGTTCCGAGAAAGTCTAAGCATAATCCTCACTTTTCCCTCCTGGCACTTTCCCTGTAGGAGATACCGCAAGACGTTTCTGTATATTGGGCACAGCGCTCTGCAGGCTGTTAGGAGAGACTTTCCCGGGACAGTGAAACCCTATATCAGAGACACTGAGAAGAAGCCCCAACGTTCCTTCCAGGCATTTTCAGTGTGGGTGCCTTCTCCACGTGGTTCCTGGTTTCACTGCAGCTCTGAAGAGAATGTTAGCAAAGAGGTAATCGGGACAGTGCAAACAGTACTCAAAGACAGGGAGAGCAAGCTCTACATTACTCTCTTGGCACTTTGGATGTGGGACATACAGCGAGATGTTTGCTGCTTTTGCGTTTGGCTGTTGGGAGATTTACAGCACAAAGATATCCAGTTGATTTGAAGCAGTTCCGAGAAAGTCTAAGCATAATCCTCACTTTTCCCTCCTGGCACTTTCCCTGTAGGAGATACCGCAAGACGTTTCTGTATATTGGGCACAGCGCTCTGCAGGGTGTTAGCAGAGACTTTCCCGGGACAGTGAAACCCTATATCAGAGACACTGAGAAGAAGCCCCAACGTTCCTTCCAGGCACTTTCAGTGTGGGTGCCTTCTCCACGTGGTTCCTGGTTTCACTGCAGCTCTGAAGAGAATGTTAGCAAAGAGGTAATCGGGACAGTGCAAACAGTACTCAAAGACAGGGAGAGCAAGCTCTACATTACTCTCTTGGCACTTTGGATGTGGGACATACAGCGAGATGTTTGCTGCTTTTACATTTGGCTGTTGGGAGATTTACAGCACAAAGATATCCAGTTGATTTGAAGCAGTTCAGAGAAAGTCTAAACATAATCCTCACTTTTCCCTCCTGGCACTTTCCCTGTAGGGGATACCGCAAGACGTTTCTGTATATTGGGCACAGCGCTCTGCAGGGTGTTAGGAGAGACTTTCCCGGGACAGTGAAACCCTATATCAGAGACACTGAGAAGAAGCCCCAACGTTCCTTCCAGGCACTTTCAGTGTGGGTGCCTTCTCCACGTGGTTCCTGGTTTCACTGCAGCTCTGAAGAGAATGTTAGCAAAGAGGTAATCGGGACAGTGCAAACAGTACTCAAAGACAGGGAGAGCAAGCTCTCTCTTGGCACTTTGGATGTGGGACATACAGCGAGATGTTTGCTGCTTTTACGTTTGGCTGTTGGGAGATTTACAGCACAAAGATATCTAGTTGATTTGAAGCAGTTCCGAGAAAGTCTAAGCATAATCCTCACTTTTCCCTCCTGGCACTTTCCCTGTAGGAGATACCGCAAGACGTTTCTGTATATTGGGCACAGCGCTCTGCAGGGTGTTAGCAGAGACTTTCCCGAGACAGTGAAACCCTATATCAGAGACACTGAGAAGAAGCCCCAACGTTCCTTCCAGGCATTTTCAGTGTGGGTGCCTTCTCCACGTGGTTCCTGGTTTCACTGCAGCTCTGAAGAGAATGTTAGCAAAGAGGTAATCGGGACAGTGCAAACAGTACTCAAAGACAGGGAGAGCAAGCTCTACATTACTCTCTTGGCACTTTGGATGTGGGACATACAGCGAGATGTTTGCTGCTTTTACATTTGGCTGTTGGGAGATTTACAGCACAAAGATATCCAGTTGATTTGAAGCAGTTCCGAGAAAGTCTAAGCATAATCCTCACTTTTCCCTCCTGGCACTTTCCCTGTAGGAGATACCGCAAGACGTTTCTGTATATTGGGCACAGCGCTCTGCAGGGTGTTAGCAGAGACTTTCCCGGGACAGTGAAACCCTATATCAGAGACACTGAGAAGAAGCCCCAACGTTCCTTCCAGGCACTTTCAGTGTGGGTGCCTTCTCCACGTGGTTCCTGGTTTCACTGCAGCTCTGAAGAGAATGTTAGCAAAGAGGTAATCGGGACAGTGCAAACAGTACTCAAAGACAGGGAGAGCAAGCTCTCTCTTCGCACTTTGGATGTCGGACATACAGCGAGATGTTTGCTGCTTTTACATTTGGCTGTTGGGAGATTTACAGCACAAAGATATCCAGTTGATTTGAAGCAGTTCAGAGAAAGTCTAAACATAATCCTCACTTTTCCCTCCTGGCACTTTCCCTGTAGGGGATACCGCAAGACGTTTCTGTATATTGGGCACAGCGCTCTGCAGGGTGTTAGCAGAGACTTTCCCGGGAGAGTGAAACCCTATATCAGAGACACTGAGAACAAGCCCCAAGGTTCCTTCCAGGCACTTTCAGTGTGGGTGCCTTCTCCACGTGGTTCCTGGTTTCACTGCAGCTCTGAAGAGAATGTTAGCAAAGAGGTAATCGGGACAGTGCAAACAGTACTCAAAGACAGGGAGAGCAAGCTCTCTCTTGGCACTTTGGATGTGGGACATACAGTGAGATGTTTGCTGCTTTTACGTTTGGCTGTTGGGAGATTTACAGCACAAAGATATCTAGTTGATTTGAAGCAGTTCCGAGAAAGTCTAAGCATAATCCTCACTTTTCCCTCCTGGCACTTTCCCTGTAGGAGATACCGCAAGACGTTTCTGTATATTGGGCACAGCGCTCTGCAGGCTGTTAGGAGAGACTTTCCCGGGACAGTGAAACCCTATATCAGAGACACTGAGAAGAAGCCCCAACGTTCCTTCCAGGCATTTTCAGTGTGGGTGCCTTCTCCACGTGGTTCCTGGTTTCAGTGCAGCTCTGAAGAGAATGTTAGCAAAGAGGTAATCGGGACAGTGCAAACAGTACTCAAAGACAGGGAGAGCAAGCTCTACATTACTCTCTTGGCACTTTGGATGTGGGACATACAGCGAGATGTTTGCTGCTTTTGCGTTTGGCTGTTGGGAGATTTACAGCACAAAGATATCCAGTTGATTTGAAGCAGTTCCGAGAAAGTCTAAGCATAATCCTCACTTTTCCCTCCTGGCACTTTCCCTGTAGGAGATACCGCAAGACGTTTCTGTATATTGGGCACAGCGCTCTGCAGGGTGTTAGCAGAGACTTTCCCGGGACAGTGAAACCCTATATCAGAGACACTGAGAAGAAGCCCCAAGGTTCCTTCCAGGCACTTTCAGTGTGGGTGCCTTCTCCACGTGGTTCCTGGTTTCAGTGCAGCTCTGAAGAGAATGTTAGCAAAGAGGTAATCGGGACAGTGCAAACAGTACTCAAAGACAGGGAGAGCAAGCTCTCTCTTGGCACTTTGGATGTGGGACATACAGCGAGATGTTTGCTGCTTTTGCGTTTGGCTGTTGGGAGATTTACAGCACAAAGATATCCAGTTGATTTGAAGCAGTTCCGAGAAAGTCTAAGCATAATCCTCACTTTTCCCTCCTGGCACTTTCCCTGTAGGAGATACCGCAAGACGTTTCTGTATATTGGGCACAGCGCTCTGCAGGCTGTTAGCAGAGACTTTCCCGGGACAGTGAAACCCTATATCAGAGACACTGAGAAGAAGCCCCAAGGTTCCTTCCAGGCACTTTCAGTGTGGGTGCCTTCTCCACGTGGTTCCTGGTTTCAGTGCAGCTCTGAAGAGAATGTTAGCAAAGAGGTAATCGGGACAGTGCAAACAGTACTCAAAGACAGGGAGAGCAAGCTCTACATTACTCTCTTGGCACTTTGGATGTGGGACATACAGCGAGATGTTTGCTGCTTTTGCGTTTGGCTGTTGGGAGATTTACAGCACAAAGATATCCAGTTGATTTGAAGCAGTTCCGAGAAAGTCTAAGCATAATCCTCACTTTTCCCTCCTGGCACTTTCCCTGTAGGAGATACCGCAAGACGTTTCTGTATATTGGGCACAGCGCTCTGCAGGGTGTTAGCAGAGACTTTCCCGGGACAGTGAAACCCTATATCAGAGACGCTGAGAAGAAGCCCCAAGGTTCCTTCCAGGCACTTTCAGTGTGGGTGCCTTCTCCACGTGGTTCCTGGTTTCAGTGCAGCTCTGAAGAGAATGTTAGCAAAGAGGTAATCGGGACAGTGCAAACAGTACTCAAAGACAGGGAGAGCAAGCTCTCTCTTGGCACTTTGGATGTGGGACATACAGCGAGATGTTTGCTGCTTTTACGTTTGGCTGTTGGGAGATTTACAGCACAAAGATATCTAGTTGATTTAAGCAGTTCCGAGAAAGTCTAAGCATAATCCTCACTTTTCCCTCCTGGCACTTTCCCTGTAGGAGATACCGCAAGACGTTTCTGTATATTGGGCACAGCGCTCTGCTGGGTGTTAACAGAGACTTTCCCGGGACAGTGAAACCCTATATCAGAGACACTGAGAAGAAGTCCCAACGTTCCTTCCAGGCACTTTCAGAGTTGGTGCCTTCTCCACGTGGTTCCTGGTTTCACTGCAGCTCTGAAGAGAATGTTAGCAAAGAGGTAATCGGGACAGTGCAAACAGTACTCAAAGACAGGGAGAGCAAGCTCTACATTACTCTCTTGGCACTTTGGATGTGGGACATACAGCGAGATGTTTGCTGCTTTTGCGTTTGGCTGTTGGGAGATTTACAGCACAAAGATATCCAGTTGATTTGAAGCAGTTCCGAGAAAGTCTAAGCATAATCCTCACTTTTCCCTCCTGGCACTTTCCCTGTAGGAGATACCGCAAGACGTTTCTGTATATTGGGCACAGCGCTCTGCAGGGTGTTAGCAGAGACTTTCCCGGGACAGTGAAACCCTATATCAGAGACACTGAGAAGAAGCCCCAACGTTCCTTCCAGGCACTTTCAGTGTGGGTGCCTTCTCCACGTGGTTCCTGGTTTCACTGCAGCTCTGAAGAGAATGTTAGCAAAGAGGTAATCGGGACAGTGCAAACAGTACTCAAAGACAGGGAGAGCAAGCTCTCTCTTCGCACTTTGGATGTGGGACATACAGCGAGATGTTTGCTGCTTTTACATTTGGCTGTTGGGAGATTTACAGCACAAAGATATCCAGTTGATTTGAAGCAGTTCAGAGAAAGTCTAAACATAATCCTCACTTTTCCCTCCTGGCACTTTCCCTGTAGGGGATACCGCAAGACGTTTCTGTATATTGGGCACAGCGCTCTGCAGGGTGTTAGCAGAGACTTTCCCGGGACAGTGAAACCCTATATCAGAGACACTGAGAAGAAGCCCCAACGTTCCTTCCAGGCACTTTCAGTGTGGGTGCCTTCTCCACGTGGTTCCTGGTTTCACTGCAGCTCTGAAGAGAATGTTAGCAAAGAGGTAATCGGGACAGTGCAAACAGTACTCAAAGACAGGGAGAGCAAGCTCTCTCTTGGCACTTTGGATGTGGGACATACAGCGAGATGTTTGCTGCTTTTACGTTTGGCTGTTGGGAGATTTACAGCACAAAGATATCTAGTTGATTTGAAGCAGTTCCGAGAAAGTCTAAGCATAATCCTCACTTTTCCCTCCTGGCACTTTCCCTGTAGGAGATACCGCAAGACGTTTCTGTATATTGGGCACAGCGCTCTGCAGGGTGTTAGCAGAGACTTTCCCGGGACAGTGAAACCCTATATCAGAGACACTGAGAAGAAGCCCCAACGTTCCTTCCAGGCATTTTCAGCGTGGGTGCCTTCTCCACGTGGTTCCTGGTTTCACTGCAGCTCTGAAGAGAATGTTAGCAAAGAGGTAATCGGGACAGTGCAAACAGTACTCAAAGACAGGGAGAGCAAGCTCTACATTACTCTCTTGGCACTTTGGATGTGGGACATACAGCGAGATGTTTGCTGCTTTTGCGTTTGGCTGTTGGGAGATTTACAGCACAAAGATATCCAGTTGATTTGAAGCAGTTCCGAGAAAGTCTAAGCATAATCCTCACTTTTCCCTCCTGGCACTTTCCCTGTAGGAGATACCGCAAGACGTTTCTGTATATTGGGCACAGCGCTCTGCAGGGTGTTAGCAGAGACTTTCCCGGGACAGTGAAACCCTATATCAGAGACACTGAGAAGAAGCCCCAACGTTCCTTCCAGGCACTTTCAGTGTGGGTGCCTTCTCCACGTGGTTCCTGGTTTCACTGCAGCTCTGAAGAGAATGTTAGCAAAGAGGTAATCGGGACAGTGCAAACAGTACTCAAAGACAGGGAGAGCAAGCTCTACATTACTCTCTTGGCACTTTGGATGTGGGACATACAGCGAGATGTTTGCTGCTTTTGCGTTTGGCTGTTGGGAGATTTACAGCACAAAGATATCCAGTTGATTTGAAGCAGTTCCGAGAAAGTCTAAACATAATCCTCACTTTTCCCTCCTGGCACTTTCCCTGTAGGGGATACCGCAAGACGTTTCTGTATATTGGGCACAGCGCTCTGCAGGCTGTTAGGAGAGACTTTCCCGGGACAGTGAAACCCTATATCAGAGACACTGAGAAGAAGCCCCAAGGTTCCTTCCAGGCACTTTCAGTGTGGGTGCCTTCTCCACGTGGTTCCTGGTTTCACTGCAGCTCTGAAGAGAATGTTAGCAAAGAGGTAATCGGGACAGTGCAAACAGTACTCAAAGACAGGGAGAGCAAGCTCTCTCTTGGCACTTTGGATGTGGGACATACAGCGAGATGTTTGCTGCTTTTACGTTTGGCTGTTGGGAGATTTACAGCACAAAGATATCTAGTTGATTTAAGCAGTTCCGAGAAAGTCTAAGCATAATCCTCACTTTTCCCTCCTGGCACTTTCCCTGTAGGAGATACCGCAAGACGTTTCTGTATATTGGGCACAGCGCTCTGCAGGGTGTTAGCAGAGACTTTCCCGGGACAGTGAAACCCTATATCAGAGACACTGAGAAGAAGCCCCAACGTTCCTTCCAGGCATTTTCAGTGTGGGTGCCTTCTCCACGTGGTTCCTGGTTTCACTGCAGCTCTGAAGAGAATGTTAGCAAAGAGGTAATCGGGACAGTGCAAACAGTACTCAAAGACAGGGAGAGCAAGCTCTACATTACTCTCTTGGCACTTTGGATGTGGGACATACAGCGAGATGTTTGCTGCTTTTACGTTTGGCTGTTGGGAGATTTACAGCACAAAGATATCTAGTTGATTTGAAGCAGTTCCGAGAAAGTCTAAGCATAATCCTCACTTTTCCCTCCTGGCACTTTCCCTGTAGGAGATACCGCAAGACGTTTCTGTATATTGGGCACAGCGCTCTGCAGGGTGTTAGCAGAGACTTTCCCGGGACAGTGAAACCCTATATCAGAGACACTGAGAAGAAGCCCCAACGTTCCTTCCAGGCATTTTCAGTGTGGGTGCCTTCTCCACGTGGTTCCTGGTTTCACTGCAGCTCTGAAGAGAATGTTAGCAAAGAGGTAATCGGGACAGTGCAAACAGTACTCAAAGACAGGGAGAGCAAGCTCTACATTACTCTCTTGGCACTTTGGATGTGGGACATACAGCGAGATGTTTGCTGCTTTTGCGTTTGGCTGTTGGGAGATTTACAGCACAAAGATATCCAGTTGATTTGAAGCAGTTCCGAGAAAGTCTAAACATAATCCTCACTTTTCCCTCCTGGCACTTTCCCTGTAGGGGATACCGCAAGACGTTTCTGTATATTGGGCACAGCGCTCTGCAGGGTGTTAGCAGAGACTTTCCCGGGACAGTGAAACCCTATATCAGAGACACTGAGAAGAAGCCCCAAGGTTCCTTCCAGGCACTTTCAGTGTGGGTGCCTTCTCCACGTGGTTCCTGGTTTCAGTGCAGCTCTGAAGAGAATGTTAGCAAAGAGGTAATCGGGACAGTGCAAACAGTACTCAAAGACAGGGAGAGCAAGCTCTCTCTTGGCACTTTGGATGTGGGACATACAGCGAGATGTTTGCTGCTTTTACGTTTGGCTGTTGGGAGATTTACAGCACAAAGATATCTAGTTGATTTAAGCAGTTCCGAGAAAGTCTAAGCATAATCCTCACTTTTGCCTCCTGGCACTTTCCCTGTAGGAGATACCGCAAGACGTTTCTGTATATTGGGCACAGCGCTCTGCAGGGTGTTAGCAGAGACTTTCCCGGGACAGTGAAACCCTATATCAGAGACACTGAGAAGAAGCCCCAACGTTCCTTCCAGGCATTTTCAGTGTGGGTGCCTTCTCCACGTGGTTCCTGGTTTCACTGCAGCTCTGAAGAGAATGTTAGCAAAGAGGTAATCGGGACAGTGCAAACAGTACTCAAAGACAGGGAGAGCAAGCTCTACATTACTCTCTTGGCACTTTGGATGTGGGACATACAGCGAGATGTTTGCTGCTTTTGCGTTTGGCTGTTGCGAGATTTACAGCACAAAGATATCCAGTTGATTTGAAGCAGTTCAGAGAAAGTCTAAACATAATCCTCACTTTTCCCTCCTGGCACTTTCCCTGTAGGAGATACCGCAAGACGTTTCTGTATATTGGGCACAGCGCTCTGCAGGGTGTTAGCAGAGACTTTCCCGGGACAGTGAAACCCTATATCAGAGACACTGAGAAGAAGCCCCAACGTTCCTTCCAGGCATTTTCAGTGTGGGTGCCTTCTCCACGTGGTTCCTGGTTTCACTGCAGCTCTGAAGAGAATGTTAGCAAAGAGGTAATCGGGACAGTGCAAACAGTACTCAAAGACAGGGAGAGCAAGCTCTACATTACTCTCTTGGCACTTTGGATGTGGGACATACAGCGAGATGTTTGCTGCTTTTGCGTTTGGCTGTTGGGAGATTTACAGCACAAAGATATCCAGTTGATTTGAAGCAGTTCAGAGAAAGTCTAAACATAATCCTCACTTTTCCCTCCTGGCACTTTCCCTGTAGGGGATACCCCAAGGCGTTTCTGTATATTGGGCACAGCGCTCTGCAGGGTGTTAGCAGAGACTTTCCCGGGACAGTGAAACCCTATATCAGAGACACTGAGAAGAAGCCCCAACGTTCCTTCCAGGCACTTTCAGTGTGGGTGCCTTCTCCACGTGGTTCCTGGTTTCACTGCAGCTCTGAAGAGAATGTTAGCAAAGAGGTAATCGGGACAGTGCAAACAGTACTCAAAGACAGGGAGAGCAAGCTCTACATTACTCTCTTGGCACTTTGGATGTGGGACATACAGCGAGATGTTTGCTGCTTTTGCGTTTGGCTGTTGGGAGATTTACAGCACAAAGATATCCAGTTGATTTGAAGCAGTTCCGAGAAAGTCTAAACATAATCCTCACTTTTCCCTCCTGGCACTTTCCCTGTAGGGGATACCGCAAGACGTTTCTGTATATTGGGCACAGCGCTCTGCAGGCTGTTAGGAGAGACTTTCCCGGGACAGTGAAACCCTATATCAGAGACACTGAGAAGAAGCCCCAAGGTTCCTTCCAGGCACTTTCAGTGTGGGTGCCTTCTCCACGTGGTTCCTGGTTTCACTGCAGCTCTGAAGAGAATGTTAGCAAAGAGGTAATCGGGACAGTGCAAACAGTACTCAAAGACAGGGAGAGCAAGCTCTCTCTTGGCACTTTGGATGTGGGACATACAGCGAGATGTTTGCTGCTTTTACGTTTGGCTGTTGGGAGATTTACAGCACAAAGATATCTAGTTGATTTAAGCAGTTCCGAGAAAGTCTAAGCATAATCCTCACTTTTCCCTCCTGGCACTTTCCCTGTAGGAGATACCGCAAGACGTTTCTGTATATTGGGCACAGCGCTCTGCAGGGTGTTAGCAGAGACTTTCCCGGGACAGTGAAACCCTATATCAGAGACACTGAGAAGAAGCCCCAACGTTCCTTCCAGGCATTTTCAGTGTGGGTGCCTTCTCCACGTGGTTCCTGGTTTCACTGCAGCTCTGAAGAGAATGTTAGCAAAGAGGTAATCGGGACAGTGCAAACAGTACTCAAAGACAGGGAGAGCAAGCTCTACATTACTCTCTTGGCACTTTGGATGTGGGACATACAGCGAGATGTTTGCTGCTTTTACGTTTGGCTGTTGGGAGATTTACAGCACAAAGATATCTAGTTGATTTGAAGCAGTTCCGAGAAAGTCTAAGCATAATCCTCACTTTTCCCTCCTGGCACTTTCCCTGTAGGAGATACCGCAAGACGTTTCTGTATATTGGGCACAGCGCTCTGCAGGGTGTTAGCAGAGACTTTCCCGGGACAGTGAAACCCTATATCAGAGACACTGAGAAGAAGCCCCAACGTTCCTTCCAGGCATTTTCAGTGTGGGTGCCTTCTCCACGTGGTTCCTGGTTTCACTGCAGCTCTGAAGAGAATGTTAGCAAAGAGGTAATCGGGACAGTGCAAACAGTACTCAAAGACAGGGAGAGCAAGCTCTACATTACTCTCTTGGCACTTTGGATGTGGGACATACAGCGAGATGTTTGCTGCTTTTGCGTTTGGCTGTTGGGAGATTTACAGCACAAAGATATCCAGTTGATTTGAAGCAGTTCCGAGAAAGTCTAAACATAATCCTCACTTTTCCCTCCTGGCACTTTCCCTGTAGGGGATACCGCAAGACGTTTCTGTATATTGGGCACAGCGCTCTGCAGGCTGTTAGGAGAGACTTTCCCGGGACAGTGAAACCCTATATCAGAGACACTGAGAAGAAGCCCCAAGGTTCCTTCCAGGCACTTTCAGTGTGGGTGCCTTCTCCACGTGGTTCCTGGTTTCAGTGCAGCTCTGAAGAGAATGTTAGCAAAGAGGTAATCGGGACAGTGCAAACAGTACTCAAAGACAGGGAGAGCAAGCTCTCTCTTGGCACTTTGGATGTGGGACATACAGCGAGATGTTTGCTGCTTTTACGTTTGGCTGTTGGGAGATTTACAGCACAAAGATATCTAGTTGATTTGAAGCAGTTCCGAGAAAGTCTAAGCATAATCCTCACTTTTGCCTCCTGGCACTTTCCCTGTAGGAGATACCGCAAGACGTTTCTGTATATTGGGCACAGCGCTCTGCAGGGTGTTAGCAGAGACTTTCCCGGGACAGTGAAACCCTATATCAGAGACACTGAGAAGAAGCCCCAACGTTCCTTCCAGGCATTTTCAGTGTGGGTGCCTTCTCCACGTGGTTCCTGGTTTCACTGCAGCTCTGAAGAGAATGTTAGCAAAGAGGTAATCGGGACAGTGCAAACAGTACTCAAAGACAGGGAGAGCAAGCTCTACATTACTCTCTTGGCACTTTGGATGTGGGACATACAGCGAGATGTTTGCTGCTTTTACGTTTGGCTGTTGGGAGATTTACAGCACAAAGATATCTAGTTGATTTGAAGCAGTTCCGAGAAAGTCTAAGCATAATCCTCACTTTTCCCTCCTGGCACTTTCCCTGTAGGAGATACCGCAAGACGTTTCTGTATATTGGGCACAGCGCTCTGCAGGGTGTTAGCAGAGACTTTCCCGGGACAGTGAAACCCTATATCAGAGACACTGAGAAGAAGCCCCAACGTTCCTTCCAGGCATTTTCAGTGTGGGTGCCTTCTCCACGTGGTTCCTGGTTTCACTGCAGCTCTGAAGAGAATGTTAGCAAAGAGGTAATCGGGACAGTGCAAACAGTACTCAAAGACAGGGAGAGCAAGCTCTACATTACTCTCTTGGCACTTTGGATGTGGGACATACAGCGAGATGTTTGCTGCTTTTGCGTTTGGCTGTTGGGAGATTTACAGCACAAAGATATCCAGTTGATTTGAAGCAGTTCCGAGAAAGTCTAAACATAATCCTCACTTTTCCCTCCTGGCACTTTCCCTGTAGGGGATACCGCAAGACGTTTCTGTATATTGGGCACAGCGCTCTGCAGGCTGTTAGGAGAGACTTTCCCGGGACAGTGAAACCCTATATCAGAGACACTGAGAAGAAGCCCCAAGGTTCCTTCCAGGCACTTTCAGTGTGGGTGCCTTCTCCACGTGGTTCCTGGTTTCAGTGCAGCTCTGAAGAGAATGTTAGCAAAGAGGTAATCGGGACAGTGCAAACAGTACTCAAAGACAGGGAGAGCAAGCTCTCTCTTGGCACTTTGGATGTGGGACATACAGCGAGATGTTTGCTGCTTTTACGTTTGGCTGTTGGGAGATTTACAGCACAAAGATATCTAGTTGATTTAAGCAGTTCCGAGAAAGTCTAAGCATAATCCTCACTTTTGCCTCCTGGCACTTTCCCTGTAGGAGATACCGCAAGACGTTTCTGTATATTGGGCACAGCGCTCTGCAGGGTGTTAGCAGAGACTTTCCCGGGACAGTGAAACCCTATATCAGAGACACTGAGAAGAAGCCCCAACGTTCCTTCCAGGCATTTTCAGTGTGGGTGCCTTCTCCACGTGGTTCCTGGTTTCACTGCAGCTCTGAAGAGAATGTTAGCAAAGAGGTAATCGGGACAGTGCAAACAGTACTCAAAGACAGGGAGAGCAAGCTCTACATTACTCTCTTGGCACTTTGGATGTGGGACATACAGCGAGATGTTTGCTGCTTTTGCGTTTGGCTGTTGCGAGATTTACAGCACAAAGATATCCAGTTGATTTGAAGCAGTTCAGAGAAAGTCTAAACATAATCCTCACTTTTCCCTCCTGGCACTTTCCCTGTAGGAGATACCGCAAGACGTTTCTGTATATTGGGCACAGCGCTCTGCAGGGTGTTAGCAGAGACTTTCCCGGGACAGTGAAACCCTATATCAGAGACACTGAGAAGAAGCCCCAACGTTCCTTCCAGGCATTTTCAGTGTGGGTGCCTTCTCCACGTGGTTCCTGGTTTCACTGCAGCTCTGAAGAGAATGTTAGCAAAGAGGTAATCGGGACAGTGCAAACAGTACTCAAAGACAGGGAGAGCAAGCTCTACATTACTCTCTTGGCACTTTGGATGTGGGACATACAGCGAGATGTTTGCTGCTTTTGCGTTTGGCTGTTGGGAGATTTACAGCACAAAGATATCCAGTTGATTTGAAGCAGTTCCGAGAAAGTCTAAACATAATCCTCACTTTTCCCTCCTGGCACTTTCCCTGTAGGGGATACCGCAAGACGTTTCTGTATATTGGGCACAGCGCTCTGCAGGGTGTTAGCAGAGACTTTCCCGGGACAGTGAAACCCTATATCAGAGACACTGAGAAGAAGCCCCAACGTTCCTTCCAGGCACTTTCAGTGTGGGTGCCTTCTCCACGTGGTTCCTGGTTTCACTGCAGCTCTGAAGAGAATGTTAGCAAAGAGGTAATCGGGACAGTGCAAACAGTACTCAAAGACAGGGAGAGCAAGCTCTCTCTTGGCACTTTGGATGTGGAACTTACAGCGAGATGTTTGCTGCTTTTACATTTGGCTGTTGGGAGATTTACAGCACAAAGATATCTAGTTGATTTGAAGCAGTTCCGAGAAAGTCTAAGCATAATCCTCACTTTTCCCTCCTGGCACTTTCCCTGTAGGAGATACCGCAAGACGTTTCTGTATATTGGGCACAGCGCTCTGCAGGCTGTTAGGAGAGACTTTCCCGGGACAGTGAAACCCTATATCAGAGACACTGAGAAGAAGCCCCAACGTTCCTTCCAGGCACTTTCAGAGTTGGTGCCTTCTCCACGTGGTTCCTGGTTTCACTGCAGCTCTGAAGAGAATGTTAGCAAAGAGGTAATCGGGACAGTGCAAACAGTACTCAAAGACAGGGAGAGCAAGCTCTCTCTTGGCACTTTGGATGTGGGACATACAGCGAGATGTTTGCTGCTTTTACGTTTGGCTGTTGGGAGATTTACAGCACAAAGATATCTAGTTGATTTGAAGCAGTTCCGAGAAAGTCTAAGCATAATCCTCACTTTTCCCTCCTGGCACTTTCCCTGTAGGAGATACCGCAAGACATTTCTGTATATTGGGCACAGCGCTCTGCAGGGTGTTAGCAGAGACTTTCCCGGGACAGTGAAACCCTATATCAGAGACACTGAGAAGAAGCCCCAACGTTCCTTCCAGGCATTTTCAGTGTGGGTGCCTTCTCCACGTGGTTCCTGGTTTCACTGCAGCTCTGAAGAGAATGTTAGCAAAGAGGTAATCGGGACAGTGCAAACAGTACTCAAAGACAGGGAGAGCAAGCTCTCTCTTGGCACTTTGGATGTGGAACTTACAGCGAGATGTTTGCTGCTTTTACATTTGGCTGTTGGGAGATTTACAGCACAAAGATATCTAGTTGATTTGAAGCAGTTCCGAGAAAGTCTAAACATAATCCTCACTTTTCCCTCCTGGCACTTTCCCTGTAGGGGATACCGCAAGACGTTTCTGTATATTGGGCACAGCGCTCTGCAGGCTGTTAGGAGAGACTTTCCCGGGACAGTGAAACCCTATATCAGAGACACTGAGAAGAAGTCCCAACGTTCCTTCCAGGCACTTTCAGAGTTGGTGCCTTCTCCACGTGGTTCCTGGTTTCACTGCAGCTCTGAAGAGAATGTTAGCAAAGAGGTAATCGGGACAGTGCAAACAGTACTCAAAGACAGGGAGAGCAAGCTCTACATTACTCTCTTGGCACTTTGGATGTGGGACATACAGCGAGATGTTTGCTGCTTTTGCGTTTGGCTGTTGCGAGATTTACAGCACAAAGATATCCAGTTGATTTGAAGCAGTTCAGAGAAAGTCTAAGCATAATCCTCACTTTTCCCTCCTGGCACTTTCCCTGTAGGAGATACCGCAAGACGTTTCTGTATATTGGGCACAGCACTCTGCAGGGTGTTAGCAGAGACTTTCCCGGGACAGTGAAACCCTATATCAGAGACACTGAGAAGAAGCCCCAACATTCCTTCCAGGCATTTTCAGTGTGGGTGCCTTCTTCACGTGGTTCCTGGTTTCACTGCAGCTCTGAAGAGAATGTTAGCAAAGAGGTAATCGGGACAGTGCAAACAGTACTCAAAGACAGGGAGAGCAAGTTCTACATTACTCTCTTGGCACTTTGGATGTGGGACATACAGCGAGATGTTTGCTGCTTTTACGTTTGGCTGTTGGGAGATTTACAGCACAAAGATATCTAGTTGATTTGAAGCAGTTCCGAGAAAGTCTAAGCATAATCCTCACTTTTCCCTCCTGGCACTTTCCCTGTAGGAGATACCGCAAGACGTTTCTGTATATTGGGCACAGCGCTCTGCAGGCTGTTAGGAGAGACTTTCCCGGGACAGTGAAACCCTATATCAGAGACACTGAGAAGAAGCCCCAACGTTCCTTCCAGGCATTTTCAGTGTGGGTGCCTTCTCCACGTGGTTCCTGGTTTCAGTGCAGCTCTGAAGAGAATGTTAGCAAAGAGGTAATCGGGACAGTGCAAACAGTACTCAAAGACAGGGAGAGCAAGCTCTCTCTTGGCACTTTGGATGTGGGACATACAGCGAGATGTTTGCTGCTTTTACGTTTGGCTGTTGGGAGATTTACAGCACAAAGATATCTAGTTGATTTGAAGCAGTTCCGAGAAAGTATAAGCATAATCCTCACTTTTCCCTCCTGGCACTTTCCCTGTAGGAGATACCGCAAGACGTTTCTGTATATTGGGCACAGCGCTCTGCAGGGTGTTAGCAGAGACTTTCCCGGGACAGTGAAACCCTATATCAGAGACACTGAGAAGAAGCCCCAACGTTCCTTCCAGGCATTTTCAGTGTGGGTGCCTTCTCCACGTGGTTCCTGGTTTCACTGCAGCTCTGAAGAGAATGTTAGCAAAGAGGTAATCGGGACAGTGCAAACAGTACTCAAAGACAGGGAGAGCAAGCTCTACATTACTCTCTTGGCACTTTGGATGTGGGACATACAGCGAGATGTTTGCTGCTTTTGCGTTTGGCTGTTGGGAGATTTACAGCACAAAGATATCCAGTTGATTTGAAGCAGTTCAGAGAAAGTCTAAACATAATCCTCACTTTTCCCTCCTGGCACTTTCCCTGTAGGGGATACCGCAAGACGTTTCTGTATATTGGGCACAGCGCTCTGCAGGGTGTTAGCAGAGACTTTCCCGGGACAGTGAAACCCTATATCAGAGACACTGAGAAGAAGCCCCAACGTTCCTTCCAGGCATTTTCAGAGTGGGTGCCTTCTCCACGTGGTTCCTGGTTTCACTGCAGCTCTGAAGAGAATGTTAGCAAAGAGGTAATCGGGACAGTGCAAACAGTACTCAAAGACAGGGAGAGCAAGCTCTACATTACTCTCTTGGCACTTTGGATGTGGGACATACAGCGAGATGTTTGCTGCTTTTGCGTTTGGCTGTTGGGAGATTTACAGCACAAAGATATCCAGTTGATTTGAAGCAGTTCAGAGAAAGTCTAAACATAATCCTCACTTTTCCCTCCTGGCACTTTCCCTGTAGGGGATACCGCAAGACGTTTCTGTATATTGGGCACAGCGCTCTGCAGGGTGTTAGCAGAGACTTTCCCGGGACAGTGAAACCCTATATCAGAGACACTGAGAAGAAGCCCCAACGTTCCTTCCAGGCACTTTCAGTGTGGGTGCCTTCTCCACGTGGTTCCTGGTTTCACTGCAGCTCTGAAGAGAATGTTAGCAAAGAGGTAATCGGGACAGTGCAAACAGTACTCAAAGACAGGGAGAGCAAGCTCTCTCTTGGCACTTTGGATGTGGAACTTACAGCGAGATGTTTGCTGCTTTTACATTTGGCTGTTGGGAGATTTACAGCACAAAGATATCTAGTTGATTTGAAGCAGTTCCGAGAAAGTCTAAACATAATCCTCACTTTTCCCTCCTGGCACTTTCCCTGTAGGAGATACCGCAAGACGTTTCTGTATATTGGGCACAGCGCTCTGCAGGCTGTTAGGAGAGACTTTCCCGGGACAGTGAAACCCTATATCAGAGACACTGAGAAGAAGTCCCAACGTTCCTTCCAGGCACTTTCAGAGTTGGTGCCTTCTCCACGTGGTTCCTGGTTTCACTGCAGCTCTGAAGAGAATGTTAGCAAAGAGGTAATCGGGACAGTGCAAACAGTACTCAAAGACAGGGAGAGCAAGCTCTCTCTTGGCACTTTGGATGTGGGACATACAGCGAGATGTTTGCTGCTTTTACATTTGGCTGTTGGGAGATTTACAGCACAAAGATATCTAGTTGATTTGAAGCAGTTCCGAGAAAGTATAAGCATAATCCTCACTTTTCCCTCCTGGCACTTTCCCTGTAGGAGATACCGCAAGACGTTTCTGTATATTGGGCACAGCGCTCTGCAGGGTGTTAGCAGAGACTTTCCCGGGACAGTGAAACCCTATATCAGAGACACTGAGAAGAAGCCCCAACGTTCCTTCCAGGCATTTTCAGTGTGGGTGCCTTCTCCACGTGGTTCCTGGTTTCACTGCAGCTCTGAAGAGAATGTTAGCAAAGAGGTAATCGGGACAGTGCAAACAGTACTCAAAGACAGGGAGAGCAAGCTCTACATTACTCTCTTGGCACTTTGGATGTGGGACATACAGCGAGATGTTTACTGCTTTTGCGTTTGGCTGTTGGGAGATTTACAGCACAAAGATATCCAGTTGATTTGAAGCAGTTCAGAGAAAGTCTAAACATAATCCTCACTTTTCCCTCCTGGCACTTTCCCTGTAGGGGATACCGCAAGACGTTTCTGTATATTGGGCACAGCGCTCTGCAGGGTGTTAGCAGAGACTTTCCCGGGACAGTGAAACCCTATATCAGAGACACTGAGAAGAAGCCCCAACGTTCCTTCCAGGCACTTTCAGTGTGGGTGCCTTCTCCACGTGGTTCCTGGTTTCACTGCAGCTCTGAAGAGAATGTTAGCAAAGAGGTAATCGGGACAGTGCAAACAGTACTCAAAGACAGGGAGAGCAAGCTCTACATTACTCTCTTGGCACTTTGGATGTGGGACATACAGCGAGATGTTTGCTGCTTTTGCGTTTGGCTGTTGCGAGATTTACAGCACAAAGATATCCAGTTGATTTGAAGCAGTTCAGAGAAAGTCTAAACATAATCCTCACTTTTCCCTCCTGGCACTTTCCCTGTAGGGGATACCGCAAGACGTTTCTGTATATTGGGCACAGCGCTCTGCAGGGTGTTAGCAGAGACTTTCCCGGGACAGTGAAACCCTATATCAGAGACACTGAGAAGAAGCCCCAACGTTCCTTCCAGGCACTTTCAGTGTGGGTGCCTTCTCCACGTGGTTCCTGGTTTCACTGCAGCTCTGAAGAGAATGTTAGCAAAGAGGTAATCGGGACAGTGCAAACAGTACTCAAAGACAGGGAGAGCAAGCTCTCTCTTGGCACTTTGGATGTGGGACATACAGCGAGATGTTTGCTGCTTTTGCGTTTGGCTGTTGCGAGATTTACAGCACAAAGATATCCAGTTGATTTGAAGCAGTTCAGAGAAAGTCTAAGCATAATCCTCACTTTTCCCTCCTGGCACTTTCCCTGTAGGAGATACCGCAAGACGTTTCTGTATATTGGGCACAGCACTCTGCAGGGTGTTAGCAGAGACTTTCCCGGGACAGTGAAACCCTATATCAGAGACACTGAGAAGAAGCCCCAACATTCCTTCCAGGCATTTTCAGTGTGGGTGCCTTCTTCACGTGGTTCCTGGTTTCAGTGCAGCTCTGAAGAGAATGTTAGCAAAGAGGTAATCGGGACAGTGCAAACAGTACTCAAAGACAGGGAGAGCAAGCTCTCTCTTGGCACTTTGGATGTGGGACATACAGCGAGATGTTTGCTGCTTTTACGTTTGGCTGTTGGGAGATTTACAGCACAAAGATATCTAGTTGATTTGAAGCAGTTCCGAGAAAGTATAAGCATAATCCTCACTTTTCCCTCCTGGCACTTTCCCTGTAGGAGATACCGCAAGACGTTTCTGTATATTGGGCACAGCGCTCTGCAGGGTGTTAGCAGAGACTTTCCCGGGACAGTGAAACCCTATATCAGAGACACTGAGAAGAAGCCCCAACGTTCCTTCCAGGCATTTTCAGAGTGGGTGCCTTCTCCACGTGGTTCCTGGTTTCACTGCAGCTCTGAAGAGAATGTTAGCAAAGAGGTAATCGGGACAGTGCAAACAGTACTCAAAGACAGGGAGAGCAAGCTCTACATTACTCTCTTGGCACTTTGGATGTGGGACATACAGCGAGATGTTTGCTGCTTTTGCGTTTGGCTGTTGGGAGATTTACAGCACAAAGATATCCAGTTGATTTGAAGCAGTTCAGAGAAAGTCTAAACATAATCCTCACTTTTCCCTCCTGGCACTTTCCCTGTAGGGGATACCGCAAGACGTTTCTGTATATTGGGCACAGCGCTCTGCAGGGTGTTAGCAGAGACTTTCCCGGGACAGTGAAACCCTATATCAGAGACACTGAGAAGAAGCCCCAACGTTCCTTCCAGGCATTTTCAGAGTGGGTGCCTTCTCCACGTGGTTCCTGGTTTCACTGCAGCTCTGAAGAGAATGTTAGCAAAGAGGTAATCGGGACAGTGCAAACAGTACTCAAAGACAGGGAGAGCAAGCTCTACATTACTCTCTTGGCACTTTGGATGTGGGACATACAGCGAGATGTTTGCTGCTTTTGCGTTTGGCTGTTGGGAGATTTACAGCACAAAGATATCCAGTTGATTTGAAGCAGTTCAGAGAAAGTCTAAACATAATCCTCACTTTTCCCTCCTGGCACTTTCCCTGTAGGGGATACCGCAAGACGTTTCTGTATATTGGGCACAGCGCTCTGCAGGGTGTTAGCAGAGACTTTCCCGGGACAGTGAAACCCTATATCAGAGACACTGAGAAGAAGCCCCAACGTTCCTTCCAGGCACTTTCAGTGTGGGTGCCTTCTCCACGTGGTTCCTGGTTTCACTGCAGCTCTGAAGAGAATGTTAGCAAAGAGGTAATCGGGACAGTGCAAACAGTACTCAAAGACAGGGAGAGCAAGCTCTCTCTTGGCACTTTGGATGTGGAACTTACAGCGAGATGTTTGCTGCTTTTACATTTGGCTGTTGGGAGATTTACAGCACAAAGATATCTAGTTGATTTGAAGCAGTTCCGAGAAAGTCTAAACATAATCCTCACTTTTCCCTCCTGGCACTTTCCCTGTAGGAGATACCGCAAGACGTTTCTGTATATTGGGCACAGCGCTCTGCAGGCTGTTAGGAGAGACTTTCCCGGGACAGTGAAACCCTATATCAGAGACACTGAGAAGAAGTCCCAACGTTCCTTCCAGGCACTTTCAGAGTTGGTGCCTTCTCCACGTGGTTCCTGGTTTCACTGCAGCTCTGAAGAGAATGTTAGCAAAGAGGTAATCGGGACAGTGCAAACAGTACTCAAAGACAGGGAGAGCAAGCTCTCTCTTGGCACTTTGGATGTGGGACATACAGCGAGATGTTTGCTGCTTTTACATTTGGCTGTTGGGAGATTTACAGCACAAAGATATCTAGTTGATTTGAAGCAGTTCCGAGAAAGTATAAGCATAATCCTCACTTTTCCCTCCTGGCACTTTCCCTGTAGGAGATACCGCAAGACGTTTCTGTATATTGGGCACAGCGCTCTGCAGGGTGTTAGCAGAGACTTTCCCGGGACAGTGAAACCCTATATCAGAGACACTGAGAAGAAGCCCCAACGTTCCTTCCAGGCATTTTCAGTGTGGGTGCCTTCTCCACGTGGTTCCTGGTTTCACTGCAGCTCTGAAGAGAATGTTAGCAAAGAGGTAATCGGGACAGTGCAAACAGTACTCAAAGACAGGGAGAGCAAGCTCTACATTACTCTCTTGGCACTTTGGATGTGGGACATACAGCGAGATGTTTACTGCTTTTGCGTTTGGCTGTTGGGAGATTTACAGCACAAAGATATCCAGTTGATTTGAAGCAGTTCAGAGAAAGTCTAAACATAATCCTCACTTTTCCCTCCTGGCACTTTCCCTGTAGGGGATACCGCAAGACGTTTCTGTATATTGGGCACAGCGCTCTGCAGGGTGTTAGCAGAGACTTTCCCGGGACAGTGAAACCCTATATCAGAGACACTGAGAAGAAGCCCCAACGTTCCTTCCAGGCACTTTCAGTGTGGGTGCCTTCTCCACGTGGTTCCTGGTTTCAGTGCAGCTCTGAAGAGAATGTTAGCAAAGAGGTAATCGGGACAGTGCAAACAGTACTCAAAGACAGGGAGAGCAAGCTCTACATTACTCTCTTGGCACTTTGGATGTGGGACATACAGCGAGATGTTTGCTGCTTTTGCGTTTGGCTGTTGCGAGATTTACAGCACAAAGATATCCAGTTGATTTGAAGCAGTTCAGAGAAAGTCTAAACATAATCCTCACTTTTCCCTCCTGGCACTTTCCCTGTAGGGGATACCGCAAGACGTTTCTGTATATTGGGCACAGCGCTCTGCAGGCTGTTAGGAGAGACTTTCCCGGGACAGTGAAACCCTATATCAGAGACACTGAGAAGAAGCCCCAACGTTCCTTCCAGGCACTTTCAGTGTGGGTGCCTTCTCCACGTGGTTCCTGGTTTCACTGCAGCTCTGAAGAGAATGTTAGCAAAGAGGTAATCGGGACAGTGCAAACAGTACTCAAAGACAGGGAGAGCAAGCTCTCTCTTGGCACTTTGGATGTGGGACATACAGCGAGATGTTTGCTGCTTTTACATTTGGCTGTAGGGAGGTTTACAGCACAAAGATATCTAGTTGATTTGAAGCAGTTCCGAGAAAGTCTAAACATAATCCTCACTTTTCCCTCCTGGCACTTTCCCTGTAGGGGATACCGCAAGACGTTTCTGTATATTGGGCACAGCGCTCTGCAGGCTGTTAGGAGAGACTTTCCCGGGACAGTGAAACCCTATATCAGAGACACTGAGAAGAAGTCCCAACGTTCATTCCAGGCACTTTCAGAGTTGGTGCCTTCTCCACGTGGTTCCTGGTTTCAGTGCAGCTCTGAAGAGAATGTTAGCAAAGAGGTAATCGGGACAGTGCAAACAGTACTCAAAGACAGGGAGAGCAAGCTCTACATTACTCTCTTGGCACTTTGGATGTGGGACATACAGCGAGATGTTTGCTGCTTTTGCGTTTGGCTGTTGGGAGATTTACAGCACAAAGATATCCAGTTGATTTGAAGCAGTTCAGAGAAAGTCTAAACATAATCCTCACTTTTCCCTCCTGGCACTTTCCCTGTAGGGGATACCGCAAGACGTTTCTGTATATTGGGCACAGCGCTCTGCAGGGTGTTAGCAGAGACTTTCCCGGGACAGTGAAACCCTATATCAGAGACACTGAGAAGAAGCCCCAACGTTCCTTCCAGGCACTTTCAGTGTGGGTGCCTTCTCCACGTGGTTCCTGGTTTCACTGCAGCTCTGAAGAGAATGTTAGCAAAGAGGTAATCGGGACAGTGCAAACAGTACTCAAAGACAGGGAGAGCAAGCTCTACATTACTCTCTTGGCACTTTGGATGTGGGACATACAGCGAGATGTTTGCTGCTTTTGCGTTTGGCTGTTGGGAGATTTACAGCACAAAGATATCCAGTTGATTTGAAGCAGTTCAGAGAAAGTCTAAACATAATCCTCACTTTTCCCTCCTGGCACTTTCCCTGTAGGGGATACCGCAAGACGTTTCTGTATATTGGGCACAGCGCTCTGCAGGGTGTTAGCAGAGACTTTCCCGGGACAGTGAAACCCTATATCAGAGACACTGAGAAGAAGCCCCAACGTTCCTTCCAGGCACTTTCAGTGTGGGTGCCTTCTCCACGTGGTTCCTGGTTTCACTGCAGCTCTGAAGAGAATGTTAGCAAAGAGGTAATCGGGACAGTGCAAACAGTACTCAAAGACAGGGAGAGCAAGCTCTCTCTTGGCACTTTGGATGTGGGACATACAGCGAGATGTTTGCTGCTTTTACGTTTGGCTGTTGGGAGATTTACAGCACAAAGATATCTAGTTGATTTGAAGCAGTTCCGAGAAAGTATAAGCATAATCCTCACTTTTCCCTCCTGGCACTTTCCCTGTAGGAGATACCGCAAGACGTTTCTGTATATTGGGCACAGCGCTCTGCAGGGTGTTAGCAGAGACTTTCCCGGGACAGTGAAACCCTATATCAGAGACACTGAGAAGAAGCCCCAACGTTCCTTCCAGGCACTTTCAGTGTGGGTGCCTTCTCCACGTGGTTCCTGGTTTCACTGCAGCTCTGAAGAGAATGTTAGCAAAGAGGTAATCGGGACAGTGCAAACAGTACTCAAAGACAGGGAGAGCAAGCTCTCTCTTGGCACTTTGGATGTGGAACTTACAGCGAGATGTTTGCTGCTTTTACATTTGGCTGTTGGGAGATTTACAGCACAAAGATATCTAGTTGATTTGAAGCAGTTCCGAGAAAGTCTAAACATAATCCTCACTTTTCCCTCCTGGCACTTTCCCTGTAGGAGATACCGCAAGACGTTTCTGTATATTGGGCACAGCGCTCTGCAGGCTGTTAGGAGAGACTTTCCCGGGACAGTGAAACCCTATATCAGAGACACTGAGAAGAAGTCCCAACGTTCCTTCCAGGCACTTTCAGAGTTGGTGCCTTCTCCACGTGGTTCCTGGTTTCACTGCAGCTCTGAAGAGAATGTTAGCAAAGAGGTAATCGGGACAGTGCAAACAGTACTCAAAGACAGGGAGAGCAAGCTCTCTCTTGGCACTTTGGATGTGGGACATACAGCGAGATGTTTGCTGCTTTTACATTTGGCTCTTGGGAGATTTACAGCACAAAGATATCTAGTTGATTTGAAGCAGTTCCGAGAAAGTCTAAGCATAATCCTCACTTTTCCCTCCTGGCACTTTCCCTGTAGGAGATACCGCAAGACGTTTCTGTATATTGGGCACAGCGCTCTGCAGGCTGTTAGGAGAGACTTTCCCGGGACAGTGAAACCCTATATCAGAGACACTGAGAAGAAGTCCCAACGTTCCTTCCAGGCACTTTCAGAGTTGGTGCCTTCTCCACGTGGTTCCTGGTTTCACTGCAGCTCTGAAGAGAATGTTAGCAAAGAGGTAATCGGGACAGTGCAAACAGTACTCAAAGACAGGGAGAGCAAGCTCTCTCTTGGCACTTTGGATGTGGGACATACAGCGAGATGTTTGCTGCTTTTGCGTTTGGCTGTTGGGAGATTTACAGCACAAAGATATCCAGTTGATTTGAAGCAGTTCAGAGAAAGTCTAAACATAATCCTCACTTTTCCCTCCTGGCACTTTCCCTGTAGGGGATACCGCAAGACGTTTCTGTATATTGGGCACAGCGCTCTGCAGGGTGTTAGCAGAGACTTTCCCGGGACAGTGAAACCCTATATCAGAGACACTGAGAAGAAGCCCCAACGTTCCTTCCAGGCACTTTCAGTGTGGGTGCCTTCTCCACGTGGTTCCTGGTTTCACTGCAGCTCTGAAGAGAATGTTAGCAAAGAGGTAATCGGGACAGTGCAAACAGTACTCAAAGACAGGGAGAGCAAGCTCTACATTACTCTCTTGGCACTTTGGATGTGGGACATACAGCGAGATGTTTGCTGCTTTTGCGTTTGGCTGTTGGGAGATTTACAGCACAAAGATATCCAGTTGATTTGAAGCAGTTCAGAGAAAGTCTAAACATAATCCTCACTTTTCCCTCCTGGCACTTTCCCTGTAGGGGATACCGCAAGACGTTTCTGTATATTGGGCACAGCGCTCTGCAGGGTGTTAGCAGAGACTTTCCCGGGACAGTGAAACCCTATATCAGAGACACTGAGAAGAAGCCCCAACGTTCCTTCCAGGCACTTTCAGAGTTGGTGCCTTCTCCACGTGGTTCCTGGTTTCACTGCAGCTCTGAAGAGAATGTTAGCAAAGAGGTAATCGGGACAGTGCAAACAGTACTCAAAGACAGGGAGAGCAAGCTCTCTCTTGGCACTTTGGATGTGGGACATACAGCGAGATGTTTGCTGCTTTTACGTTTGGCTGTTGGGAGATTTACAGCACAAAGATATCTAGTTGATTTGAAGCAGTTCCGAGAAAGTATAAGCATAATCCTCACTTTTCCCTCCTGGCACTTTCCCTGTAGGAGATACCGCAAGACGTTTCTGTATATTGGGCACAGCGCTCTGCAGGGTGTTAGCAGAGACTTTCCCGGGACAGTGAAACCCTATATCAGAGACACTGAGAAGAAGCCCCAACGTTCCTTCCAGGCATTTTCAGTGTGGGTGCCTTCTCCACGTGGTTCCTGGTTTCACTGCAGCTCTGAAGAGAATGTTAGCAAAGAGGTAATCGGGACAGTGCAAACAGTACTCAAAGACAGGGAGAGCAAGCTCTACATTACTCTCTTGGCACTTTGGATGTGGGACATACAGCGAGATGTTTGCTGCTTTTGCGTTTGGCTGTTGCGAGATTTACAGCACAAAGATATCCAGTTGATTTGAAGCAGTTCAGAGAAAGTCTAAACATAATCCTCACTTTTCCCTCCTGGCACTTTCCCTGTAGGAGATACCGCAAGACGTTTCTGTATATTGGGCACAGCGCTCTGCAGGCTGTTAGGAGAGACTTTCCCGGGACAGTGAAACCCTATATCAGAGACACTGAGAAGAAGTCCCAACGTTCCTTCCAGGCACTTTCAGAGTTGGTGCCTTCTCCACGTGGTTCCTGGTTTCACTGCAGCTCTGAAGAGAATGTTAGCAAAGAGGTAATCGGGACAGTGCAAACAGTACTCAAAGACAGGGAGAGCAAGCTCTCTCTTGGCACTTTGGATGTGGGACATACAGCGAGATGTTTGCTGCTTTTACATTTGGCTGTTGGGAGATTTACAGCACAAAGATATCTAGTTGATTTGAAGCAGTTCCGAGAAAGTCTAAGCATAATCCTCACTTTTCCCTCCTGGCACTTTCCCTGTAGGAGATACCGCAAGACGTTTCTGTATATTGGGCACAGCGCTCTGCAGGCTGTTAGGAGAGACTTTCCCGGGACAGTGAAACCCTATATCAGAGACACTGAGAAGAAGTCCCAACGTTCCTTCCAGGCACTTTCAGAGTTGGTGCCTTCTCCACGTGGTTCCTGGTTTCACTGCAGCTCTGAAGAGAATGTTAGCAAAGAGGTAATCGGGACAGTGCAAACAGTACTCAAAGACAGGGAGAGCAAGCTCTCTCTTGGAACTTTGGATGTGGGACATACAGCGAGATGTTTGCTGCTTTTGCGTTTGGCTGTTGGGAAATTTACAGCACAAAGATATCTAGTTGATTTGAAGCAGTTCCGAGAAAGTATAAGCATATTCCTCACTTTTCCCTCCTGGCACTTTCCCTGTAGGGGATACCGCAAGACGTTTCTGTATATTGGGCACAGCGCTCTGCAGGGTGTTAGCAGAGACTTTCCCGGGACAGTGAAACCCTATATCAGAGACACTGAGAAGAAGCCCCAACGTTCCTTCCAGGCATTTTCAGTGTGGGTGCCTTCTCCACGTGGTTCCTGGTTTCACTGCAGCTCTGAAGAGAATGTTAGCAAAGAGGTAATCGGGACAGTGCAAACAGTACTCAAAGACAGGGAGAGCAAGCTCTACATTACTCTCTTGGCACTTTGGATGTGGGACATACAGCGAGATGTTTGCTGCTTTTGCGTTTGGCTGTTGGGAGATTTACAGCACAAAGATATCCAGTTGATTTGAAGCAGTTCAGAGAAAGTCTAAACATAATCCTCACTTTTCCCTCCTGGCACTTTCCCTGTAGGGGATACCGCAAGACGTTTCTGTATATTGGGCACAGCGCTCTGCAGGGTGTTAGCAGAGACTTTCCCGGGACAGTGAAACCCTATATCAGAGACACTGAGAAGAAGCCCCAACGTTCCTTCCAGGCACTTTCAGAGTTGGTGCCTTCTCCACGTGGTTCCTGGTTTCACTGCAGCTCTGAAGAGAATGTTAGCAAAGAGGTAATCGGGACAGTGCAAACAGTACTCAAAGACAGGGAGAGCAAGCTCTCTCTTGGCACTTTGGATGTGGGACATACAGCGAGATGTTTGCTGCTTTTACGTTTGGCTGTTGGGAGATTTACAGCACAAAGATATCTAGTTGATTTGAAGCAGTTCCGAGAAAGTATAAGCATAATCCTCACTTTTCCCTCCTGGCACTTTCCCTGTAGGAGATACCGCAAGACGTTTCTGTATATTGGGCACAGCGCTCTGCAGGGTGTTAGCAGAGACTTTCCCGGGACAGTGAAACCCTATATCAGAGACACTGAGAAGAAGCCCCAACGTTCCTTCCAGGCATTTTCAGTGTGGGTGCCTTCTCCACGTGGTTCCTGGTTTCACTGCAGCTCTGAAGAGAATGTTAGCAAAGAGGTAATCGGGACAGTGCAAACAGTACTCAAAGACAGGGAGAGCAAGCTCTACATTACTCTCTTGGCACTTTGGATGTGGGACATACAGCGAGATGTTTGCTGCTTTTGCGTTTGGCTGTTGCGAGATTTACAGCACAAAGATATCCAGTTGATTTGAAGCAGTTCAGAGAAAGTCTAAACATAATCCTCACTTTTCCCTCCTGGCACTTTCCCTGTAGGAGATACCGCAAGACGTTTCTGTATATTGGGCACAGCGCTCTGCAGGCTGTTAGGAGAGACTTTCCCGGGACAGTGAAACCCTATATCAGAGACACTGAGAAGAAGTCCCAACGTTCCTTCCAGGCACTTTCAGAGTTGGTGCCTTCTCCACGTGGTTCCTGGTTTCACTGCAGCTCTGAAGAGAATGTTAGCAAAGAGGTAATCGGGACAGTGCAAACAGTACTCAAAGACAGGGAGAGCAAGCTCTCTCTTGGCACTTTGGATGTGGGACATACAGCGAGATGTTTGCTGCTTTTACATTTGGCTGTTGGGAGATTTACAGCACAAAGATATCTAGTTGATTTGAAGCAGTTCCGAGAAAGTCTAAGCATAATCCTCACTTTTCCCTCCTGGCACTTTCCCTGTAGGAGATACCGCAAGACGTTTCTGTATATTGGGCACAGCGCTCTGCAGGCTGTTAGGAGAGACTTTCCCGGGACAGTGAAACCCTATATCAGAGACACTGAGAAGAAGTCCCAACGTTCCTTCCAGGCACTTTCAGAGTTGGTGCCTTCTCCACGTGGTTCCTGGTTTCACTGCAGCTCTGAAGAGAATGTTAGCAAAGAGGTAATCGGGACAGTGCAAACAGTACTCAAAGACAGGGAGAGCAAGCTCTCTCTTGGAACTTTGGATGTGGGACATACAGCGAGATGTTTGCTGCTTTTGCGTTTGGCTGTTGGGAAATTTACAGCACAAAGATATCTAGTTGATTTGAAGCAGTTCCGAGAAAGTATAAGCATATTCCTCACTTTTCCCTCCTGGCACTTTCCCTGTAGGGGATACCGCAAGACGTTTCTGTATATTGGGCACAGCGCTCTGCAGGGTGTTAGCAGAGACTTTCCCGGGACAGTGAAACCCTATATCAGAGACACTGAGAAGAAGCCCCAACGTTCCTTCCAGGCATTTTCAGTGTGGGTGCCTTCTCCACGTGGTTCCTGGTTTCACTGCAGCTCTGAAGAGAATGTTAGCAAAGAGGTAATCGGGACAGTGCAAACAGTACTCAAAGACAGGGAGAGCAAGCTCTACATTACTCTCTTGGCACTTTGGATGTGGGACATACAGCGAGATGTTTGCTGCTTTTGCGTTTGGCTGTTGGGAGATTTACAGCACAAAGATATCCAGTTGATTTGAAGCAGTTCAGAGAAAGTCTAAACATAATCCTCACTTTTCCCTCCTGGCACTTTCCCTGTAGGGGATACCGCAAGACGTTTCTGTATATTGGGCACAGCGCTCTGCAGGGTGTTAGCAGAGACTTTCCCGGGACAGTGAAACCCTATATCAGAGACACTGAGAAGAAGCCCCAACGTTCCTTCCAGGCACTTTCAGTGTGGGTGCCTTCTCCACGTGGTTCCTGGTTTCACTGCAGCTCTGAAGAGAATGTTAGCAAAGAGGTAATCGGGACAGTGCAAACAGTACTCAAAGACAGGGAGAGCAAGCTCTACATTACTCTCTTGGCACTTTGGATGTGGGACATACAGCGAGATGTTTGCTGCTTTTGCGTTTGGCTGTTGGGAGATTTACAGCACAAAGATATCCAGTTGATTTGAAGCAGTTCAGAGAAAGTCTAAACATAATCCTCACTTTTCCCTCCTGGCACTTTCCCTGTAGGGGATACCGCAAGACGTTTCTGTATATTGGGCACAGCGCTCTGCAGGGTGTTAGCAGAGACTTTCCCGGGACAGTGAAACCCTATATCAGAGACACTGAGAAGAAGCCCCAACGTTCCTTCCAGGCACTTTCAGAGTTGGTGCCTTCTCCACGTGGTTCCTGGTTTCACTGCAGCTCTGAAGAGAATGTTAGCAAAGAGGTAATCGGGACAGTGCAAACAGTACTCAAAGACAGGGAGAGCAAGCTCTCTCTTGGCACTTTGGATGTGGGACATACAGCGAGATGTTTGCTGCTTTTACGTTTGGCTGTTGGGAGATTTACAGCACAAAGATATCCAGTTGATTTGAAGCAGTTCCGAGAAAGTCTAAGCATAATCCTCACTTTTCCCTCCTGGCACTTTCCCTGTAGGAGATACCGCAAGACGTTTCTGTATATTGGGCACAGCGCTCTGCAGGGTGTTAGCAGAGACTTTCCCGGGACAGTGAAACCCTATATCAGAGACACTGAGAAGAAGCCCCAACGTTCCTTCCAGGCATTTTCAGTGTGGGTGCCTTCTCCACGTGGTTCCTGGTTTCACTGCAGCTCTGAAGAGAATGTTAGCAAAGAGGTAATCGGGACAGTGCAAACAGTACTCAAAGACAGGGAGAGCAAGCTCTACATTACTCTCTTGGCACTTTGGATGTGGGACATACAGCGAGATGTTTGCTGCTTTTGCGTTTGGCTGTTGCGAGATTTACAGCACAAAGATATCCAGTTGATTTGAAGCAGTTCAGAGAAAGTCTAAACATAATCCTCACTTTTCCCTCCTGGCACTTTCCCTGTAGGGGATACCGCAAGACGTTTCTGTATATTGGGCACAGCGCTCTGCAGGGTGTTAGCAGAGACTTTCCCGGGACAGTGAAACCCTATATCAGAGACACTGAGAAGAAGCCCCAACGTTCCTTCCAGGCATTTTCAGTGTGGGTGCCTTCTCCACGTGGTTCCTGGTTTCACTGCAGCTCTGAAGAGAATGTTAGCAAAGAGGTAATCGGGACAGTGCAAACAGTACTCAAAGACAGGGAGAGCAAGCTCTCTCTTGGCACTTTGGATGTGGAACTTACAGCGAGATGTTTGCTGCTTTTACATTTGGCTGTTGGGAGATTTACAGCACAAAGATATCTAGTTGATTTGAAGCAGTTCCGAGAAAGTATAAGCATAATCCTCACTTTTCCCTCCTGGCACTTTCCCTGTAGGAGATACCGCAAGACGTTTCTGTATATTGGGCACAGCGCTCTGCAGGGTGTTAGCAGAGACTTTCCCGGGACAGTGAAACCCTATATCAGAGACACTGAGAAGAAGCCCCAACGTTCCTTCCAGGCACTTTCAGAGTTGGTGCCTTCTAGACGTGGTTCCTGGTTTCACTGCAGCTCTGAAGAGAATGTTAGCAAAGAGGTAATCGGGACAGTGCAAACAGTACTCAAAGACAGGGAGAGCAAGCTCTCTCTTGGCACTTTGGATGTGGGACATACAGCGAGATGTTTGCTGCTTTTACGTTTGGCTGTTGGGAGATTTACAGCACAAAGATATCTAGTTGATTTGAAGCAGTTCCGAGAAAGTCTAAGCATAATCCTCACTTTTCCCTCCTGGCACTTTCCCTGTAGGAGATACCGCAAGACGTTTCTGTATATTGGGCACAGCGCTCTGCAGGGTGTTAGCAGAGACTTTCCCGGGACAGTGAAACCCTATATCAGAGACACTGAGAAGAAGCCCCAACGTTCCTTCCAGGCGCTTTCAGTGTGGGTGCCTTCTCCACGTGGTTCCTGGTTTCACTGCAGCTCTGAAGAGAATGTTAGCAAAGAGGTAATCGGGACAGTGCAAACAGTACTCAAAGACAGGGAGAGCAAGCTCTACATTACTCTCTTGGCACTTTGGATGTGGGACATACAGCGAGATGTTTGCTGCTTTTGCGTTTGGCTGTTGGGAGATTTACAGCACAAAGATATCCAGTTGATTTGAAGCAGTTCAGAGAAAGTCTAAACATAATCCTCACTTTTCCCTCCTGGCACTTTCCCTGTAGGGGATACCGCAAGACGTTTCTGTATATTGGGCACAGCGCTCTGCAGGGTGTTAGCAGAGACTTTCCCGGGACAGTGAAACCCTATATCAGAGACACTGAGAAGAAGTCCCAACGTTCCTTCCAGGCACTTTCAGTGTGGGTGCCTTCTCCACGTGGTTCCTGGTTTCACTGCAGCTCTGAAGAGAATGTTAGCAAAGAGGTAATCGGGACAGTGCAAACAGTACTCAAAGACAGGGAGAGCAAGCTCTCTCTTGGCACTTTGGATGTGGGACATACAGCGAGATGTTTGCTGCTTTTACGTTTGGCTGTTGGGAGATTTACAGCACAAAGATATCTAGTTGATTTGAAGCAGTTCCGAGAAAGTCTAAGCATAATCCTCACTTTTCCCTCCTGGCACTTTCCCTGTAGGAGATACCGCAAGACGTTTCTGTATATTGGGCACAGCGCTCTGCAGGGTGTTAGCAGAGACTTTCCCGGGACAGTGAAACCCTATATCAGAGACACTGAGAAGAAGCCCCAACGTTCCTTCCAGGCATTTTCAGTGTGGGTGCCTTCTCCACGTGGTTCCTGGTTTCACTGCAGCTCTGAAGAGAATGTTAGCAAAGAGGTAATCGGGACAGTGCAAACAGTACTCAAAGACAGGGAGAGCAAGCTCTCTCTTGGCACTTTGGATGTGGAACATACAGCGAGATGTTTGCTGCTTTTACATTTGGCTGTTGGGAGGTTTACAGCACAAAGATATCCAGTTGATTTGAAGCAGTTCAGAGAAAGTCTAAACATAATCCTCACTTTTCCCTCCTGGCACTTTCCCTGTAGGGGATACCACAAGACGTTTCTGTATATTGGGCACAGCGCTCTGCAGGGTGTTAGCAGAGACTTTCCCGGGACAGTGAAACCCTATATCAGAGACACTGAGAAGAAGCCCCAACGTTCCTTCCAGGCACTTTCAGAGTTGGTGCCTTCTCCACGTGGTTCCTGGTTTCACTGCAGCTCTGAAGAGAATGTTAGCAAAGAGGTAATCGGGACAGTGCAAACAGTACTCAAAGACAGGGAGAGCAAGCTCTCTCTTGGCACTTTGGATGTGGGACATACAGCGAGATGTTTGCTGCTTTTACGTTTGGCTGTTGGGAGATTTACAGCACAAAGATATCTAGTTGATTTGAAGCAGTTCCGAGAAAGTCTAAGCATAATCCTCACTTTTCCCTCCTGGCACTTTCCCTGTAGGAGATACCGCAAGACGTTTCTGTATATTGGGCACAGCGCTCTGCAGGGTGTTAGCAGAGACTTTCCCGGGACAGTGAAACCCTATATCAGAGACACTGAGAAGAAGCCCCAACGTTCCTTCCAGGCACTTTCAGTGTGGGTGCCTTCTCCACGTGGTTCCTGGTTTCACTGCAGCTCTGAAGAGAATGTTAGCAAAGAGGTAATCGGGACAGTGCAAACAGTACTCAAAGACAGGGAGAGCAAGCTCTCTCTTGGCACTTTGGATGTGGGACATACAGCGAGATGTTTGCTGCTTTTACGTTTGGCTGTTGGGAGATTTACAGCACAAAGATATCTAGTTGATTTGAAGCAGTTCCGAGAAAGTCTAAACATAATCCTCACTTTTCCCTCCTGGCACTTTCCCTGTAGGAGATACCGCAAGACGTTTCTGTATATTGGGCACAGCGCTCTGCAGGGTGTTAGCAGAGACTTTTCCGGGACAGTGAAACCCTATATCAGAGACACTGAGAAGAAGCCCCAACGTTCCTTCCAGGCACTTTCAGTGTGGGTGCCTTCTCCACGTGGTTCCTGGTTTCACTGCAGCTCTGAAGAGAATGTTAGCAAAGAGGTAATCGGGACAGTGCAAACAGTACTCAAAGACAGGGAGAGCAAGCTCTACATTACTCTCTTGGCACTTTGGATGTGGGACATACAGCGAGATGTTTGCTGCTTTTACATTTGGCTGTTGGGAGATTTACAGCACAAAGATATCCAGTTGATTTGAAGCAGTTCCGAGAAAGTCTAAGCATAATCCTCACTTTTCCCTCCTGGCACTTTCCCTGTAGGACATACCGCAAGACGTTTCTGTATATTGGGCACAGCGCTCTGCAGGGTGTTAGCAGAGACTTTCCCGGGACAGTGAAACCCTATATCAGAGACACTGAGAAGAAGCCCCAACGTTCCTTCCAGGCATTTTCAGTGTGGGTGCCTTCTCCACGTGGTTCCTGGTTTCACTGCAGCTCTGAAGAGAATGTTAGCAAAGAGGTAATCGGGACAGTGCAAACAGTACTCAAAGACAGGGAGAGCAAGCTCTCTCTTGGCACTTTGGATGTGGGACATACAGCGAGATGTTTGCTGCTTTTGCGTTTGGCTGTTGGGAGATTTACAGCACAAAGATATCCAGTTGATTTGAAGCAGTTCCGAGAAAGTCTAAACATAATCCTCACTTTTCCCTCCTGGCACTTTCCCTGTAGGGGATACCGCAAGACTTTTCTGTATATTGGGCACAGCGCTCTGCAGGGTGTTAGCAGAGACTTTCCCGGGACAGTGAAACCCTATATCAGAGACACTGAGAAGAAGCCCCAACGTTCCTTCCAGGCACTTTCAGTGTGGGTGCCTTCTCCACGTGGTTCCTGGTTTCACTGCAGCTCTGAAGAGAATGTTAGCAAAGAGGTAATCGGGACAGTGCAAACAGTACTCAAAGACAGGGAGAGCAAGCTCTCTCTTGGCACTTTGGATGTGGAACATACAGCGAGATGTTTGCTGCTTTTACATTTGGCTGTTGGGAGATTTACAGCACAAAGATATCTAGTTGATTTGAAGCAGTTCAGAGAAAGTCTAAACATAATCCTCACTTTTCCCTCCTGGCACTTTCCCTGTAGGAGATACCGCAAGACGTTTCTGTATATTGGGCACAGCGCTCTGCAGGCTGTTAGGAGAGACTTTCCCGGGACAGTGAAACCCTATATCAGAGACACTGAGAAGAAGTCCCAACGTTCCTTCCAGGCACTTTCAGAGTTGGTGCCTTCTCCACGTGGTTCCTGGTTTCACTGCAGCTCTGAAGAGAATGTTAGCAAAGAGGTAATCGGGACAGTGCAAACAGTACTCAAAGACAGGGAGAGCAAGCTCTCTCTTGGCACTTTGGATGTGGGACATACAGCGAGATGTTTGCTGCTTTTACGTTTGGCTGTTGGGAGATTTACAGCACAAAGATATCTAGTTGATTTGAAGCAGTTCCGAGAAAGTCTAAGCATAATCCTCACTTTTCCCTCCTGGCACTTTCCCTGTAGGAGATACCGCAAGACGTTTCTGTATATTGGGCACAGCGCTCTGCAGGGTGTTAGCAGAGACTTTCCCGGGACAGTGAAACCCTATATCAGAGACACTGAGAAGAAGCCCCAACGTTCCTTCCAGGCATTTTCAGTGTGGGTGCCTTCTCCACGTGGTTCCTGGTTTCAGTGCAGCTCTGAAGAGAATGTTAGCAAAGAGGTAATCGGGACAGTGCAAACAGTACTCAAAGACAGGGAGAGCAAGCTCTACATTACTCTCTTGGCACTTTGGATGTGGGACATACAGCGAGATGTTTGCTGCTTTTGCGTTTGGCTGTTGGGAGATTTACAGCACAAAGATATCCAGTTGATTTGAAGCAGTTCAGAGAAAGTCTAAACATAATCCTCACTTTTCCCTCCTGGCACTTTCCCTGTAGGGGATACCGCAAGACGTTTCTGTATATTGGGCACAGCGCTCTGCAGGCTGTTAGGAGAGACTTTCCCGGGACAGTGAAACCCTATATCAGAGACACTGAGAAGAAGCCCCAACGTTCATTCCAGGCACTTTCAGAGTTGGTGCCTTCTCCACGTGGTTCCTGGTTTCACTGCAGCTCTGAAGAGAATGTTAGCAAAGAGGTAATCGGGACAGTGCAAACAGTACTCAAAGACAGGGAGAGCAAGCTCTCTCTTGGCACTTTGGATGTGGAACATACAGCGAGATGTTTGCTGCTTTTACATTTGGCTGTTGGGAGGTTTACAGCACAAAGATATCTAGTTGATTTGAAGCAGTTCCGAGAAAGTCTAAACATAATCCTCACTTTTCCCTCCTGGCACTTTCCCTGTAGGAGATACCGCAAGACGTTTCTGTATATTGGGCACAGCGCTCTGCAGGGTGTTAGCAGAGACTTTCCCGGGACAGTGAAACCCTATATCAGAGACACTGAGAAGAAGCCCCAACGTTCCTTCCAGGCATTTTCAGTGTGGGTGCCTTCTCCACGTGGTTCCTGGTTTCACTGCAGCTCTGAAGAGAATGTTAGCAAAGAGGTAATCGGGACAGTGCAAACAGTACTCAAAGACAGGGAGAGCAAGCTCTACATTACTCTCTTGGCACTTTGGATGTGGGACATACAGCGAGATGTTTGCTGCTTTTGCGTTTGGCTGTTGGGAGATTTACAGCACAAAGATATCCAGTTGATTTGAAGCAGTTCAGAGAAAGTCTAAACATAATCCTCACTTTTCCCTCCTGGCACTTTCCCTGTAGGGGATACCGCAAGACGTTTCTGTATATTGGGCACAGCGCTCTGCAGGGTGTTAGGAGAGACTTTCCCGGGACAGTGAAACCCTATATCAGAGACACTGAGAAGAAGCCCCAACGTTCCTTCCAGGCACTTTCAGTGTGGGTGCCTTCTCCACGTGGTTCCTGGTTTCACTGCAGCTCTGAAGAGAATGTTAGCAAAGAGGTAATCGGGACAGTGCAAACAGTACTCAAAGACAGGGAGAGCAAGCTCTCTCTTGGCACTTTGGATGTGGAACTTACAGCGAGATGTTTGCTGCTTTTACATTTGGCTGTTGGGAGATTTACAGCACAAAGATATCTAGTTGATTTGAAGCAGTTCCGAGAAAGTCTAAACATAATCCTCACTTTTCCCTCCTGGCACTTTCCCTGTAGGAGATACCGCAAGACGTTTCTGTATATTGGGCACAGCGCTCTGCAGGGTGTTAGCAGAGACTTTCCCGGGACAGTGAAACCCTATATCAGAGACACTGAGAAGAAGCCCCAACGTTCCTTCCAGGCATTTTCAGTGTGGGTGCCTTCTCCACGTGGTTCCTGGTTTCACTGCAGCTCTGAAGAGAATGTTAGCAAAGAGGTAATCGGGACAGTGCAAACAGTACTCAAAGACAGGGAGAGCAAGCTCTACATTACTCTCTTGGCACTTTGGATGTGGGACATACAGCGAGATGTTTGCTGCTTTTGCGTTTGGCTGTTGGGAGATTTACAGCACAAAGATATCCAGTTGATTTGAAGCAGTTCCGAGAAAGTCTAAACATAATCCTCACTTTTCCCTCCTGGCACTTTCCCTGTAGGGGATACCGCAAGACGTTTCTGTATATTGGGCACAGCGCTCTGCAGGGTGTTAGCAGAGACTTTCCCGGGACAGTGAAACCCTATATCAGAGACACTGAGAAGAAGCCCCAACGTTCCTTCCAGGCACTTTCAGTGTGGGTGCCTTCTCCACGTGGTTCCTGGTTTCACTGCAGCTCTGAAGAGAATGTTAGCAAAGAGGTAATCGGGACAGTGCAAACAGTACTCAAAGACAGGGAGAGCAAGCTCTCTCTTGGCACTTTGGATGTGGAACTTACAGCGAGATGTTTGCTGCTTTTACATTTGGCTGTTGGGAGATTTACAGCACAAAGATATCTAGTTGATTTGAAGCAGTTCAGAGAAAGTCTAAACATAATCCTCACTTTTCCCTCCTGGCACTTTCCCTGTAGGGGATACCGCAAGACGTTTCTGTATATTGGGCACAGCGCTCTGCAGGCTGTTAGGAGAGACTTTCCCGGGACAGTGAAACCCTATATCAGAGACACTGAGAAGAAGTCCCAACGTTCCTTCCAGGCACTTTCAGAGTTGGTGCCTTCTCCACGTGGTTCCTGGTTTCACTGCAGCTCTGAAGAGAATGTTAGGAAAGAGGTAATCGGGACAGTGCAAACAGTACTCAAAGACAGGGAGAGCAAGCTCTACATTACTCTCTTGGCACTTTGGATGTGGGACATACAGCGAGATGTTTGCTGCTTTTGCGTTTGGCTGTTGCGAGATTTACAGCACAAAGATATCCAGTTGATTTGAAGCAGTTCCGAGAAAGTCTAAGCATAATCCTCACTTTTCCCTCCTGGCACTTTCCCTGTAGGAGATACCGCAAGACGTTTCTGTATATTGGGCACAGCGCTCTGCAGGGTGTTAGCAGAGACTTTCCCGGGACAGTGAAACCCTATATCAGAGACACTGAGAAGAAGCCCCAAGGTTCCTTCCAGGCATTTTCAGTGTGGGTGCCTTCTCCACGTGGTTCCTGGTTTCACTGCAGCTCTGAAGAGAATGTTAGCAAAGAGGTAATCGGGACAGTGCAAACAGTACTCAAAGACAGGGAGAGCAAGCTCTACATTACTCTCTTGGCACTTTGGATGTGGGACATACAGCGAGATGTTTGCTGCTTTTGCGTTTGGCTGTTGGGAGATTTACAGCACAAAGATATCCAGTTGATTTGAAGCAGTTCAGAGAAAGTCTAAACATAATCCTCACTTTTCCCTCCTGGCACTTTCCCTGTAGGGGATACCGCAAGACGTTTCTGTATATTGGGCACAGCGCTCTGCAGGCTGTTAGGAGAGACTTTCCCGGGACAGTGAAACCCTATATCAGAGACACTGAGAAGAAGCCCCAACGTTCATTCCAGGCACTTTCAGAGTTGGTGCCTTCTCCACGTGGTTCCTGGTTTCACTGCAGCTCTGAAGAGAATGTTAGCAAAGAGGTAATCGGGACAGTGCAAACAGTACTCAAAGACAGGGAGAGCAAGCTCTCTCTTGGCACTTTGGATGTGGAACATACAGCGAGATGTTTGCTGCTTTTACATTTGGCTGTTGGGAGGTTTACAGCACAAAGATATCTAGTTGATTTGAAGCAGTTCCGAGAAAGTCTAAACATAATCCTCACTTTTCCCTCCTGGCACTTTCCCTGTAGGAGATACCGCAAGACGTTTCTGTATATTGGGCACAGCGCTCTGCAGGGTGTTAGCAGAGACTTTCCCGGGACAGTGAAACCCTATATCAGAGACACTGAGAAGAAGCCCCAACGTTCCTTCCAGGCATTTTCAGTGTGGGTGCCTTCTCCACGTGGTTCCTGGTTTCACTGCAGCTCTGAAGAGAATGTTAGCAAAGAGGTAATCGGGACAGTGCAAACAGTACTCAAAGACAGGGAGAGCAAGCTCTACATTACTCTCTTGGCACTTTGGATGTGGGACATACAGCGAGATGTTTGCTGCTTTTGCGTTTGGCTGTTGGGAGATTTACAGCACAAAGATATCCAGTTGATTTGAAGCAGTTCAGAGAAAGTCTAAACATAATCCTCACTTTTCCCTCCTGGCACTTTCCCTGTAGGGGATACCGCAAGACGTTTCTGTATATTGGGCACAGCGCTCTGCAGGCTGTTAGGAGAGACTTTCCCGGGACAGTGAAACCCTATATCAGAGACACTGAGAAGAAGCCCCAACGTTCCTTCCAGGCACTTTCAGTGTGGGTGCCTTCTCCACGTGGTTCCTGGTTTCACTGCAGCTCTGAAGAGAATGTTAGCAAAGAGGTAATCGGGACAGTGCAAACAGTACTCAAAGACAGGGAGAGCAAGCTCTACATTACTCTCTTGGCACTTTGGATGTGGGACATACAGCGAGATGTTTGCTGCTTTTGCGTTTGGCTGTTGGGAGATTTACAGCACAAAGATATCCAGTTGATTTGAAGCAGTTCAGAGAAAGTCTAAACATAATCCTCACTTTTCCCTCCTGGCACTTTCCCTGTAGGGGATACCGCAAGACGTTTCTGTATATTGGGCACAGCGCACTGCAGGGTGTTAGCAGAGACTTTCCCGGGACAGTGAAACCCTATATCAGAGACACTGAGAAGAAGCCCCAACGTTCCTTCCAGGCATTTTCAGTGTGGGTGCCTTCTCCACGTGGTTCCTGGTTTCAGTGCAGCTCTGAAGAGAATGTTAGCAAAGAGGTAATCGGGACAGTGCAAACAGTACTCAAAGACAGGGAGAGCAAGCTCTACATTACTCTCTTGGCACTTTGGATGTGGGACATACAGCGAGATGTTTGCTGCTTTTGCGTTTGGCTGTTGGGAGATTTACAGCACAAAGATATCCAGTTGATTTGAAGCAGTTCAGAGAAAGTCTAAACATAATCCTCACTTTTCCCTCCTGGCACTTTCCCTGTAGGGGATACCGCAAGACGTTTCTGTATATTGGGCACAGCGCTCTGCAGGCTGTTAGGAGAGACTTTCCCGGGACAGTGAAACCCTATATCAGAGACACTGAGAAGAAGCCCCAACGTTCCTTCCAGGCACTTTCAGTGTGGGTGCCTTCTCCACGTGGTTCCTGGTTTCACTGCAGCTCTGAAGAGAATGTTAGCAAAGAGGTAATCGGGACAGTGCAAACAGTACTCAAAGACAGGGAGAGCAAGCTCTCTCTTGGCACTTTGGATGTGGAACATACAGCGAGATGTTTGCTGCTTTTACATTTGGCTGTTGGGAGGTTTACAGCACAAAGATATCTAGTTGATTTGAAGCAGTTCCGAGAAAGTCTAAACATAATCCTCACTTTTCCCTCCTGGCACTTTCCCTGTAGGAGATACCGCAAGACGTTTCTGTATATTGGGCACAGCGCTCTGCAGGGTGTTAGCAGAGACTTTCCCGGGACAGTGAAACCCTATATCAGAGACACTGAGAAGAAGCCCCAACGTTCCTTCCAGGCATTTTCAGTGTGGGTGCCTTCTCCACGTGGTTCCTGGTTTCACTGCAGCTCTGAAGAGAATGTTAGCAAAGAGGTAATCGGGACAGTGCAAACAGTACTCAAAGACAGGGAGAGCAAGCTCTACATTACTCTCTTGGCACTTTGGATGTGGGACATACAGCGAGATGTTTGCTGCTTTTGCGTTTGGCTGTTGGGAGATTTACAGCACAAAGATATCCAGTTGATTTGAAGCAGTTCAGAGAAAGTCTAAACATAATCCTCACTTTTCCCTCCTGGCACTTTCCCTGTAGGGGATACCGCAAGACGTTTCTGTATATTGGGCACAGCGCTCTGCAGGCTGTTAGGAGAGACTTTCCCGGGACAGTGAAACCCTATATCAGAGACACTGAGAAGAAGCCCCAACGTTCCTTCCAGGCACTTTCAGTGTGGGTGCCTTCTCCACGTGGTTCCTGGTTTCACTGCAGCTCTGAAGAGAATGTTAGCAAAGAGGTAATCGGGACAGTGCAAACAGTACTCAAAGACAGGGAGAGCAAGCTCTACATTACTCTCTTGGCACTTTGGATGTGGGACATACAGCGAGATGTTTGCTGCTTTTGCGTTTGGCTGTTGGGAGATTTACAGCACAAAGATATCCAGTTGATTTGAAGCAGTTCAGAGAAAGTCTAAACATAATCCTCACTTTTCCCTCCTGGCACTTTCCCTGTAGGGGATACCGCAAGACGTTTCTGTATATTGGGCACAGCGCTCTGCAGGGTGTTAGCAGAGACTTTCCCGGGACAGTGAAACCCTATATCAGAGACACTGAGAAGAAGCCCCAACGTTCCTTCCAGGCACTTTCAGTGTGGGTGCCTTCTCCACGTGGTTCCTGGTTTCACTGCAGCTCTGAAGAGAATGTTAGCAAAGAGGTAATCGGGACAGTGCAAACAGTACTCAAAGACAGGGAGAGCAAGCTCTACATTACTCTCTTGGCACTTTGGATGTGGGATATACAGCGAGATGTTTGCTGCTTTTACATTTGGCTGTTGGGAGATTTACAGCACAAAGATATCCAGTTGATTTGAAGCAGTTCCGAGAAAGTCTAAGCATAATCCTCACTTTTCCCTCCTGGCACTTTCCCTGTAGGGGATACCGCAAGACGTTTCTGTATATTGGGCACAGCGCTCTGCAGGGTGTTAGCAGAGACTTTCCCGGGACAGTGAAACCCTATATCAGAGACACTGAGAAGAAGCCCCAACGTTCCTTCCAGGCACTTTCAGTGTGGGTGCCTTCTCCACGTGGTTCCTGGTTTCACTGCAGCTCTGAAGAGAATGTTAGCAAAGAGGTAATCGGGACAGTGCAAACAGTACTCAAAGACAGGGAGAGCAAGCTCTCTCTTGGCACTTTGGATGTGGGACATACAGCGAGATGTTTGCTGCTTTTACGTTTGGCTGTTGGGAGATTTACAGCACAAAGATATCTAGTTGATTTGAAGCAGTTCCGAGAAAGTATAAGCATAATCCTCACTTTTCCCTCCTGGCACTTTCCCTGTAGGAGATACCGCAAGACGTTTCTGTATATTGGGCACAGCGCTCTGCAGGGTGTTAGCAGAGACTTTCCCGGGACAGTGAAACCCTATATCAGAGACACTGAGAAGAAGCCCCAACGTTCCTTCCAGGCATTTTCAGAGTGGGTGCCTTCTCCACGTGGTTCCTGGTTTCACTGCAGCTCTGAAGAGAATGTTAGCAAAGAGGTAATCGGGACAGTGCAAACAGTACTCAAAGACAGGGAGAGCAAGCTCTACATTACTCTCTTGGCACTTTGGATGTGGGACATACAGCGAGATGTTTGCTGCTTTTGCGTTTGGCTGTTGGGAGATTTACAGCACAAAGATATCCAGTTGATTTGAAGCAGTTCAGAGAAAGTCTAAACATAATCCTCACTTTTCCCTCCTGGCACTTTCCCTGTAGGGGATACCGCAAGACGTTTCTGTATATTGGGCACAGCGCTCTGCAGGGTGTTAGCAGAGACTTTCCCGGGACAGTGAAACCCTATATCAGAGACACTGAGAAGAAGCCCCAACGTTCCTTCCAGGCACTTTCAGTGTGGGTGCCTTCTCCACGTGGTTCCTGGTTTCACTGCAGCTCTGACGAGAATGTTAGCAAAGAGGTAATCGGGACAGTGCAAACAGTACTCAAAGACAGGGAGAGCAAGCTCTACATTACTCTCTTGGCACTTTGGATGTGGGACATACAGCGAGATGTTTGCTGCTTTTGCGTTTGGCTGTTGGGAGATTTACAGCACAAAGATATCCAGTTGATTTGAAGCAGTTCAGAGAAAGACTAAACATAATCCTCACTTTTCCCTCCTGGCACTTTCCCTGTAGGGGATACCGCAAGACGTTTCTGTATATTGGGCACAGCGCTCTGCAGGGTGTTAGCAGAGACTTTCCCGGGACAGTGAAACCCTATATCAGAGACACTGAGAAGAAGCCCCAACGTTCCTTCCAGGCACTTTCAGTGTGGGTGCCTTCTCCACGTGGTTCCTGGTTTCACTGCAGCTCTGAAGAGAATGTTAGCAAAGAGGTAATCGGGACAGTGCAAACAGTACTCAAAGACAGGGAGAGCAAGCTCTCTCTTGGCACTTTGGATGTGGAACATACAGCGAGATGTTTGCTGCTTTTACATTTGGCTGTTGGGAGATTTACAGCACAAAGATATCTAGTTGATTTGAAGCAGTTCAGAGAAAGTCTAAACATAATCCTCACTTTTCCCTCCTGGCACTTTCCCTGTAGGAGATACCGCAAGACGTTTCTGTATATTGGGCACAGCGCTCTGCAGGCTGTTAGGAGAGACTTTCCCGGGACAGTGAAACCCTATATCAGAGACACTGAGAAGAAGTCCCAACGTTCCTTCCAGGCACTTTCAGAGTTGGTGCCTTCTCCACGTGGTTCCTGGTTTCACTGCAGCTCTGAAGAGAATGTTAGCAAAGAGGTAATCGGGACAGTGCAAACAGTACTCAAAGACAGGGAGAGCAAGCTCTCTCTTGGCACTTTGGATGTGGGACATACAGCGAGATGTTTGCTGCTTTTACGTTTGGCTGTTGGGAGATTTACAGCACAAAGATATCTAGTTGATTTGAAGCAGTTCCGAGAAAGTCTAAGCATAATCCTCACTTTTCCCTCCTGGCACTTTCCCTGTAGGAGATACCGCAAGACGTTTCTGTATATTGGGCACAGCGCTCTGCAGGGTGTTAGCAGAGACTTTCCCGGGACAGTGAAACCCTATATCAGAGACACTGAGAAGAAGCCCCAACGTTCCTTCCAGGCATTTTCAGTGTGGGTGCCTTCTCCACGTGGTTCCTGGTTTCAGTGCAGCTCTGAAGAGAATGTTAGCAAAGAGGTAATCGGGACAGTGCAAACAGTACTCAAAGACAGGGAGAGCAAGCTCTACATTACTCTCTTGGCACTTTGGATGTGGGACATACAGCGAGATGTTTGCTGCTTTTGCGTTTGGCTGTTGGGAGATTTACAGCACAAAGATATCCAGTTGATTTGAAGCAGTTCAGAGAAAGTCTAAACATAATCCTCACTTTTCCCTCCTGGCACTTTCCCTGTAGGGGATACCGCAAGACGTTTCTGTATATTGGGCACAGCGCTCTGCAGGCTGTTAGGAGAGACTTTCCCGGGACAGTGAAACCCTATATCAGAGACACTGAGAAGAAGCCCCAACGTTCATTCCAGGCACTTTCAGAGTTGGTGCCTTCTCCACGTGGTTCCTGGTTTCACTGCAGCTCTGAAGAGAATGTTAGCAAAGAGGTAATCGGGACAGTGCAAACAGTACTCAAAGACAGGGAGAGCAAGCTCTCTCTTGGCACTTTGGATGTGGAACATACAGCGAGATGTTTGCTGCTTTTACATTTGGCTGTTGGGAGGTTTACAGCACAAAGATATCTAGTTGATTTGAAGCAGTTCCGAGAAAGTCTAAACATAATCCTCACTTTTCCCTCCTGGCACTTTCCCTGTAGGAGATACCGCAAGACGTTTCTGTATATTGGGCACAGCGCTCTGCAGGGTGTTAGCAGAGACTTTCCCGGGACAGTGAAACCCTATATCAGAGACACTGAGAAGAAGCCCCAACGTTCCTTCCAGGCATTTTCAGTGTGGGTGCCTTCTCCACGTGGTTCCTGGTTTCACTGCAGCTCTGAAGAGAATGTTAGCAAAGAGGTAATCGGGACAGTGCAAACAGTACTCAAAGACAGGGAGAGCAAGCTCTACATTACTCTCTTGGCACTTTGGATGTGGGACATACAGCGAGATGTTTGCTGCTTTTGCGTTTGGCTGTTGGGAGATTTACAGCACAAAGATATCCAGTTGATTTGAAGCAGTTCAGAGAAAGTCTAAACATAATCCTCACTTTTCCCTCCTGGCACTTTCCCTGTAGGGGATACCGCAAGACGTTTCTGTATATTGGGCACAGCGCTCTGCAGGGTGTTAGGAGAGACTTTCCCGGGACAGTGAAACCCTATATCAGAGACACTGAGAAGAAGCCCCAACGTTCCTTCCAGGCACTTTCAGTGTGGGTGCCTTCTCCACGTGGTTCCTGGTTTCACTGCAGCTCTGAAGAGAATGTTAGCAAAGAGGTAATCGGGACAGTGCAAACAGTACTCAAAGACAGGGAGAGCAAGCTCTCTCTTGGCACTTTGGATGTGGAACTTACAGCGAGATGTTTGCTGCTTTTACATTTGGCTGTTGGGAGATTTACAGCACAAAGATATCTAGTTGATTTGAAGCAGTTCCGAGAAAGTCTAAACATAATCCTCACTTTTCCCTCCTGGCACTTTCCCTGTAGGAGATACCGCAAGACGTTTCTGTATATTGGGCACAGCGCTCTGCAGGGTGTTAGCAGAGACTTTCCCGGGACAGTGAAACCCTATATCAGAGACACTGAGAAGAAGCCCCAACGTTCCTTCCAGGCATTTTCAGTGTGGGTGCCTTCTCCACGTGGTTCCTGGTTTCACTGCAGCTCTGAAGAGAATGTTAGCAAAGAGGTAATCGGGACAGTGCAAACAGTACTCAAAGACAGGGAGAGCAAGCTCTACATTACTCTCTTGGCACTTTGGATGTGGGACATACAGCGAGATGTTTGCTGCTTTTGCGTTTGGCTGTTGGGAGATTTACAGCACAAAGATATCCAGTTGATTTGAAGCAGTTCCGAGAAAGTCTAAACATAATCCTCACTTTTCCCTCCTGGCACTTTCCCTGTAGGGGATACCGCAAGACGTTTCTGTATATTGGGCACAGCGCTCTGCAGGGTGTTAGCAGAGACTTTCCCGGGACAGTGAAACCCTATATCAGAGACACTGAGAAGAAGCCCCAACGTTCCTTCCAGGCACTTTCAGTGTGGGTGCCTTCTCCACGTGGTTCCTGGTTTCACTGCAGCTCTGAAGAGAATGTTAGCAAAGAGGTAATCGGGACAGTGCAAACAGTACTCAAAGACAGGGAGAGCAAGCTCTCTCTTGGCACTTTGGATGTGGAACTTACAGCGAGATGTTTGCTGCTTTTACATTTGGCTGTTGGGAGATTTACAGCACAAAGATATCTAGTTGATTTGAAGCAGTTCAGAGAAAGTCTAAACATAATCCTCACTTTTCCCTCCTGGCACTTTCCCTGTAGGGGATACCGCAAGACGTTTCTGTATATTGGGCACAGCGCTCTGCAGGCTGTTAGGAGAGACTTTCCCGGGACAGTGAAACCCTATATCAGAGACACTGAGAAGAAGTCCCAACGTTCCTTCCAGGCACTTTCAGAGTTGGTGCCTTCTCCACGTGGTTCCTGGTTTCACTGCAGCTCTGAAGAGAATGTTAGGAAAGAGGTAATCGGGACAGTGCAAACAGTACTCAAAGACAGGGAGAGCAAGCTCTACATTACTCTCTTGGCACTTTGGATGTGGGACATACAGCGAGATGTTTGCTGCTTTTGCGTTTGGCTGTTGCGAGATTTACAGCACAAAGATATCCAGTTGATTTGAAGCAGTTCCGAGAAAGTCTAAGCATAATCCTCACTTTTCCCTCCTGGCACTTTCCCTGTAGGAGATACCGCAAGACGTTTCTGTATATTGGGCACAGCGCTCTGCAGGGTGTTAGCAGAGACTTTCCCGGGACAGTGAAACCCTATATCAGAGACACTGAGAAGAAGCCCCAAGGTTCCTTCCAGGCATTTTCAGTGTGGGTGCCTTCTCCACGTGGTTCCTGGTTTCACTGCAGCTCTGAAGAGAATGTTAGCAAAGAGGTAATCGGGACAGTGCAAACAGTACTCAAAGACAGGGAGAGCAAGCTCTACATTACTCTCTTGGCACTTTGGATGTGGGACATACAGCGAGATGTTTGCTGCTTTTGCGTTTGGCTGTTGGGAGATTTACAGCACAAAGATATCCAGTTGATTTGAAGCAGTTCAGAGAAAGTCTAAACATAATCCTCACTTTTCCCTCCTGGCACTTTCCCTGTAGGGGATACCGCAAGACGTTTCTGTATATTGGGCACAGCGCTCTGCAGGCTGTTAGGAGAGACTTTCCCGGGACAGTGAAACCCTATATCAGAGACACTGAGAAGAAGCCCCAACGTTCATTCCAGGCACTTTCAGAGTTGGTGCCTTCTCCACGTGGTTCCTGGTTTCACTGCAGCTCTGAAGAGAATGTTAGCAAAGAGGTAATCGGGACAGTGCAAACAGTACTCAAAGACAGGGAGAGCAAGCTCTCTCTTGGCACTTTGGATGTGGAACATACAGCGAGATGTTTGCTGCTTTTACATTTGGCTGTTGGGAGGTTTACAGCACAAAGATATCTAGTTGATTTGAAGCAGTTCCGAGAAAGTCTAAACATAATCCTCACTTTTCCCTCCTGGCACTTTCCCTGTAGGAGATACCGCAAGACGTTTCTGTATATTGGGCACAGCGCTCTGCAGGGTGTTAGCAGAGACTTTCCCGGGACAGTGAAACCCTATATCAGAGACACTGAGAAGAAGCCCCAACGTTCCTTCCAGGCATTTTCAGTGTGGGTGCCTTCTCCACGTGGTTCCTGGTTTCACTGCAGCTCTGAAGAGAATGTTAGCAAAGAGGTAATCGGGACAGTGCAAACAGTACTCAAAGACAGGGAGAGCAAGCTCTACATTACTCTCTTGGCACTTTGGATGTGGGACATACAGCGAGATGTTTGCTGCTTTTGCGTTTGGCTGTTGGGAGATTTACAGCACAAAGATATCCAGTTGATTTGAAGCAGTTCAGAGAAAGTCTAAACATAATCCTCACTTTTCCCTCCTGGCACTTTCCCTGTAGGGGATACCGCAAGACGTTTCTGTATATTGGGCACAGCGCTCTGCAGGGTGTTAGGAGAGACTTTCCCGGGACAGTGAAACCCTATATCAGAGACACTGAGAAGAAGCCCCAACGTTCCTTCCAGGCACTTTCAGTGTGGGTGCCTTCTCCACGTGGTTCCTGGTTTCACTGCAGCTCTGAAGAGAATGTTAGCAAAGAGGTAATCGGGACAGTGCAAACAGTACTCAAAGACAGGGAGAGCAAGCTCTCTCTTGGCACTTTGGATGTGGAACTTACAGCGAGATGTTTGCTGCTTTTACATTTGGCTGTTGGGAGATTTACAGCACAAAGATATCTAGTTGATTTGAAGCAGTTCCGAGAAAGTCTAAACATAATCCTCACTTTTCCCTCCTGGCACTTTCCCTGTAGGAGATACCGCAAGACGTTTCTGTATATTGGGCACAGCGCTCTGCAGGGTGTTAGCAGAGACTTTCCCGGGACAGTGAAACCCTATATCAGAGACACTGAGAAGAAGCCCCAACGTTCCTTCCAGGCATTTTCAGTGTGGGTGCCTTCTCCACGTGGTTCCTGGTTTCACTGCAGCTCTGAAGAGAATGTTAGCAAAGAGGTAATCGGGACAGTGCAAACAGTACTCAAAGACAGGGAGAGCAAGCTCTACATTACTCTCTTGGCACTTTGGATGTGGGACATACAGCGAGATGTTTGCTGCTTTTGCGTTTGGCTGTTGGGAGATTTACAGCACAAAGATATCCAGTTGATTTGAAGCAGTTCCGAGAAAGTCTAAACATAATCCTCACTTTTCCCTCCTGGCACTTTCCCTGTAGGGGATACCGCAAGACGTTTCTGTATATTGGGCACAGCGCTCTGCAGGGTGTTAGCAGAGACTTTCCCGGGACAGTGAAACCCTATATCAGAGACACTGAGAAGAAGCCCCAACGTTCCTTCCAGGCACTTTCAGTGTGGGTGCCTTCTCCACGTGGTTCCTGGTTTCACTGCAGCTCTGAAGAGAATGTTAGCAAAGAGGTAATCGGGACAGTGCAAACAGTACTCAAAGACAGGGAGAGCAAGCTCTCTCTTGGCACTTTGGATGTGGAACTTACAGCGAGATGTTTGCTGCTTTTACATTTGGCTGTTGGGAGATTTACAGCACAAAGATATCTAGTTGATTTGAAGCAGTTCAGAGAAAGTCTAAACATAATCCTCACTTTTCCCTCCTGGCACTTTCCCTGTAGGGGATACCGCAAGACGTTTCTGTATATTGGGCACAGCGCTCTGCAGGCTGTTAGGAGAGACTTTCCCGGGACAGTGAAACCCTATATCAGAGACACTGAGAAGAAGTCCCAACGTTCCTTCCAGGCACTTTCAGAGTTGGTGCCTTCTCCACGTGGTTCCTGGTTTCACTGCAGCTCTGAAGAGAATGTTAGGAAAGAGGTAATCGGGACAGTGCAAACAGTACTCAAAGACAGGGAGAGCAAGCTCTACATTACTCTCTTGGCACTTTGGATGTGGGACATACAGCGAGATGTTTGCTGCTTTTGCGTTTGGCTGTTGCGAGATTTACAGCACAAAGATATCCAGTTGATTTGAAGCAGTTCCGAGAAAGTCTAAGCATAATCCTCACTTTTCCCTCCTGGCACTTTCCCTGTAGGAGATACCGCAAGACGTTTCTGTATATTGGGCACAGCGCTCTGCAGGGTGTTAGCAGAGACTTTCCCGGGACAGTGAAACCCTATATCAGAGACACTGAGAAGAAGCCCCAAGGTTCCTTCCAGGCATTTTCAGTGTGGGTGCCTTCTCCACGTGGTTCCTGGTTTCACTGCAGCTCTGAAGAGAATGTTAGCAAAGAGGTAATCGGGACAGTGCAAACAGTACTCAAAGACAGGGAGAGCAAGCTCTACATTACTCTCTTGGCACTTTGGATGTGGGACATACAGCGAGATGTTTGCTGCTTTTGCGTTTGGCTGTTGGGAGATTTACAGCACAAAGATATCCAGTTGATTTGAAGCAGTTCAGAGAAAGTCTAAACATAATCCTCACTTTTCCCTCCTGGCACTTTCCCTGTAGGGGATACCGCAAGACGTTTCTGTATATTGGGCACAGCGCTCTGCAGGCTGTTAGGAGAGACTTTCCCGGGACAGTGAAACCCTATATCAGAGACACTGAGAAGAAGCCCCAACGTTCATTCCAGGCACTTTCAGAGTTGGTGCCTTCTCCACGTGGTTCCTGGTTTCACTGCAGCTCTGAAGAGAATGTTAGCAAAGAGGTAATCGGGACAGTGCAAACAGTACTCAAAGACAGGGAGAGCAAGCTCTCTCTTGGCACTTTGGATGTGGAACATACAGCGAGATGTTTGCTGCTTTTACATTTGGCTGTTGGGAGGTTTACAGCACAAAGATATCTAGTTGATTTGAAGCAGTTCCGAGAAAGTCTAAACATAATCCTCACTTTTCCCTCCTGGCACTTTCCCTGTAGGAGATACCGCAAGACGTTTCTGTATATTGGGCACAGCGCTCTGCAGGGTGTTAGCAGAGACTTTCCCGGGACAGTGAAACCCTATATCAGAGACACTGAGAAGAAGCCCCAACGTTCCTTCCAGGCATTTTCAGTGTGGGTGCCTTCTCCACGTGGTTCCTGGTTTCACTGCAGCTCTGAAGAGAATGTTAGCAAAGAGGTAATCGGGACAGTGCAAACAGTACTCAAAGACAGGGAGAGCAAGCTCTACATTACTCTCTTGGCACTTTGGATGTGGGACATACAGCGAGATGTTTGCTGCTTTTGCGTTTGGCTGTTGGGAGATTTACAGCACAAAGATATCCAGTTGATTTGAAGCAGTTCAGAGAAAGTCTAAACATAATCCTCACTTTTCCCTCCTGGCACTTTCCCTGTAGGGGATACCGCAAGACGTTTCTGTATATTGGGCACAGCGCTCTGCAGGCTGTTAGCAGAGACTTTCCCGGGACAGTGAAACCCTATATCAGAGACACTGAGAAGAAGCCCCAACGTTCCTTCCAGGCACTTTCAGTGTGGGTGCCTTCTCCACGTGGTTCCTGGTTTCACTGCAGCTCTGAAGAGAATGTTAGCAAAGAGGTAATCGGGACAGTGCAAACAGTACTCAAAGACAGGGAGAGCAAGCTCTACATTACTCTCTTGGCACTTTGGATGTGGGACATACAGCGAGATGTTTGCTGCTTTTGCGTTTGGCTGTTGGGAGATTTACAGCACAAAGATATCCAGTTGATTTGAAGCAGTTCAGAGAAAGTCTAAACATAATCCTCACTTTTCCCTCCTGGCACTTTCCCTGTAGGGGATACCGCAAGACGTTTCTGTATATTGGGCACAGCGCACTGCAGGGTGTTAGCAGAGACTTTCCCGGGACAGTGAAACCCTATATCAGAGACACTGAGAAGAAGCCCCAACGTTCCTTCCAGGCATTTTCAGTGTGGGTGCCTTCTCCACGTGGTTCCTGGTTTCAGTGCAGCTCTGAAGAGAATGTTAGCAAAGAGGTAATCGGGACAGTGCAAACAGTACTCAAAGACAGGGAGAGCAAGCTCTACATTACTCTCTTGGCACTTTGGATGTGGGACATACAGCGAGATGTTTGCTGCTTTTGCGTTTGGCTGTTGGGAGATTTACAGCACAAAGATATCCAGTTGATTTGAAGCAGTTCAGAGAAAGTCTAAACATAATCCTCACTTTTCCCTCCTGGCACTTTCCCTGTAGGGGATACCGCAAGACGTTTCTGTATATTGGGCACAGCGCTCTGCAGGCTGTTAGGAGAGACTTTCCCGGGACAGTGAAACCCTATATCAGAGACACTGAGAAGAAGCCCCAACGTTCCTTCCAGGCACTTTCAGTGTGGGTGCCTTCTCCACGTGGTTCCTGGTTTCACTGCAGCTCTGAAGAGAATGTTAGCAAAGAGGTAATCGGGACAGTGCAAACAGTACTCAAAGACAGGGAGAGCAAGCTCTCTCTTGGCACTTTGGATGTGGAACATACAGCGAGATGTTTGCTGCTTTTACATTTGGCTGTTGGGAGGTTTACAGCACAAAGATATCTAGTTGATTTGAAGCAGTTCCGAGAAAGTCTAAACATAATCCTCACTTTTCCCTCCTGGCACTTTCCCTGTAGGAGATACCGCAAGACGTTTCTGTATATTGGGCACAGCGCTCTGCAGGGTGTTAGCAGAGACTTTCCCGGGACAGTGAAACCCTATATCAGAGACACTGAGAAGAAGCCCCAACGTTCCTTCCAGGCATTTTCAGTGTGGGTGCCTTCTCCACGTGGTTCCTGGTTTCACTGCAGCTCTGAAGAGAATGTTAGCAAAGAGGTAATCGGGACAGTGCAAACAGTACTCAAAGACAGGGAGAGCAAGCTCTACATTACTCTCTTGGCACTTTGGATGTGGGACATACAGCGAGATGTTTGCTGCTTTTGCGTTTGGCTGTTGGGAGATTTACAGCACAAAGATATCCAGTTGATTTGAAGCAGTTCAGAGAAAGTCTAAACATAATCCTCACTTTTCCCTCCTGGCACTTTCCCTGTAGGGGATACCGCAAGACGTTTCTGTATATTGGGCACAGCGCTCTGCAGGCTGTTAGGAGAGACTTTCCCGGGACAGTGAAACCCTATATCAGAGACACTGAGAAGAAGCCCCAACGTTCCTTCCAGGCACTTTCAGTGTGGGTGCCTTCTCCACGTGGTTCCTGGTTTCACTGCAGCTCTGAAGAGAATGTTAGCAAAGAGGTAATCGGGACAGTGCAAACAGTACTCAAAGACAGGGAGAGCAAGCTCTACATTACTCTCTTGGCACTTTGGATGTGGGACATACAGCGAGATGTTTGCTGCTTTTGCGTTTGGCTGTTGGGAGATTTACAGCACAAAGATATCCAGTTGATTTGAAGCAGTTCAGAGAAAGTCTAAACATAATCCTCACTTTTCCCTCCTGGCACTTTCCCTGTAGGGGATACCGCAAGACGTTTCTGTATATTGGGCACAGCGCTCTGCAGGGTGTTAGCAGAGACTTTCCCGGGACAGTGAAACCCTATATCAGAGACACTGAGAAGAAGCCCCAACGTTCCTTCCAGGCACTTTCAGTGTGGGTGCCTTCTCCACGTGGTTCCTGGTTTCACTGCAGCTCTGAAGAGAATGTTAGCAAAGAGGTAATCGGGACAGTGCAAACAGTACTCAAAGACAGGGAGAGCAAGCTCTACATTACTCTCTTGGCACTTTGGATGTGGGATATACAGCGAGATGTTTGCTGCTTTTACATTTGGCTGTTGGGAGATTTACAGCACAAAGATATCCAGTTGATTTGAAGCAGTTCCGAGAAAGTCTAAGCATAATCCTCACTTTTCCCTCCTGGCACTTTCCCTGTAGGGGATACCGCAAGACGTTTCTGTATATTGGGCACAGCGCTCTGCAGGGTGTTAGCAGAGACTTTCCCGGGACAGTGAAACCCTATATCAGAGACACTGAGAAGAAGCCCCAACGTTCCTTCCAGGCACTTTCAGTGTGGGTGCCTTCTCCACGTGGTTCCTGGTTTCACTGCAGCTCTGAAGAGAATGTTAGCAAAGAGGTAATCGGGACAGTGCAAACAGTACTCAAAGACAGGGAGAGCAAGCTCTCTCTTGGCACTTTGGATGTGGGACATACAGCGAGATGTTTGCTGCTTTTACGTTTGGCTGTTGGGAGATTTACAGCACAAAGATATCTAGTTGATTTGAAGCAGTTCCGAGAAAGTATAAGCATAATCCTCACTTTTCCCTCCTGGCACTTTCCCTGTAGGAGATACCGCAAGACGTTTCTGTATATTGGGCACAGCGCTCTGCAGGGTGTTAGCAGAGACTTTCCCGGGACAGTGAAACCCTATATCAGAGACACTGAGAAGAAGCCCCAACGTTCCTTCCAGGCATTTTCAGAGTGGGTGCCTTCTCCACGTGGTTCCTGGTTTCACTGCAGCTCTGAAGAGAATGTTAGCAAAGAGGTAATCGGGACAGTGCAAACAGTACTCAAAGACAGGGAGAGCAAGCTCTACATTACTCTCTTGGCACTTTGGATGTGGGACATACAGCGAGATGTTTGCTGCTTTTGCGTTTGGCTGTTGGGAGATTTACAGCACAAAGATATCCAGTTGATTTGAAGCAGTTCAGAGAAAGTCTAAACATAATCCTCACTTTTCCCTCCTGGCACTTTCCCTGTAGGGGATACCGCAAGACGTTTCTGTATATTGGGCACAGCGCTCTGCAGGGTGTTAGCAGAGACTTTCCCGGGACAGTGAAACCCTATATCAGAGACACTGAGAAGAAGCCCCAACGTTCCTTCCAGGCACTTTCAGTGTGGGTGCCTTCTCCACGTGGTTCCTGGTTTCACTGCAGCTCTGACGAGAATGTTAGCAAAGAGGTAATCGGGACAGTGCAAACAGTACTCAAAGACAGGGAGAGCAAGCTCTACATTACTCTCTTGGCACTTTGGATGTGGGACATACAGCGAGATGTTTGCTGCTTTTGCGTTTGGCTGTTGGGAGATTTACAGCACAAAGATATCCAGTTGATTTGAAGCAGTTCAGAGAAAGACTAAACATAATCCTCACTTTTCCCTCCTGGCACTTTCCCTGTAGGGGATACCGCAAGACGTTTCTGTATATTGGGCACAGCGCTCTGCAGGGTGTTAGCAGAGACTTTCCCGGGACAGTGAAACCCTATATCAGAGACACTGAGAAGAAGCCCCAACGTTCCTTCCAGGCACTTTCAGTGTGGGTGCCTTCTCCACGTGGTTCCTGGTTTCACTGCAGCTCTGAAGAGAATGTTAGCAAAGAGGTAATCGGGACAGTGCAAACAGTACTCAAAGACAGGGAGAGCAAGCTCTACATTACTCTCTTGGCACTTTGGATGTGGGACATACAGCGAGATGTTTGCTGCTTTTGCGTTTGGCTGTTGCGAGATTTACAGCACAAAGATATCCAGTTGATTTGAAGCAGTTCAGAGAAAGTCTAAACATAATCCTCACTTTTCCCTCCTGGCACTTTCCCTGTAGGGGATACCGCAAGACGTTTCTGTATATTGGGCACAGCGCTCTGCAGGGTGTTAGCAGAGACTTTCCCGGGACAGTGAAACCCTATATCAGAGACACTGAGAAGAAGCCCCAACGTTCCTTCCAGGCACTTTCAGTGTGGGTGCCTTCTCCACGTGGTTCCTGGTTTCACTGCAGCTCTGAAGAGAATGTTAGCAAAGAGGTAATCGGGACAGTGCAAACAGTACTCAAAGACAGGGAGAGCAAGCTCTCTCTTGGCACTTTGGATGTGGAACTTACAGCGAGATGTTTGCTGCTTTTACATTTGGCTGTTGGGAGATTTACAGCACAAAGATATCTAGTTGATTTGAAGCAGTTCCGAGAAAGTCTAAGCATAATCCTCACTTTTCCCTCCTGGCACTTTCCCTGTAGGAGATACCGCAAGACGTTTCTGTATATTGGGCACAGCGCTCTGCAGGCTGTTAGGAGAGACTTTCCCGGGACAGTGAAACCCTATATCAGAGACACTGAGAAGAAGTCCCAACGTTCCTTCCAGGCACTTTCAGAGTTGGTGCCTTCTCCACGTGGTTCCTGGTTTCACTGCAGCTCTGAAGAGAATGTTAGCAAAGAGGTAATCGGGACAGTGCAAACAGTACTCAAAGACAGGGAGAGCAAGCTCTCTCTTGGCACTTTGGATGTGGGACATACAGCGAGATGTTTGCTGCTTTTACGTTTGGCTGTTGGGAGATTTACAGCACAAAGATATCTAGTTGATTTGAAGCAGTTCCGAGAAAGTATAAGCATAATCCTCACTTTTCCCTCCTGGCACTTTCCCTGTAGGAGATACCGCAAGACGTTTCTGTATATTGGGCACAGCGCTCTGCAGGGTGTTAGCAGAGACTTTCCCGGGACAGTGAAACCCTATATCAGAGACACTGAGAAGAAGCCCCAACGTTCCTTCCAGGCATTTTCAGTGTGGGTGCCTTCTCCACGTGGTTCCTGGTTTCACTGCAGCTCTGAAGAGAATGTTAGCAAAGAGGTAATCGGGACAGTGCAAACAGTACTCAAAGACAGGGAGAGCAAGCTCTACATTACTCTCTTGGCACTTTGGATGTGGGACATACAGCGAGATGTTTGCTGCTTTTGCGTTTGGCTGTTGGGAGATTTACAGCACAAAGATATCCAGTTGATTTGAAGCAGTTCAGAGAAAGTCTAAACATAATCCTCACTTTTCCCTCCTGGCACTTTCCCTGTAGGGGATACCGCAAGACGTTTCTGTATATTGGGCACAGCGCTCTGCAGGCTGTTAGGAGAGACTTTCCCGGGACAGTGAAACCCTATATCAGAGACACTGAGAAGAAGCCCCAACGTTCCTTCCAGGCACTTTCAGTGTGGGTGCCTTCTCCACGTGGTTCCTGGTTTCACTGCAGCTCTGAAGAGAATGTTAGCAAAGAGGTAATCGGGACAGTGCAAACAGTACTCAAAGACAGGGAGAGCAAGCTCTACATTACTCTCTTGGCACTTTGGATGTGGGACATACAGCGAGATGTTTGCTGCTTTTGCGTTTGGCTGTTGCGAGATTTACAGCACAAAGATATCCAGTTGATTTGAAGCAGTTCCGAGAAAGTCTAAACATAATCCTCACTTTTCCCTCCTGGCACTTTCCCTGTAGGGGATACCGCAAGACGTTTCTGTATATTGGGCACAGCGCTCTGCAGGCTGTTAGGAGAGACTTTCCCGGGACAGTGAAACCCTATATCAGAGACACTGAGAAGAAGCCCCAACGTTCCTTCCAGGCACTTTCAGTGTGGGTGCCTTCTCCACGTGGTTCCTGGTTTCACTGCAGCTCTGAAGAGAATGTTAGCAAAGAGGTAATCGGGACAGTGCAAACAGTACTCAAAGACAGGGAGAGCAAGCTCTCTCTTGGCACTTTGGATGTGGGACATACAGCGAGATGTTTGCTGCTTTTACATTTGGCTGTTGGGAGGTTTACAGCACAAAGATATCTAGTTGATTTGAAGCAGTTCCGAGAAAGTCTAAGCATAATCCTCACTTTTCCCTCCTGGCACTTTCCCTGTAGGGGATACCGCAAGACGTTTCTGTATATTGGGCACAGCGCTCTGCAGGCTGTTAGGAGAGACTTTCCCGGGACAGTGAAACCCTATATCAGAGACACTGAGAAGAAGTCCCAACGTTCATTCCAGGCACTTTCAGAGTTGGTGCCTTCTCCACGTGGTTCCTGGTTTCACTGCAGCTCTGAAGAGAATGTTAGCAAAGAGGTAATCGGGACAGTGCAAACAGTACTCAAAGACAGGGAGAGCAAGCTCTCTCTTGGCACTTTGGATGTGGGACATACAGCGAGATGTTTGCTGCTTTTACGTTTGGCTGTTGGGAGATTTACAGCACAAAGATATCTAGTTGATTTGAAGCAGTTCCGAGAAAGTATAAGCATAATCCTCACTTTTCCCTCCTGGCACTTTCCCTGTAGGAGATACCGCAAGACGTTTCTGTATATTGGGCACAGCGCTCTGCAGGGTGTTAGCAGAGACTTTCCCGGGACAGTGAAACCCTATATCAGAGACACTGAGAAGAAGCCCCAACGTTCCTTCCAGGCATTTTCAGTGTGGGTGCCTTCTCCACGTGGTTCCTGGTTTCACTGCAGCTCTGAAGAGAATGTTAGCAAAGAGGTAATCGGGACAGTGCAAACAGTACTCAAAGACAGGGAGAGCAAGCTCTACATTACTCTCTTGGCACTTTGGATGTGGGACATACAGCGAGATGTTTGCTGCTTTTGCGTTTGGCTGTTGGGAGATTTACAGCACAAAGATATCCAGTTGATTTGAAGCAGTTCCGAGAAAGTCTAAACATAATCCTCACTTTTCCCTCCTGGCACTTTCCCTGTAGGGGATACCGCAAGACGTTTCTGTATATTGGGCACAGCGCTCTGCAGGGTGTTAGCAGAGACTTTCCCGGGACAGTGAAACCCTATATCAGAGACACTGAGAAGAAGCCCCAACGTTCCTTCCAGGCACTTTCAGTGTGGGTGCCTTCTCCACGTGGTTCCTGGTTTCACTGCAGCTCTGAAGAGAATGTTAGCAAAGAGGTAATCGGGACAGTGCAAACAGTACTCAAAGACAGGGAGAGCAAGCTCTACATTACTCTCTTGGCACTTTGGATGTGGGACATACAGCGAGATGTTTGCTGCTTTTGCGTTTGGCTGTTGGGAGATTTACAGCACAAAGATATCCAGTTGATTTGAAGCAGTTCCGAGAAAGTCTAAGCATAATCCTCACTTTTCCCTCCTGGCACTTTCCCTGTAGGAGATACCGCAAGACGTTTCTGTATATTGGGCACAGCGCTCTGCAGGGTGTTAGCAGAGACTTTCCCGGGACAGTGAAACCCTATATCAGAGACACTGAGAAGAAGCCCCAAGGTTCCTTCCAGGCATTTTCAGTGTGGGTGCCTTCTCCACGTGGTTCCTGGTTTCACTGCAGCTCTGAAGAGAATGTTAGCAAAGAGGTAATCGGGACAGTGCAAACAGTACTCAAAGACAGGGAGAGCAAGCTCTACATTACTCTCTTGGCACTTTGGATGTGGGACATACAGCGAGATGTTTGCTGCTTTTACGTTTGGCTGTTGGGAGATTTACAGCACAAAGATATCTAGTTGATTTGAAGCAGTTCCGAGAAAGTCTAAGCATAATCCTCACTTTTCCCTCCTGGCACTTTCCCTGTAGGAGATACCGCAAGACGTTTCTGTATATTGGGCACAGCGCTCTGCAGGGTGTTAGCAGAGACTTTCCCGGGACAGTGAAACCCTATATCAGAGACACTGAGAAGAAGCCCCAACGTTCCTTCCAGGCACTTTCAGTGTGGGTGCCTTCTCCACGTGGTTCCTGGTTTCACTGCAGCTCTGAAGAGAATGTTAGCAAAGAGGTAATCGGGACAGTGCAAACAGTACTCAAAGACAGGGAGAGCAAGCTCTCTCTTGGCACTTTGGATGTGGGACATACAGCGAGATGTTTGCTGCTTTTGCGTTTGGCTGTTGGGAGATTTACAGCACAAAGATATCCAGTTGATTTGAAGCAGTTCAGAGAAAGTCTAAACATAATCCTCACTTTTCCCTCCTGGCACTTTCCCTGTAGGGGATACCGCAAGACGTTTCTGTATATTGGGCACAGCGCTCTGCAGGCTGTTAGGAGAGACTTTCCCGGGACAGTGAAACCCTATATCAGAGACACTGAGAAGAAGCCCCAACGTTCCTTCCAGGCACTTTCAGTGTGGGTGCCTTCTCCACGTGGTTCCTGGTTTCACTGCAGCTCTGAAGAGAATGTTAGCAAAGAGGTAATCGGGACAGTGCAAACAGTACTCAAAGACAGGGAGAGCAAGCTCTCTCTTGGCACTTTGGATGTGGAACTTACAGCGAGATGTTTGCTGCTTTTACATTTGGCTGTTGGGAGATTTACAGCACAAAGATATCTAGTTGATTTGAAGCAGTTCCGAGAAAGTCTAAACATAATCCTCACTTTTCCCTCCTGGCACTTTCCCTGTAGGAGATACCGCAAGACGTTTCTGTATATTGGGCACAGCGCTCTGCAGGGTGTTAGCAGAGACTTTCCCGGGACAGTGAAACCCTATATCAGAGACACTGAGAAGAAGCCCCAACGTTCCTTCCAGGCATTTTCAGTGTGGGTGCCTTCTCCACGTGGTTCCTGGTTTCACTGCAGCTCTGAAGAGAATGTTAGCAAAGAGGTAATCGGGACAGTGCAAACAGTACTCAAAGACAGGGAGAGCAAGCTCTACATTACTCTCTTGGCACTTTGGATGTGGGACATACAGCGAGATGTTTGCTGCTTTTGCGTTTGGCTGTTGCGAGATTTACAGCACAAAGATATCCAGTTGATTTGAAGCAGTTCAGAGAAAGTCTAAACATAATCCTCACTTTTCCCTCCTGGCACTTTCCCTGTAGGGGATACCGCAAGACGTTTCTGTATATTGGGCACAGCGCACTGCAGGGTGTTAGCAGAGACTTTCCCGGGACAGTGAAACCCTATATCAGAGACACTGAGAAGAAGCCCCAACGTTCCTTCCAGGCATTTTCAGTGTGGGTGCCTTCTCCACGTGGTTCCTGGTTTCACTGCAGCTCTGAAGAGAATGTTAGCAAAGAGGTAATCGGGACAGTGCAAACAGTACTCAAAGACAGGGAGAGCAAGCTCTACATTACTCTCTTGGCACTTTGGATGTGGGACATACAGCGAGATGTTTGCTGCTTTTACGTTTGGCTGTTGGGAGGTTTACAGCACAAAGATATCTAGTTGATTTGAAGCAGTTCCGAGAAAGTCTAAGCATAATCCTCACTTTTCCCTCCTGGCACTTTCCCTGTAGGAGATACCGCAAGACGTTTCTGTATATTGGGCACAGCGCTCTGCAGGGTGTTAGCAGAGACTTTCCCGGGACAGTGAAACCCTATATCAGAGACACTGAGAAGAAGCCCCAACGTTCCTTCCAGGCATTTTCAGTGTGGGTGCCTTCTCCACGTGGTTCCTGGTTTCAGTGCAGCTCTGAAGAGAATGTTAGCAAAGAGGTAATCGGGACAGTGCAAACAGTACTCAAAGACAGGGAGAGCAAGCTCTACATTACTCTCTTGGCACTTTGGATGTGGGACATACAGCGAGATGTTTGCTGCTTTTGCGTTTGGCTGTTGGGAGATTTACAGCACAAAGATATCCAGTTGATTTGAAGCAGTTCAGAGAAAGTCTAAACATAATCCTCACTTTTCCCTCCTGGCACTTTCCGTGTAGGGGATACCGCAAGACGTTTCTGTATATTGGGCACAGCGCTCTGCAGGCTGTTAGGAGAGACTTTCCCGGGACAGTGAAACCCTATATCAGAGACACTGAGAAGAAGCCCCAACGTTCCTTCCAGGCACTTTCAGTGTGGGTGCCTTCTCCACGTGGTTCCTGGTTTCACTGCAGCTCTGAAGAGAATGTTAGCAAAGAGGTAATCGGGACAGTGCAAACAGTACTCAAAGACAGGGAGAGCAAGCTCTCTCTTGGCACTTTGGATGTGGAACATACAGCGAGATGTTTGCTGCTTTTACATTTGGCTGTTGGGAGGTTTACAGCACAAAGATATCTAGTTGATTTGAAGCAGTTCCGAGAAAGTCTAAACATAATCCTCACTTTTCCCTCCTGGCACTTTCCCTGTAGGAGATACCGCAGGACGTTTCTGTATATTGGGCACAGCGCTCTGCAGGGTGTTAGCAGAGACTTTCCCGGGACAGTGAAACCCTATATCAGAGACACTGAGAAGAAGCCCCAACGTTCCTTCCAGGCATTTTCAGTGTGGGTGCCTTCTCCACGTGGTTCCTGGTTTCACTGCAGCTCTGAAGAGAATGTTAGCAAAGAGGTAATCGGGACAGTGCAAACAGTACTCAAAGACAGGGAGAGCAAGCTCTACATTACTCTCTTGGCACTTTGGATGTGGGACATACAGCGAGATGTTTGCTGCTTTTGCGTTTGGCTGTTGGGAGATTTACAGCACAAAGATATCCAGTTGATTTGAAGCAGTTCAGAGAAAGTCTAAACATAATCCTCACTTTTCCCTCCTGGCACTTTCCCTGTAGGGGATACCGCAAGACGTTTCTGTATATTGGGCACAGCGCTCTGCAGGGTGTTAGCAGAGACTTTCCCGGGACAGTGAAACCCTATATCAGAGACACTGAGAAGAAGCCCCAACGTTCCTTCCAGGCACTTTCAGTGTGGGTGCCTTCTCCACGTGGTTCCTGGTTTCACTGCAGCTCTGAAGAGAATGTTAGCAAAGAGGTAATCGGGACAGTGCAAACAGTACTCAAAGACAGGGAGAGCAAGCTCTCTCTTGGCACTTTGGATGTGGAACTTACAGCGAGATGTTTGCTGCTTTTACATTTGGCTGTTGGGAGATTTACAGCACAAAGATATCTAGTTGATTTGAAGCAGTTCCGAGAAAGTCTAAACATAATCCTCACTTTTCCCTCCTGGCACTTTCCCTGTAGGAGATACCGCAAGACGTTTCTGTATATTGGGCACAGCGCTCTGCAGGGTGTTAGCAGAGACTTTCCCGGGACAGTGAAACCCTATATCAGAGACACTGAGAAGAAGCCCCAACGTTCCTTCCAGGCACTTTCAGTGTGGGTGCCTTCTCCACGTGGTTCCTGGTTTCACTGCAGCTCTGAAGAGAATGTTAGCAAAGAGGTAATCGGGACAGTGCAAACAGTACTCAAAGACAGGGAGAGCAAGCTCTACATTACTCTCTTGGCACTTTGGATGTGGGACATACAGCGAGATGTTTGCTGCTTTTGCGTTTGGCTGTTGCGAGATTTACAGCACAAAGATATCCAGTTGATTTGAAGCAGTTCAGAGAAAGTCTAAACATAATCCTCACTTTTCCCTCCTGGCACTTTCCCTGTAGGGGATACCGCAAGACGTTTCTGTATATTGGGCACAGCGCTCTGCAGGGTGTTAGCAGAGACTTTCCCGGGACAGTGAAACCCTATATCAGAGACACTGAGAAGAAGCCCCAACGTTCCTTCCAGGCACTTTCAGTGTGGGTGCCTTCTCCACGTGGTTCCTGGTTTCACTGCAGCTCTGAAGAGAATGTTAGCAAAGAGGTAATCGGGACAGTGCAAACAGTACTCAAAGACAGGGAGAGCAAGCTCTACATTACTCTCTTGGCACTTTGGATGTGGGACATACAGCGAGATGTTTGCTGCTTTTACATTTGGCTGTTGGGAGATTTACAGCACAAAGATATCCAGTTGATTTGAAGCAGTTCCGAGAAAGTCTAAGCATAATCCTCACTTTTCCCTCCTGGCACTTTCCCTGTAGGGGATACCGCAAGACGTTTCTGTATATTGGGCACAGCGCTCTGCAGGGTGTTAGCAGAGACTTTCCCGGGACAGTGAAACCCTATATCAGAGACACTGAGAAGAAGCCCCAAAGTTCCTTCCAGGCACTTTCAGTGTGGGTGCCTTCTCCACGTGGTTCCTGGTTTCACTGCAGCTCTGAAGAGAATGTTAGCAAAGAGGTAATCGGGACAGTGCAAACAGTACTCAAAGACAGGGAGAGCAAGCTCTCTCTTGGCACTTTGGATGTGGGACATACAGCGAGATGTTTGCTGCTTTTACGTTTGGCTGTTGGGAGATTTACAGCACAAAGATATCTAGTTGATTTGAAGCAGTTCCGAGAAAGTATAAGCATAATCCTCACTTTTCCCTCCTGGCACTTTCCCTGTAGGAGATACCGCAAGACGTTTCTGTATATTGGGCACAGCGCTCTGCAGGGTGTTAGCAGAGACTTTCCCGGGACAGTGAAACCCTATATCAGAGACACTGAGAAGAAGCCCCAACGTTCCTTCCAGGCATTTTCAGAGTGGGTGCCTTCTCCACGTGGTTCCTGGTTTCACTGCAGCTCTGAAGAGAATGTTAGCAAAGAGGTAATCGGGACAGTGCAAACAGTACTCAAAGACAGGGAGAGCAAGCTCTACATTACTCTCTTGGCACTTTGGATGTGGGACATACAGCGAGATGTTTGCTGCTTTTGCGTTTGGCTGTTGGGAGATTTACAGCACAAAGATATCCAGTTGATTTGAAGCAGTTCAGAGAAAGTCTAAACATAATCCTCACTTTTCCCTCCTGGCACTTTCCCTGTAGGGGATACCGCAAGACGTTTCTGTATATTGGGCACAGCGCTCTGCAGGGTGTTAGCAGAGACTTTCCCGGGACAGTGAAACCCTATATCAGAGACACTGAGAAGAAGCCCCAACGTTCCTTCCAGGCACTTTCAGTGTGGGTGCCTTCTCCACGTGGTTCCTGGTTTCACTGCAGCTCTGAAGAGAATGTTAGCAAAGAGGTAATCGGGACAGTGCAAACAGTACTCAAAGACAGGGAGAGCAAGCTCTACATTACTCTCTTGGCACTTTGGATGTGGGACATACAGCGAGATGTTTGCTGCTTTTGCGTTTGGCTGTTGGGAGATTTACAGCACAAAGATATCCAGTTGATTTGAAGCAGTTCAGAGAAAGTCTAAACATAATCCTCACTTTTCCCTCCTGGCACTTTCCCTGTAGGGGATACCGCAAGACGTTTCTGTATATTGGGCACAGCGCTCTGCAGGGTGTTAGCAGAGACTTTCCCGGGACAGTGAAACCCTATATCAGAGACACTGAGAAGAAGCCCCAACGTTCCTTCCAGGCACTTTCAGTGTGGGTGCCTTCTCCACGTGGTTCCTGGTTTCACTGCAGCTCTGAAGAGAATGTTAGCAAAGAGGTAATCGGGACAGTGCAAACAGTACTCAAAGACAGGGAGAGCAAGCTCTACATTACTCTCTTGGCACTTTGGATGTGGGACATACAGCGAGATGTTTGCTGCTTTTGCGTTTGGCTGTTGCGAGATTTACAGCACAAAGATATCCAGTTGATTTGAAGCAGTTCAGAGAAAGTCTAAACATAATCCTCACTTTTCCCTCCTGGCACTTTCCCTGTAGGGGATACCGCAAGACGTTTCTGTATATTGGGCACATCGCTCTGCAGGGTGTTAGCAGAGACTTTCCCGGGACAGTGAAACCCTATATCAGAGACACTGAGAAGAAGCCCCAACGTTACTTCCAGGCACTTTCAGTGTGGGTGCCTTCTCCACGTGGTTCCTGGTTTCACTGCAGCTCTGAAGAGAATGTTAGCAAAGAGGTAATCGGGACAGTGCAAACAGTACTCAAAGACAGGGAGAGCAAGCTCTCTCTTGGCACTTTGGATGTGGAACTTACAGCGAGATGTTTGCTGCTTTTACATTTGGCTGTTGGGAGATTTACAGCACAAAGATATCTAGTTGATTTGAAGCAGTTCCGAGAAAGTCTAAGCATAATCCTCACTTTTCCCTCCTGGCACTTTCCCTGTAGGAGATACCGCAAGACGTTTCTGTATATTGGGCACAGCGCTCTGCAGGCTGTTAGGAGAGACTTTCCCGGGACAGTGAAACCCTATATCAGAGACACTGAGAAGAAGCCCCAACGTTCCTTCCAGGCATTTTCAGTGTGGGTGCCTTCTCCACGTGGTTCCTGGTTTCACTGCAGCTCTGAAGAGAATGTTAGCAAAGAGGTAATCGGGACAGTGCAAACAGTACTCAAAGACAGGGAGAGCAAGCTCTACATTACTCTCTTGGCACTTTGGATGTGGGACATACAGCGAGATGTTTGCTGCTTTTGCGTTTGGCTGTTGGGAGATTTACAGCACAAAGATATCCAGTTGATTTGAAGCAGTTCAGAGAAAGTCTAAACATAATCCTCACTTTTCCCTCCTGGCACTTTCCCTGTAGGGGATACCGCAAGACGTTTCTGTATATTGGGCACAGCGCTCTGCAGGGTGTTAGCAGAGACTTTCCCGGGACAGTGAAACCCTATATCAGAGACACTGAGAAGAAGCCCCAACGTTCCTTCCAGGCACTTTCAGTGTGGGTGCCTTCTCCACGTGGTTCCTGGTTTCACTGCAGCTCTGAAGAGAATGTTAGCAAAGAGGTAATCGGGACAGTGCAAACAGTACTCAAAGACAGGGAGAGCAAGCTCTACATTACTCTCTTGGCACTTTGGATGTGGGACATACAGCGAGATGTTTGCTGCTTTTGCGTTTGGCTGTTGCGAGATTTACAGCACAAAGATATCCAGTTGATTTGAAGCAGTTCAGAGAAAGTCTAAACATAATCCTCACTTTTCCCTCCTGGCACTTTCCCTGTAGGGGATACCGCAAGACGTTTCTGTATATTGGGCACAGCGCTCTGCAGGCTGTTAGGAGAGACTTTCCCGGGACAGTGAAACCCTATATCAGAGACACTGAGAAGAAGCCCCAACGTTCCTTCCAGGCACTTTCAGTGTGGGTGCCTTCTCCACGTGGTTCCTGGTTTCACTGCAGCTCTGAAGAGAATGTTAGCAAAGAGGTAATCGGGACAGTGCAAACAGTACTCAAAGACAGGGAGAGCAAGCTCTCTCTTGGCACTTTGGATGTGGGACATACAGCGAGATGTTTGCTGCTTTTACATTTGGCTGTTGGGAGGTTTACAGCACAAAGATATCTAGTTGATTTGAAGCAGTTCCTAGAAAGTCTAAGCATAATCCTCACTTTTCCCTCCTGGCACTTTCCCTGTAGGGGATACCGCAAGACGTTTCTGTATATTGGGCACAGCGCTCTGCAGGCTGTTAGGAGAGACTTTCCCGGGACAGTGAAACCCTATATCAGAGACACTGAGAAGAAGCCCCAGCGTTCCTTCCAGGCACTTTCAGTGTGGGTGCCTTCTCCACGTGGTTCCTGGTTTCACTGCAGCTCTGAAGAGAATGTTAGCAAAGAGGTAATCGGGACAGTGCAAACAGTACTCAAAGACAGGGAGAGCAAGCTCTACATTACTCTCTTGGCACTTTGGATGTGGGACATACAGCGAGATGTTTGCTGCTTTTGCGTTTGGCTGTTGGGAGATTTACAGCACAAAGATATCCAGTTGATTTGAAGCAGTTCAGAGAAAGTCTAAACATAATCCTCACTTTTCCCTCCTGGCACTTTCCCTGTAGGGGATACCGCAAGACGTTTCTGTATATTGGGCACAGCGCTCTGCAGGGTGTTAGCAGAGACTTTCCCGGGACAGTGAAACCCTATATCAGAGACACTGAGAAGAAGCCCCAACGTTCCTTCCAGGCACTTTCAGTGTGGGTGCCTTCTCCACGTGGTTCCTGGTTTCACTGCAGCTCTGAAGAGAATGTTAGCAAAGAGGTAATCGGGACAGTGCAAACAGTACTCAAAGACAGGGAGAGCAAGCTCTACATTACTCTCTTGGCACTTTGGATGTGGGACATACAGCGAGATGTTTGCTGCTTTTGCGTTTGGCTGTTGGGAGATTTACAGCACAAAGATATCCAGTTGATTTGAAGCAGTTCAGAGAAAGTCTAAACATAATCCTCACTTTTCCCTCCTGGCACTTTCCCTGTAGGGGATACCGCAAGACGTTTCTGTATATTGGGCACAGCGCTCTGCAGGGTGTTAGCAGAGACTTTCCCGGGACAGTGAAACCCTATATCAGAGACACTGAGAAGAAGCCCCAACGTTCCTTCCAGGCACTTTCAGTGTGGGTGCCTTCTCCACGTGGTTCCTGGTTTCACTGCAGCTCTGAAGAGAATGTTAGCAAAGAGGTAATCGGGACAGTGCAAACAGTACTCAAAGACAGGGAGAGCAAGCTCTCTCTTGGCACTTTGGATGTGGAACTTACAGCGAGATGTTTGCTGCTTTTACATTTGGCTGTTGGGAGATTTACAGCACAAAGATATCTAGTTGATTTGAAGCAGTTCCGAGAAAGTCTAAACATAATCCTCACTTTTCCCTCCTGGCACTTTCCCTGTAGGAGATACCGCAAGACGTTTCTGTATATTGGGCACAGCGCTCTGCAGGGTGTTAGCAGAGACTTTCCCGGGACAGTGAAACCCTATATCAGAGACACTGAGAAGAAGCCCCAACGTTCCTTCCAGGCACTTTCAGTGTGGGTGCCTTCTCCACGTGGTTCCTGGTTTCACTGCAGCTCTGAAGAGAATGTTAGCAAAGAGGTAATCGGGACAGTGCAAACAGTACTCAAAGACAGGGAGAGCAAGCTCTACATTACTCTCTTGGCACTTTGGATGTGGGACATACAGCGAGATGTTTGCTGCTTTTGCGTTTGGCTGTTGGGAGATTTACAGCACAAAGATATCCAGTTGATTTGAAGCAGTTCAGAGAAAGTCTAAACATAATCCTCACTTTTCCCTCCTGGCACTTTCCCTGTAGGGGATACCGCAAGACGTTTCTGTATATTGGGCACAGCGCTCTGCAGGGTGTTAGCAGAGACTTTCCCGGGACAGTGAAACCCTATATCAGAGACACTGAGAAGAAGCCCCAACGTTCCTTCCAGGCACTTTCAGTGTGGGTGCCTTCTCCACGTGGTTCCTGGTTTCACTGCAGCTCTGAAGAGAATGTTAGCAAAGAGGTAATCGGGACAGTGCAAACAGTACTCAAAGACAGGGAGAGCAAGCTCTCTCTTGGCACTTTGGATGTGGAACTTACAGCGAGATGTTTGCTGCTTTTACATTTGGCTGTTGGGAGGTTTACAGCACAAAGATATCCAGTTGATTTGAAGCAGTTCCGAGAAAGTCTAAACATAATCCTCACTTTTCCCTCCTGGCACTTTCCCTGTAGGAGATACCGCAAGACGTTTCTGTATATTGGGCACAGCGCTCTGCAGGGTGTTAGCAGAGACTTTCCCGGGACAGTGAAACCCTATATCAGAGACACTGAGAAGAAGTCCCAACGTTCCTTCCAGGCACTTTCAGAGTTGGTGCCTTCTCCACGTGGTTCCTGGTTTCACGGCAGCTCTGAAGAGAATGTTAGCAAAGAGGTAATCGGGACAGTGCAAACAGTACTCAAAGACAGGGAGAGCAAGCTCTCTCTTGGCACTTTGGATGTGGGACATACAGCGAGATGTTTGCTGCTTTTACGTTTGGCTGTTGGGAGATTTACAGCACAAAGATATCTAGTTGATTTGAAGCAGTTCCGAGAAAGTCTAAGCATAATCCTCACTTTTCCCTCCTGGCACTTTCCCTGTAGGAGATACCGCAAGACGTTTCTGTATATTGGGCACAGCGCTCTGCAGGGTGTTAGCAGAGACTTTCCCGGGACAGTGAAACCCTATATCAGAGACACTGAGAAGAAGCCCCAACGTTCCTTCCAGGCATTTTCAGTGTGGGTGCCTTCTCCACGTGGTTCCTGGTTTCACTGCAGCTCTGAAGAGAATGTTAGCAAAGAGGTAATCGGGACAGTGCAAACAGTACTCAAAGACAGGGAGAGCAAGCTCTACATTACTCTCTTGGCACTTTGGATGTGGGACATACAGCGAGATGTTTGCTGCTTTTGCGTTTGGCTGTTGGGAGATTTACAGCACAAAGATATCCAGTTGATTTGAAGCAGTTCAGAGAAAGTCTAAACATAATCCTCACTTTTCCCTCCTGGCACTTTCCCTGTAGGGGATACCGCAAGACGTTTCTGTATATTGGGCACAGCGCTCTGCAGGGTGTTAGCAGAGACTTTCCCGGGACAGTGAAACCCTATATCAGAGACACTGAGAAGAAGCCCCAACGTTCCTTCCAGGCATTTTCAGTGTGGGTGCCTTCTCCACGTGGTTCCTGGTTTCACTGCAGCTCTGAAGAGAATGTTAGCAAAGAGGTAATCGGGACAGTGCAAACAGTACTCAAAGACAGGGAGAGCAACCTCTACATTACTCTCTTGGCACTTTGGATGTGGGACATACAGCGAGATGTTTGCTGCTTTTGCGTTTGGCTGTTGGGAGATTTACAGCACAAAGATATCCAGTTGATTTGAAGCAGTTCAGAGAAAGTCTAAACATAATCCTCACTTTTCCCTCCTGGCACTTTCCCTGTAGGGGATACCGCAAGACGTTTCTGTATATTGGGCACAGCGCTCTGCAGGGTGTTAGCAGAGACTTTCCCGGGACAGTGAAACCCTATATCAGAGACACTGAGAAGAAGCCCCAACGTTCCTTCCAGGCACTTTCAGTGTGGGTGCCTTCTCCACGTGGTTCCTGGTTTCACTGCAGCTCTGAAGAGAATGTTAGCAAAGAGGTAATCGGGACAGTGCAAACAGTACTCAAAGACAGGGAGAGCAAGCTCTCTCTTGGCACTTTGGATGTGGAACATACAGCGAGATGTTTGCTGCTTTTACATTTGGCTGTTGGGAGGTTTACAGCACAAAGATATCTAGTTGATTTGAAGCAGTTCCGAGAAAGTCTAAGCATAATCCTCACTTTTCCCTCCTGGCACTTTCCCTGTAGGAGATACCGCAAGACGTTTCTGTATATTGGGCACAGCGCTCTGCAGGCTGTTAGGAGAGACTTTCCCGGGACAGTGAAACCCTATATCAGAGACACTGAGAAGAAGCCCCAACGTTCCTTCCAGGCACTTTCAGTGTGGGTGCCTTCTCCACGTGGTTCCTGGTTTCACTGCAGCTCTGAAGAGAATGTTAGCAAAGAGGTAATCGGGACAGTGCAAACAGTACTCAAAGACAGGGAGAGCAAGCTCTACATTACTCTCTTGGCACTTTGGATGTGGGACATACAGCGAGATGTTTGCTGCTTTTGCGTTTGGCTGTTGGGAGATTTACAGCACAAAGATATCCAGTTGATTTGAAGCAGTTCAGAGAAAGTCTAAGCATAATCCTCACTTTTCCCTCCTGGCACTTTCCCTGTAGGAGATACTGCAAGACGTTTCTGTATATTGGGCACAGCGCTCTGCAGGGTGTTAGGAGAGACTTTCCCGGGACAGTGAAACCCTATATCAGAGACACTGAGAAGAAGCCCCAACGTTCCTTCCAGGCATTTTCAGTGTGGGTGCCTTCTTCACGTGGTTCCTGGTTTCACTGCAGCTCTGAAGAGAATGTTAGCAAAGAGGTAATCCGGACACTGCAAACAGTACTCAAAGACAGGGAGAGCAAGCTCTCTCTTGGCACTTTGGATGTGGAACATACAGCGAGATGTTTGCTGCTTTTACATTTGGCTGTTGGGAGGTTTACAGCACAAAGATATCCAGTTGATTTGAAGCAGTTCCGAGAAAGTCTAAACATAATCCTCACTTTTCCCTCCTGGCACTTTCCCTGTAGGAGATACCGCAAGACGTTTCTGTATATTGGGCACAGTGCTCTGCAGGCTGTTAGGAGAGACTTTCCCGGGACAGTGAAACCCTATATCAGAGACACTGAGAAGAAGTCCCAACGTTCCTTCCAGGCACTTTCAGAGTTGGTGCCTTCTCCACGTGGTTCCTGGTTTCACTGCAGCTCTGAAGAGAATGTTAGCAAAGAGGTAATCGGGACAGTGCAAACAGTACTCAAAGACAGGGAGAGCAAGCTCTCTCTTGGCACTTTGGATGTGGGACATACAGCGAGATGTTTGCTGCTTTTGCGTTTGGCTGTTGGGAGATTTACAGCAGAAAGATATCTAGTTGATTTGAAGCAGTTCCGAGAAAGTCTAAGCATAATCCTCACTTTTCCCTCCTGGCACTTTCCCTGTAAGAGATACCGCAAGACGTTTCTGTATATTGGGCACAGCGCTCTGCAGGGTGTTAGCAGACACTTTCCCGGGACAGTGAAACCCTATATCAGAGACACTGAGAAGAAGCCCCAACGTTCCTTCCAGGCATTTTCAGTGTGGGTGCCTTCTCCACGTGGTTCCTGGTTTCACTGCAGCTCTGAAGAGAATGTTAGCAAAGAGGTAATCCGGACACTGCAAACAGTACTCAAAGACAGGGAGAGCAAGCTCTACATTACTCTCTTGGCACTTTGGATGTGGGACATACAGCGAGATGTTTGCTGCTTTTGCGTTTGGCTGTTGCGAGATTTACAGCACAAAGATATCTAGTTGATTTGAAGCAGTTCGGAGAAAGTCTAAACATAATCCTCACTTTTCCCTCCTGGCACTTTCCCTGTAGGGGATACCGCAAGACGTTTCTGTATATTGGGCACAGCGCTCTGCAGGCTGTTAGGAGAGACTTTCCCGAGACAGTGAAACCCTATATCAGAGACACTGAGAAGAAGCCCCAACGTTCCTTCCAGGCACTTTCAGTGTGGGTGCCTTCTCCACGTGGTTCCTGGTTTCACTGCAGCTCTGAAGAGAATGTTAGCAAAGAGGTAATCGGGACAGTGCAAACAGTACTCAAAGACAGGGAGAGCAAGCTCTCTCTTGGCACTTTGGATGTGGGACATACAGCGAGATGTTTGCTGCTTTTACGTTTGGCTGTTGGGAGATTTACATCAGAAAGATATCTAGTTGATTTGAAGCAGTTCCGAGAAAGTCTAAGCATAATCCTCACTTTTCCCTCCTGGCACTTTCCCTGTAGGAGATACCGCAAGACGTTTCTGTATATTGGGCACAGCGCTCTGCAGGGTGTTAGCAGAGACTTTCCCGGGACAGTGAAACCCTATATCAGAGACACTGAGAAGAAGCCCCAACGTTCCTTCCAGGCATTTTCAGTGTGGGTGCCTTCTCCACGTGGTTCCTGGTTTCAGTGCAGCTCTGAAGAGAATGTTAGCAAAGAGGTAATCGGGACAGTGCAAACAGTACTCAAAGACAGGGAGAGCAAGCTCTCTCTTGGCACTTTGGATGTGGGACATACAGCGAGATGTTTGCTGCTTTTACATTTGGCTGTTGGGAGATTTACAGCACAAAGATATCCAGTTGATTTGAAGCAGTTCCGAGAAAGTCTAAACATAATCCTCACTTTTCCCTCCTGGCACTTTCCCTGTAGGGGATACCGCAAGACGTTTCTGTATATTGGGCACAGTGCTCTGCAGGCTGTTAGGAGAGACTTTCCCGGGACAGTGAAACCCTATATCAGAGACACTGAGAAGAAGTCCCAACGTTCCTTCCAGGCACTTTCAGAGTTGGTGCCTTCTCCACGTGGTTCCTGGTTTCACTGCAGCTCTGAAGAGAATGTTAGCAAAGAGGTAATCGGGACAGTGCAAACAGTACTCAAAGACAGGGAGAGCAAGCTCTCTCTTGGCACTTTGGATGTGGGACATACAGCGAGATGTTTGCTGCTTTTGCGTTTGGCTGTTGGGAGATTTACAGCAGAATAATATCTAGTTGATTTGAAGCAGTTCCGAGAAAGTCTAAGCATAATCCTCACTTTTCCCTCCTGGCACTTTCCCTGTAGGAGATACCGCAAGACGTTTCTGTATATTGGGCACAGCGCTCTGCAGGGTGTTAGCAGACACTTTCCCGGGACAGTGAAACCCTATATCAGAGACACTGAGAAGAAGCCCCAACGTTCCTTCCAGGCATTTTCAGCGTGGGTGCCTTCTCCACGTGGTTCCTGGTTTCACTGCAGCTCTGAAGAGAATGTTAGCAAAGAGGTAATCGGGACAGTGCAAACAGTACTCAAAGACAGGGAGAGCAAGCTCTACATTACTCTCTTGGCACTTTGGATGTGGGACATACAGCGAGATGTTTGCTGCTTTTGCGTTTGGCTGTTGGGAGATTTACAGCACAAAGATATCCAGTTGATTTGAAGCAGTTCAGAGAAAGTCTAAACATAATCCTCACTTTTCCCTCCTGGCACTTTCCCTGTAGGAGATACCGCAAGACGTTTCTGTATATTGGGCACAGCGCTCTGCAGGCTGTTAGGAGAGACTTTCCCGGGACAGTGAAACCCTATATCAGAGACACTGAGAAGAAGTCCCAACGTTCCTTCCAGGCACTTTCAGAGTTGGTGCCTTCTCCACGTGGTTCCTGGTTTCACTGCAGCTCTGAAGAGAATGTTAGCAAAGAGGTAATCGGGACAGTGCAAACAGTACTCAAAGACAGGGAGAGCAAGCTCTCTCTTGGCACTTTGGATGTGGGACATACAGCGAGATGTTTGCTGCTTTTGCGTTTGGCTGTTGGGAGATTTACAGCAGAATAATATCTAGTTGATTTGAAGCAGTTCCGAGAAAGTCTAAGCATAATCCTCACTTTTCCCTCCTGGCACTTTCCCTGTAGGAGATACCGCAAGAAGTTTCTGTATATTGGGCACAGCGCTCTGCAGGGTGTTAGCAGAGACTTTCCCGGGACAGTGAAACCCTATATCAGAGACACTGAGAAGAAGCCCCAACGTTCCTTCCAGGCATTTTCAGTGTGGGTGCCTTCTCCACGTGGTTCCTGGTTTCACTGCAGCTCTGAAGAGAATGTTAGCAAAGAGGTAATCGGGACAGTGCAAACAGTACTCAAAGACAGGGAGAGCAAGCTCTACATTACTCTCTTGGCACTTTGGATGTGGGACATACAGCGAGATGTTTGCTGCTTTTGCGTTTGGCTGTTGGGAGATTTACAGCACAAAGATATCCAGTTGATTTGAAGCAGTTCCGAGAAAGTCTAAGCATAATCCTCACTTTTCCCTCCTGGCACTTTCCCTGTAGGAGATACCGCAAGACGTTTCTGTATATTGGGCACAGCGCTCTGCAGGCTGTTAGGAGAGACTTTCCCGGGACAGTGAAACCCTATATCAGAGACACTGAGAAGAAGCCCCAACGTTCCTTCCAGGCACTTTCAGTGTGGGTGCCTTCTCCACGTGGTTCCTGGTTTCACTGCAGCTCTGAAGAGAATGTTAGCAAAGAGGTAATCGGGACAGTGCAAACAGTACTCAAAGACAGGGAGAGCAAGCTCTCTCTTGGCACTTTGGATGTGGGACATACAGCGAGATGTTTGCTGCTTTTGCGTTTGGCTGTTGGGAGATTTACAGCAGAATAATATCTAGTTGATTTGAAGCAGTTCCGAGAAAGTCTAAGCATAATCCTCACTTTTCCCTCCTGGCACTTTCCCTGTAGGAGATACCGCAAGACGTTTCTGTATATTGGGCACAGCGCTCTGCAGGGTGTTAGCAGAGACTTTCCCGGGACAGTGAAACCCTATATCAGAGACACTGAGAAGAAGCCCCAACGTTCCTTCCAGGCATTTTCAGTGTGGGTGCCTTCTCCACGTGGTTCCTGGTTTCAGTGCAGCTCTGAAGAGAATGTTAGCAAAGAGGTAATCGGGACAGTGCAAACAGTACTCAAAGACATGGAGAGCAAGCTCTACATTACTCTCTTGGCACTTTGGATGTGGGACATACAGCGAGATGTTTGCTGCTTTTGCGTTTGGCTGTTGGGAGATTTACAGCACAAAGATATCCAGTTGATTTGAAGCAGTTCCGAGAAAGTCTAAACATAATCCTCACTTTTCCCTCCTGGCACTTTCCCTGTAGGAGATACCGCAAGACGTTTCTGTATATTGGGCACAGCGCTCTGCAGGCTGTTAGGAGAGACTTTCCCGGGACAGTGAAACCCTATATCAGAGACACTGAGAAGAAGCCCCAACGTTCCTTCCAGGCACTTTCAGAGTTGGTGCCTTCTCCACGTGGTTCCTGGTTTCACTGCAGCTCTGAAGAGAATGTTAGCAAAGAGGTAATCGGGACAGTGCAAACAGTACTCAAAGACAGGGAGAGCAAGCTCTACATTACTCTCTTGGCACTTTGGATGTGGGACATACAGCGAGATGTTTGCTGCTTTTGCGTTTGGCTGTTGGGAGATTTACAGCACAAAGATATCCAGTTGATTTGAAGCAGTTCAGAGAAAGTCTAAACATAATCCTCACTTTTCCCTCCTGGCACTTTCCCTGTAGGAGATACCGCAAGACGTTTCTGTATATTGGGCACAGCGCTCTGCAGGCTGTTAGGAGAGACTTTCCCGGGACAGTGAAACCCTATATCAGAGACACTGAGAAGAAGTCCCAACGTTCCTTCCAGGCACTTTCAGAGTTGGTGCCTTCTCCACGTGGTTCCTGGTTTCACTGCAGCTCTGAAGAGAATGTTTGCAAAGAGGTAATCGGGACAGTGCAAACAGTACTCAAAGACAGGGAGAGCAAGCTCTCTCTTGGCACTTTGGATGTGGGACATACAGCGAGATGTTTGCTGCTTTTACGTTTGGCTGTTGGGAGATTTACAGCAGAAAGATATCTAGTTGATTTGAAGCAGTTCCGAGAAAGTCTAAGCATAATCCTCACTTTTCCCTCCTGGCACTTTCCCTGTAGGAGATACCGCAAGACGTTTCTGTATATTGGGCACAGCGCTCTGCAGGGTGTTAGCAGAGACTTTCCCGGGACAGTGAAACCCTATATCAGAGACACTGAGAAGAAGCCCCAACGTTCCTTCCAGGCATTTTCAGTGTGGGTGCCTTCTCCACGTGGTTCCTGGTTTCACTGCAGCTCTGAAGAGAATGTTAGCAAAGAGGTAATCGGGACAGTGCAAACAGTACTCAAAGACAGGGAGAGCAAGCTCTACATTACTCTCTTGGCACTTTGGATGTGGGACATACAGCGAGATGTTTGCTGCTTTTGCGTTTGGCTGTTGGGAGATTTACAGCACAAAGATATCCAGTTGATTTGAAGCAGTTCAGAGAAAGTCTAAGCATAATCCTCACTTTTCCCTCCTGGCACTTTCCCTGTAGGGGATACCGCAAGACGTTTCTGTATATTGGGCACAGCGCTCTGCAGGGTGTTAGCAGAGACTTTCCCGGGACAGTGAAACCCTATATCAGAGACACTGAGAAGAAGCCCCAACGTTCCTTCCAGGCACTTTCAGTGTGGGTGCCTTCTCCACGTGGTTCCTGGTTTCACTGCAGCTCTGAAGAGAATGTTAGCAAAGAGGTAATCGGGACAGTGCAAACAGTACTCAAAGACAGGGAGAGCAAGCTCTCTCTTGGCACTTTGGATGTGGAACATACAGCGAGATGTTTGCTGCTTTTACATTTGGCTGTTGGGAGGTTTACAGCACAAAGATATCTAGTTGATTTGAAGCAGTTCCGAGAAAGTCTAAGCATAATCCTCACTTTTCCCTCCTGGCACTTTCCCTGTAGGGGATACCGCAAGACGTTTCTGTATATTGGGCACAGCGCTCTGCAGGCTGTTAGGAGAGACTTTCCCGGGACAGTGAAACCCTATATCAGAGACACTGAGAAGAAGTCCCAACGTTCATTCCAGGCACTTTCAGAGTTGGTGCCTTCTCCACGTGGTTCCTGGTTTCACTGCAGCTCTGAAGAGAATGTTAGCAAAGAGGTAATCGGGACAGTGCAAACAGTACTCAAAGACAGGGAGAGCAAGCTCTCTCTTGGCACTTTGGATGTGGGACATACAGCGAGATGTTTGCTGCTTTTGCGTTTGGCTGTTGGGAGATTTACAGCAGAAAGATATCTAGTTGATTTGAAGCAGTTCCGAGAAAGTCTAAGCATAATCCTCACTTTTCCCTCCTGGCACTTTCCCTGTAGGAGATACCGCAAGACGTTTCTGTATATTGGGCACAGCGCTCTGCAGGGTGTTAGCAGAGACTTTCCCGGGACAGTGAAACCCTATATCAGAGACACTGAGAAGAAGTCCCAACGTTCATTCCAGGCACTTTCAGAGTTGGTGCCTTCTCCACGTGGTTCCTGGTTTCACTGCAGCTCTGAAGAGAATGTTAGCAAAGAGGTAATCGGGACAGTGCAAACAGTACTCAAAGACAGGGAGAGCAAGCTCTATATTACTCTCTTGGCACTTTGGATGTGGGACATACAGCGAGATGTTTGCTGCTTTTGCGTTTGGCTGTTGCGAGATTTACAGCACAAAGATATCCAGTTGATTTGAAGCAGTTCCGAGAAAGTCTACACATAATCCTCACTTTTCCCTCCTGGCACTTTCCCTGTAGGGGATACCGCAAGACGTTTCTGTATATTGGGCACAGCGCTCTGCAGGCTGTTAGGAGAGACTTTCCCGGGACAGTGAAACCCTATATCAGAGACACTGAGAAGAAGCCCCAAGGTTCCTTCCAGGCACTTTCAGTGTGGGTGCCTTCTCCACGTGGTTCCTGGTTTCACTGCAGCTCTGAAGAGAATGTTAGCAAAGAGGTAATCGGGACAGTGCAAACAGTACTCAAAGACAGGGAGAGCAAGCTCTCTCTTGGCACTTTGGATGTGGGACATACAGCGAGATGTTTGCTGCTTTTACGTTTGGCTGTTGGGAGATTTACAGCACAAAGATATCTAGTTGATTTGAAGCAGTTCCGAGAAAGTATAAGCATAATCCTCACTTTTCCCTCCTGGCACTTTCCCTGTAGGAGATACCGCAAGACGTTTCTGTATATTGGGCACAGCGCTCTGCAGGCTGTTAGGAGAGACTTTCCCGGGACAGTGAAACCCTATATCAGAGACACTGAGAAGAAGCCCCAACGTTCCTTCCAGGCACTTTCAGTGTGGGTGCCTTCTCCACGTGGTTCCTGGTTTCACTGCAGCTCTGAAGAGAATGTTAGCAAAGAGGTAATCGGGACAGTGCAAACAGTACTCAAAGACAGGGAGAGCAAGCTCTCTCTTGGCACTTTGGATGTGGGACATACAGCGAGATGTTTGCTGCTTTTACGTTTGGCTGTTGGGAGATTTACAGCACAAAGATATCTAGTTGATTTGAAGCAGTTCCGAGAAAGTATAAGCATAATCCTCACTTTTCCCTCCTGGCACTTTCCCTGTAGGAGATACCGCAAGACGTTTCTGTATATTGGGCACAGCGCTCTGCAGGGTGTTAGCAGAGACTTTCCCGGGACAGTGAAACCCTATATCAGAGACACTGAGAAGAAGCCCCAACGTTCCTTCCAGGCATTTTCAGTGTGGGTGCCTTCTCCACGTGGTTCCTGGTTTCACTGCAGCTCTGAAGAGAATGTTAGCAAAGAGGTAATCGGGACAGTGCAAACAGTACTCAAAGACAGGGAGAGCAAGCTCTCTCTTGGCACTTTGGATGTGGAACATACAGCGAGATGTTTGCTGCTTTTACATTTGGCTGTTGGGAGGTTTACAGCACAAAGATATCTAGTTGATTTGAAGCAGTTCCGAGAAAGTCTAAACATAATCCTCACTTTTCCCTCCTGGCACTTTCCCTGTAGGGGATACCGCAAGACGTTTCTGTATATTGGGCACAGCGCTCTGCAGGCTGTTAGGAGAGACTTTCCCGGGACAGTGAAACCCTATATCAGAGACACTGAGAAGAAGCCCCAACGTTCCTTCCAGGCACTTTCAGAGTTGGTGCCTTCTCCACGTGGTTCCTGGTTTCACTGCAGCTCTGAAGAGAATGTTAGCAAAGAGGTAATCGGGACAGTGCAAACAGTACTCAAAGACAGGGAGAGCAAGCTCTACATTACTCTCTTGGCACTTTGGATGTGGGACATACAGCGAGATGTTTGCTGCTTTTGCGTTTGGCTGTTGGGAGATTTACAGCACAAAGATATCCAGTTGATTTGAAGCAGTTCCGAGAAAGTCTAAGCATAATCCTCAATTTTCCCTCCTGGCACTTTCCCTGTAGGAGATACCGCAAGACGTTTCTGTATATTGGGCACAGCGCTCTGCAGGGTGTTAGCAGACACTTTCCCGGGACAGTGAAACCCTATATCAGAGACACTGAGAAGAAGCCCCAACGTTCCTTCCAGGCATTTTCAGTGTGGGTGCCTTCTTCACGTGGTTCCTGGTTTCACTGCAGCTCTGAAGAGAATGTTAGCAAAGAGGTAATCGGGACAGTGCAAACAGTACTCAAAGACAGGGAGAGCAAGCTCTACATTACTCTCTTGGCACTTTGGATGTGGGACATACAGCGAGATGTTTGCTGCTTTTGCGTTTGGCTGTTGGGAGATTTACAGCACAAAGATATCTAGTTGATTTGAAGCAGTTCAGAGAAAGTCTAAACATAATCCTCACTTTTCCCTCCTGGCACTTTCCCTGTAGGGGATACCGCAAGACGTTTCTGTATATTGGGCACAGCGCTCTGCAGGGTGTTAGCAGAGACTTTCCCGGGACAGTGAAACCCTATATCAGAGACACTGAGAAGAAGCCCCAACGTTCCTTCCAGGCACTTTCAGTGTGGGTGCCTTCTCCACGTGGTTCCTGGTTTCACTGCAGCTCTGAAGAGAATGTTAGCAAAGAGGTAATCGGGACAGTGCAAACAGTACTCAAAGACAGGGAGAGCAAGCTCTACATTACTCTCTTGGCACTTTGGATGTGGGACATACAGCGAGATGTTTGCTGCTTTTACATTTGGCTGTTGGGAGATTTACAGCACAAAGATATCTAGTTGATTTGAAGCAGTTCCGAGAAAGTCTAAACATAATCCTCACTTTTCCCTCCTGGCACTTTCCCTGTAGGGGATACCGCAAGACGTTTCTGTATATTGGGCACAGCGCTCTGCAGGGTGTTAGGAGAGACTTTCCCGGGACAGTGAAACCCTATATCAGAGACACTGAGAAGAAGCCCCAACGTTCCTTCCAGGCATTTTCAGTGTGGGTGCCTTCTTCACGTGGTTCCTGGTTTCACTGCAGCTCTGAAGAGAATGTTAGCAAAGAGGTAATCGGGACAGTGCAAACACTACTCAAAGACAGGGAGAGCAAGCTCTCTCTTGGCACTTTGGATGTGGAACATACAGCGAGATGTTTGCTGCTTTTACATTTGGCTGTTGGGAGGTTTACAGCACAAAGATATCCAGTTGATTTGAAGCAGTTCCGAGAAAGTCTAAACATAATCCTCACTTTTCCCTCCTGGCACTTTCCCTGTAGGGGATACCGCAAGACGTTTCTGTATATTGGGCACAGCGCTCTGCAGGGTGTTAGCAGAGACTTTCCCGGGACAGTGAAACCCTATATCAGAGACACTGAGAAGAAGCCCCAACGTTCCTTCCAGGCATTTTCAGTGTGGGTGCCTTCTCCACGTGGTTCCTGGTTTCACTGCAGCTCTGAAGAGAATGTTAGCAAAGAGGTAATCGGGACAGTGCAAACAGTACTCAAAGACAGGGAGAGCAAGCTCTCTCTTGGCACTTTGGATGTGGGACATACAGCGAGATGTTTGCTGCTTTTGCGATTGGCTGTTGGGAGATTTACAGCACAAAGATATCCAGTTGATTTGAAGCAGTTCCGAGAAAGTCTAAACATAATCCTCACTTTTCCCTCCTGGCACTTTCCCTGTAGGAGATACCGCAAGACGTTTCTGTATATTGGGCACAGCGCTCTGCAGGCTGTTAGGAGAGACTTTCCCGGGACAGTGAAACCCTATATCAGAGACACTGAGAAGAAGCCCCAACGTTCCTTCCAGGCACTTTCAGTGTGGGTGCCTTCTCCACGTGGTTCCTGGTTTCACTGCAGCTCTGAAGAGAATGTTAGCAAAGAGGTAATCGGGACAGTGCAAACAGTACTCAAAGACAGGGAGAGCAAGCTCTCTCTTGGCACTTTGGATGTGGGACATACAGCGAGATGTTTGCTGCTTTTACATTTGGCTGTTGGGAGATTTACAGCACAAAGATATCCAGTTGATTTGAAGCAGTTCAGAGAAAGTCTAAACATAATCCTCACTTTTCCCTCCTGGCACTTTCCCTGTAGGGGATACCGCAAGACGTTTCTGTATATTGGGCACAGCGCTCTGCAGGGTGTTAGCAGAGACTTTCCCGGGACAGTGAAACCCTATATCAGAGACACTGAGAAGAAGCCCCAACGTTCCTTCCAGGCATTTTCAGTGTGGGTGCCTTCTCCACGTGGTTCCTGGTTTCACTGCAGCTCTGAAGAGAATGTTAGCAAAGAGGTAATCGGGACAGTGCAAACAGTACTCAAAGACAGGGAGAGCAAGCTCTCTCTTGGCACTTTGGATGTGGGACATACAGCGAGATGTTTGCTGCTTTTGCGATTGGCTGTTGGGAGATTTACAGCACAAAGATATCCAGTTGATTTGAAGCAGTTCCGAGAAAGTCTAAACATAATCCTCACTTTTCCCTCCTGGCACTTTCCCTGTAGGAGATACCGCAAGACGTTTCTGTATATTGGGCACAGCGCTCTGCAGGCTGTTAGGAGAGACTTTCCCGGGACAGTGAAACCCTATATCAGAGACACTGAGAAGAAGCCCCAACGTTCCTTCCAGGCATTTTCAGTGTGGGTGCCTTCTCCACGTGGTTCCTGGTTTCACTGCAGCTCTGAAGAGAATGTTAGCAAAGAGGTAATCGGGACAGTGCAAACAGTACTCAAAGACAGGGAGAGCAAGCTCTCTCTTGGCACTTTGGATGTGGGACATACAGCGAGATGTTTGCTGCTTTTGCGATTGGCTGTTGGGAGATTTACAGCACAAAGATATCCAGTTGATTTGAAGCAGTTCCGAGAAAGTCTAAACATAATCCTCACTTTTCCCTCCTGGCACTTTCCCTGTAGGAGATACCGCAAGACGTTTCTGTATATTGGGCACAGCGCTCTGCAGGCTGTTAGGAGAGACTTTCCCGGGACAGTGAAACCCTATATCAGAGACACTGAGAAGAAGCCCCAACGTTCCTTCCAGGCACTTTCAGTGTGGGTGCCTTCTCCACGTGGTTCCTGGTTTCACTGCAGCTCTGAAGAGAATGTTAGCAAAGAGGTAATCGGGACAGTGCAAACAGTACTCAAAGACAGGGAGAGCAAGCTCTCTCTTGGCACTTTGGATGTGGGACATACAGCGAGATGTTTGCTGCTTTTGCGATTGGCTGTTGGGAGATTTACAGCACAAAGATATCCAGTTGATTTGAAGCAGTTCCGAGAAAGTCTAAACATAATCCTCACTTTTCCCTCCTGGCACTTTCCCTGTAGGAGATACCGCAAGACGTTTCTGTATATTGGGCACAGCGCTCTGCAGGCTGTTAGGAGAGACTTTCCCGGGACAGTGAAACCCTATATCAGAGACACTGAGAAGAAGCCCCAACGTTCCTTCCAGGCATTTTCAGTGTGGGTGCCTTCTCCACGTGGTTCCTGGTTTCACTGCAGCTCTGAAGAGAATGTTAGCAAAGAGGTAATCGGGACAGTGCAAACAGTACTCAAAGACAGGGAGAGCAAGCTCTCTCTTGGCACTTTGGATGTGGGACATACAGCGAGATGTTTGCTGCTTTTGCGATTGGCTGTTGGGAGATTTACAGCACAAAGATATCCAGTTGATTTGAAGCAGTTCCGAGAAAGTCTAAACATAATCCTCACTTTTCCCTCCTGGCACTTTCCCTGTAGGAGATACCGCAAGACGTTTCTGTATATTGGGCACAGCGCTCTGCAGGCTGTTAGGAGAGACTTTCCCGGGACAGTGAAACCCTATATCAGAGACACTGAGAAGAAGCCCCAACGTTCCTTCCAGGCACTTTCAGTGTGGGTGCCTTCTCCACGTGGTTCCTGGTTTCACTGCAGCTCTGAAGAGAATGTTAGCAAAGAGGTAATCGGGACAGTGCAAACAGTACTCAAAGACAGGGAGAGCAAGCTCTCTCTTGGCACTTTGGATGTGGGACATACAGCGAGATGTTTGCTGCTTTTGCGATTGGCTGTTGGGAGATTTACAGCACAAAGATATCCAGTTGATTTGAAGCAGTTCCGAGAAAGTCTAAACATAATCCTCACTTTTCCCTCCTGGCACTTTCCCTGTAGGAGATACCGCAAGACGTTTCTGTATATTGGGCACAGCGCTCTGCAGGCTGTTAGGAGAGACTTTCCCGGGACAGTGAAACCCTATATCAGAGACACTGAGAAGAAGCCCCAACGTTCCTTCCAGGCATTTTCAGTGTGGGTGCCTTCTCCACGTGGTTCCTGGTTTCACTGCAGCTCTGAAGAGAATGTTAGCAAAGAGGTAATCGGGACAGTGCAAACAGTACTCAAAGACAGGGAGAGCAAGCTCTCTCTTGGCACTTTGGATGTGGGACATACAGCGAGATGTTTGCTGCTTTTGCGATTGGCTGTTGGGAGATTTACAGCACAAAGATATCCAGTTGATTTGAAGCAGTTCCGAGAAAGTCTAAACATAATCCTCACTTTTCCCTCCTGGCACTTTCCCTGTAGGAGATACCGCAAGACGTTTCTGTATATTGGGCACAGCGCTCTGCAGGCTGTTAGGAGAGACTTTCCCGGGACAGTGAAACCCTATATCAGAGACACTGAGAAGAAGCCCCAACGTTCCTTCCAGGCACTTTCAGTGTGGGTGCCTTCTCCACGTGGTTCCTGGTTTCACTGCAGCTCTGAAGAGAATGTTAGCAAAGAGGTAATCGGGACAGTGCAAACAGTACTCAAAGACAGGGAGAGCAAGCTCTACATTACTCTCTTGGCACTTTGGATGTGGGACATACAGCGAGATGTTTGCTGCTTTTGCGTTTGGCTGTTGGGAGATTTACAGCACAAAGATATCTAGTTGATTTGAAGCAGTTCCGAGAAAGTCTAAACATAATCCTCACTTTTCCCTCCTGGCACTTTCCCTGTAGGGGATACCGCAAGACGTTTCTGTATATTGGGCACAGCGCTCTGCAGGGTGTTAGCAGAGACTTTCCCGGGACAGTGAAACCCTATATCAGAGACACTGAGAAGAAGCCCCAACGTTCCTTCCAGGCATTTTCAGTGTGGGTGCCTTCTTCACGTGGTTCCTGGTTTCACTGCAGCTCTGAAGAGAATGTTAGCAAAGAGGTAATCGGGACAGTGCAAACACTACTCAAAGACAGGGAGAGCAAGCTCTCTCTTGGCACTTTGGATGTGGAACATACAGCGAGATGTTTGCTGCTTTTACATTTGGCTGTTGGGAGGTTTACAGCACAAAGATATCCAGTTGATTTGAAGCAGTTCCGAGAAAGTCTAAACATAATCCTCACTTTTCCCTCCTGGCACTTTCCCTGTAGGAGATACCGCAAGACGTTTCTGTATATTGGGCACAGCGCTCTGCAGGCTGTTAGGAGAGACTTTCCCGGGACAGTGAAACCCTATATCAGAGACACTGAGAAGAAGCCCCAACGTTCCTTCCAGGCACTTTCAGTGTGGGTGCCTTCTCCACGTGGTTCCTGGTTTCACTGCAGCTCTGAAGAGAATGTTAGCAAAGAGGTAATCGGGACAGTGCAAACAGTACTCAAAGACAGGGAGAGCAAGCTCTCTCTTGGCACTTTGGATGTGGGACATACAGCGAGATGTTTGCTGCTTTTGCGTTTGGCTGTTGGGAGATTTACAGCACAAAGATGTCCAGTTGATTTGAAGCAGTTCCGAGAAAGTCTAAACATAATCCTCACTTTTCCCTCCTGGCACTTTCCCTGTAGGAGATACCGCAAGACGTTTCTGTATATTGGGCACAGCGCTCTGCAGGCTGTTAGGAGAGACTTTCCCGGGACAGTGAAACCCTATATCAGAGACACTGAGAAGAAGTCCCAACGTTCATTCCAGGCACTTTCAGAGTTGGTGCCTTCTCCACGTGGTTCCTGGTTTCACTGCAGCTCTGAAGAGAATGTTAGCAAAGAGGTAATCGGGACAGTGCAAACAGTACTCAAAGACAGGGAGAGCAAGCTCTCTCTTGGCACTTTGGATGTGGGACATACAGCGAGATGTTTGCTGCTTTTACATTTGGCTGTTGGGAGATTAACAGCACAAAGATATCCAGTTGATTTGAAGCAGTTCCGAGAAAGTCTAAACATAATCCTCACTTTTCCCTCCTGGCACTTTCCCTGTAGGGGATACCGCAAGACGTTTCTGTATATTGGGAACAGCGCTCTGCAGGGTGTTAGCAGAGACTTTCCCGGGACAGTGAAACCCTATATCAGAGACACTGAGAAGAAGCCCCAACGTTCCTTCCAGGCACTTTCAGTGTGGGTGCCTTCTCCACGTGGTTCCTGGTTTCACTGCAGCTCTGAAGAGAATGTTAGCAAAGAGGTAATCGGGACAGTGCAAACAGTACTCAAAGACAAGGAGAGCAAGCTCTCTCTTGGCACTTTGGATGTGGGACATACAGCGAGATGTTTGCTGCTTTTACATTTGGCTGTTGGGAGATTTACAGCACAAAGATATCCAGTTGATTTGAAGCAGTTCCGAGAAAGTCTAAACATAATCCTCACTTTTCCCTCCTGGCACTTTCCCTGTAGGGGATACCGCAAGACGTTTCTGTATATTGGGCACATCGCTCTGCAGGGTGTTAGCAGAGACTTTCCCGGGACAGTGAAACCCTATATCAGAGACACTGAGAAGAAGTCCCAACGTTCATTCCAGGCACTTTCAGAGTTGGTGCCTTCCCCACGTGGTTCCTGGTTTCACTGCAGCTCTGAAGAGAATGTTAGCAAAGAGGTAATCGGGACAGTGCAAACAGTACTCAAAACAGGGAGAGCAAGCTCTCTCTTGGCACTTTGGATGTGGGACATACAGCGAGATGTTTGCTGCTTTTACATTTGGCTGTTGGGAGATTTACAGCACAAAGATATCCAGTTGATTTGAAGCAGTTCCGAGAAAGTCTAAACATAATCCTCACTTTTCCCTCCTGGCACTTTCCCTGTAGGGGATACCGCAAGACGTTTCTGTATATTGGGAACAGCGCTCTGCAGGGTGTTAGCAGAGACTTTCCCGGGACAGTGAAACCCTATATCAGAGACACTGAGAAGAAGCCCCAACGTTCCTTCCAGGCACTTTCAGTGTGGGTGCCTTCTCCACGTGGTTCCTGGTTTCACTGCAGCTCTGAAGAGAATGTTAGCAAAGAGGTAATCGGGACAGTGCAAACAGTACTCAAAGACAGGGAGAGCAAGCTCTCTCTTGGCACTTTGGATGTGGAACATACAGCGAGATGTTTGCTGCTTTTACATTTGGCTGTTGGGAGATTTACAGCACAAAGATATCTAGTTGATTTGAAGCAGTTCCGAGAAAGTCTAAGCATAATCCTCACTTTTCCCTCCTGGCACTTTCCCTGTAGGAGATACCGCAAGACGTTTCTGTATATTGGGCACAGCGCTCTGCAGGGTGTTAGCAGAGACTTTCCCGGGACAGTGAAACCCTATATCAGAGACACTGAGAAGAAGTCCCAACGTTCCTTCCAGGCACTTTCAGAGTTGGTGCCTTCTCCACGTGGTTCCTGGTTTCACTGCAGCTCTGAAGAGAATGTTAGCAAAGAGGTAATCGGGACAGTGCAAACAGTACTCAAAGACAGGGAGAGCAAGCTCTCTCTTGGCACTTTGGATGTGGGACATACAGCGAGATGTTTGCTGCTTTTACATTTGGCTGTTGGGAGATTTACAGCACAAAGATATCCAGTTGATTTGAAGCAGTTCCGAGAAAGTCTAAACATAATCCTCACTTTTCCCTCCTGGCACTTTCCCTGTAGGGGATACCGCAAGACGTTTCTGTATATTGGGAACAGCGCTCTGCAGGGTGTTAGCAGAGACTTTCCCGGGACAGTGAAACCCTATATCAGAGACACTGAGAAGAAGCCCCAACGTTCCTTCCAGGCACTTTCAGTGTGGGTGCCTTCTCCACGTGGTTCCTGGTTTCAGTGCAGCTCTGAAGAGAATGTTAGCAAAGAGGTAATCGGGACAGTGCAAACAGTACTCAAAGACAAGGAGAGCAAGCTCTCTCTTGGCACTTTGGATGTGGAACATACAGCGAGATGTTTGCTGCTTTTACATTTGGCTGTTGGGAGATTTACAGCAGAAAGATATCTAGTTGATTTGAAGCAGTTCCGAGAAAGTCTAAACATAATCCTCACTTTTCCCTCCTGGCACTTTCCCTGTAGGGGATACCGCAAGACGTTTCTGTATATTGGGCACATCGCTCTGCAGGGTGTTAGCAGAGACTTTCCCGGGACAGTGAAACCCTATATCAGAGACACTGAGAAGAAGTCCCAACGTTCCTTCCAGGCACTTTCAGAGTTGGTGCCTTCTCCACGTGGTTCCTGGTTTCACTGCAGCTCTGAAGAGAATGTTAGCAAAGAGGTAATCGGGACAGTGCAAACAGTACTCAAAGACAGGGAGAGCAAGCTCTCTCTTGGCACTTTGGATGTGGGACATACAGCGAGATGTTTGCTGCTTTTACATTTGGCTGTTGGGAGATTTACAGCACAAAGATATCCAGTTGATTTGAAGCAGTTCCGAGAAAGTCTAAGCATAATCCTCACTTTTCCCTCCTGTCACTTTCCCTGTAGGGGATACCGCAAGACGTTTCTGTATATTGGGCACAGCGCTCTGCAGGGTGTTAGCAGAGACTTTCCCGGGACAGTGAAACCCTATATCAGAGACACTGAGAAGAAGCCCCAACGTTCCTTCCAGGCACTTTCAGTGTGGGTGCCTTCTCCACGTGGTTCCTGGTTTCACTGCAGCTCTGAAGAGAATGTTAGCAAAGAGGTAATCGGGACAGTGCAAACAGTACTCAAAGACAGGGAGAGCAAGCTCTCTCTTGGCACTTTGGATGTGGAACATACAGCGAGATGTTTGCTGCTTTTGCGTTTGGCTGTTGGGAGATTTACAGCACAAAGATATCCAGTTGATTTGAAGCAATTCCGAGAAAGTCTAAACATAATCCTCACTTTTCCCTCCTGGCACTTTCCCTGTAGGGGATACCGCAAGACGTTTCTGTATATTGGGCACATCGCTCTGCAGGGTGTTAGCAGAGACTTTCCCGGGACAGTGAAACCCTATATCAGAGACACTGAGAAGAAGCCCCAACGTTCCTTCCAGGCATTTTCAGTGTGGGTGCCTTCTCCACGTGGTTCCTGGTTTCACTGCAGCTCTGAAGAGAATGTTAGCAAAGAGGTAATCGGGACAGTGCAAACAGTACTCAAAGACAGGGAGAGCAAGCTCTCTCTTGGCACTTTGGATGTGGGACATACAGCGAGATGTTTGCTGCTTTTGCGTTTGGCTGTTGGGAGATTTACAGCACAAAGATATCCAGTTGATTTGAAGCAGTTCCGAGAAAGTCTAAACATAATCCTCACTTTTCCCTCCTGGCACTTTCCCTGTAGGAGATACCGCAAGACGTTTCTGTATATTGGGCACAGCGCTCTGCAGGCTGTTAGGAGAGACTTTCCCGGGACAGTGAAACCCTATATCAGAGACACTGAGAAGAAGCCCCAACGTTCCTTCCAGGCACTTTCAGTGTGGGTGCCTTCTCCACGTGGTTCCTGGTTTCACTGCAGCTCTGAAGAGAATGTTAGCAAAGAGGTAATCGGGACAGTGCAAACAGTACTCAAAGACAGGGAGAGCAAGCTCTACATTACTCTCTTGGCACTTTGGATGTGGGACATACAGCGAGATGTTTGCTGCTTTTGCGTTTGGCTGTTGGGAGATTTACAGCACAAAGATATCTAGTTGATTTGAAGCAGTTCCGAGAAAGTCTAAACATAATCCTCACTTTTCCCTCCTGGCACTTTCCCTGTAGGGGATACCGCAAGACGTTTCTGTATATTGGGCACAGCGCTCTGCAGGGTGTTAGCAGAGACTTTCCCGGGACAGTGAAACCCTATATCAGAGACACTGAGAAGAAGCCCCAACGTTCCTTCCAGGCATTTTCAGTGTGGGTGCCTTCTCCACGTGGTTCCTGGTTTCACTGCAGCTCTGAAGAGAATGTTAGCAAAGAGGTAATCGGGACAGTGCAAACACTACTCAAAGACAGGGAGAGCAAGCTCTCTCTTGGCACTTTGGATGTGGAACATACAGCGAGATGTTTGCTGCTTTTACATTTGGCTGTTGGGAGGTTTACAGCACAAAGATATCCAGTTGATTTGAAGCAGTTCCGAGAAAGTCTAAACATAATCCTCACTTTTCCCTCCTGGCACTTTCCCTGTAGGAGATACCGCAAGACGTTTCTGTATATTGGGCACAGCGCTCTGCAGGCTGTTAGGAGAGACTTTCCCGGGACAGTGAAACCCTATATCAGAGACACTGAGAAGAAGCCCCAACGTTCCTTCCAGGCACTTTCAGTGTGGGTGCCTTCTCCACGTGGTTCCTGGTTTCACTGCAGCTCTGAAGAGAATGTTAGCAAAGAGGTAATCGGGACAGTGCAAACAGTACTCAAAGACAGGGAGAGCAAGCTCTCTCTTGGCACTTTGGATGTGGGACATACAGCGAGATGTTTGCTGCTTTTGCGTTTGGCTGTTGGGAGATTTACAGCACAAAGATGTCCAGTTGATTTGAAGCAGTTCCGAGAAAGTCTAAACATAATCCTCACTTTTCCCTCCTGGCACTTTCCCTGTAGGAGATACCGCAAGACGTTTCTGTATATTGGGCACAGCGCTCTGCAGGCTGTTAGGAGAGACTTTCCCGGGACAGTGAAACCCTATATCAGAGACACTGAGAAGAAGTCCCAACGTTCATTCCAGGCACTTTCAGAGTTGGTGCCTTCTCCACGTGGTTCCTGGTTTCACTGCAGCTCTGAAGAGAATGTTAGCAAAGAGGTAATCGGGACAGTGCAAACAGTACTCAAAGACAGGGAGAGCAAGCTCTCTCTTGGCACTTTGGATGTGGGACATACAGCGAGATGTTTGCTGCTTTTACATTTGGCTGTTGGGAGATTTACAGCACAAAGATATCCAGTTGATTTGAAGCAGTTCCGAGAAAGTCTAAACATAATCCTCACTTTTCCCTCCTGGCACTTTCCCTGTAGGGGATACCGCAAGACGTTTCTGTATATTGGGAACAGCGCTCTGCAGGGTGTTAGCAGAGACTTTCCCGGGACAGTGAAACCCTATATCAGAGACACTGAGAAGAAGCCCCAACGTTCCTTCCAGGCACTTTCAGTGTGGGTGCCTTCTCCACGTGGTTCCTGGTTTCAGTGCAGCTCTGAAGAGAATGTTAGCAAAGAGGTAATCGGGACAGTGCAAACAGTACTCAAAGACAAGGAGAGCAAGCTCTCTCTTGGCACTTTGGATGTGGGACATACAGCGAGATGTTTGCTGCTTTTACATTTGGCTGTTGGGAGATTTACAGCACAAAGATATCCAGTTGATTTGAAGCAGTTCCGAGAAAGTCTAAACATAATCCTCACTTTTCCCTCCTGGCACTTTCCCTGTAGGGGATACCGCAAGACGTTTCTGTATATTGGGCACATCGCTTTGCAGGGTGTTAGCAGAGACTTTCCCGGGACAGTGAAACCCTATATCAGAGACACTGAGAAGAAGTCCCAACGTTCATTCCAGGCACTTTCAGAGTTGGTGCCTTCCCCACGTGGTTCCTGGTTTCACTGCAGCTCTGAAGAGAATGTTAGCAAAGAGGTAATCGGGACAGTGCAAACAGTACTCAAAACAGGGAGAGCAAGCTCTCTCTTGGCACTTTGGATGTGGGACATACAGCGAGATGTTTGCTGCTTTTACATTTGGCTGTTGGGAGATTTACAGCACAAAGATATCCAGTTGATTTGAAGCAGTTCCGAGAAAGTCTAAACATAATCCTCACTTTTCCCTCCTGGCACTTTCCCTGTAGGGGATACCGCAAGACGTTTCTGTATATTGGGAACAGCGCTCTGCAGGGTGTTAGCAGAGACTTTCCCGGGACAGTGAAACCCTATATCAGAGACACTGAGAAGAAGCCCCAACGTTCCTTCCAGGCACTTTCAGTGTGGGTGCCTTCTCCACGTGGTTCCTGGTTTCACTGCAGCTCTGAAGAGAATGTTAGCAAAGAGGTAATCGGGACAGTGCAAACAGTACTCAAAGACAGGGAGAGCAAGCTCTCTCTTGGCACTTTGGATGTGGAACATACAGCGAGATGTTTGCTGCTTTTACATTTGGCTGTTGGGAGATTTACAGCACAAAGATATCTAGTTGATTTGAAGCAGTTCCGAGAAAGTCTAAACATAATCCTCACTTTTCCCTCCTGGCACTTTCCCTGTAGGGGATACCGCAAGACGTTTCTGTATATTGGGCACATCGCTTTGCAGGGTGTTAGCAGAGACTTTCCCGGGACAGTGAAACCCTATATCAGAGACACTGAGAAGAAGTCCCAACGTTCCTTCCAGGCACTTTCAGAGTTGGTGCCTTCTCCACGTGGTTCCTGGTTTCACTGCAGCTCTGAAGAGAATGTTAGCAAAGAGGTAATCGGGACAGTGCAAACAGTACTCAAAGACAGGGAGAGCAAGCTCTCTCTTGGCACTTTGGATGTGGGACATACAGCGAGATGTTTGCTGCTTTTACATTTGGCTGTTGGGAGATTTACAGCACAAAGATATCCAGTTGATTTGAAGCAGTTCCGAGAAAGTCTAAACATAATCCTCACTTTTCCCTCCTGGCACTTTCCCTGTAGGGGATACCGCAAGACGTTTCTGTATATTGGGAACAGCGCTCTGCAGGGTGTTAGCAGAGACTTTCCCGGGACAGTGAAACCCTATATCAGAGACACTGAGAAGAAGCCCCAACGTTCCTTCCAGGCACTTTCAGTGTGGGTGCCTTCTCCACGTGGTTCCTGGTTTCAGTGCAGCTCTGAAGAGAATGTTAGCAAAGAGGTAATCGGGACAGTGCAAACAGTACTCAAAGACAAGGAGAGCAAGCTCTCTCTTGGCACTTTGGATGTGGAACATACAGCGAGATGTTTGCTGCTTTTACATTTGGCTGTTGGGAGATTTACAGCAGAAAGATATCTAGTTGATTTGAAGCAGTTCCGAGAAAGTCTAAACATAATCCTCACTTTTCCCTCCTGGCACTTTCCCTGTAGGGGATACCGCAAGACGTTTCTGTATATTGGGCACATCGCTCTGCAGGGTGTTAGCAGAGACTTTCCCGGGACAGTGAAACCCTATATCAGAGACACTGAGAAGAAGTCCCAACGTTCCTTCCAGGCACTTTCAGAGTTGGTGCCTTCTCCACGTGGTTCCTGGTTTCACTGCAGCTCTGAAGAGAATGTTAGCAAAGAGGTAATCGGGACAGTGCAAACAGTACTCAAAGACAGGGAGAGCAAGCTCTCTCTTGGCACTTTGGATGTGGGACATACAGCGAGATGTTTGCTGCTTTTACATTTGGCTGTTGGGAGATTTACAGCACAAAGATATCCAGTTGATTTGAAGCAGTTCAGAGAAAGTCTAAGCATAATCCTCACTTTTCCCTCCTGTCACTTTCCCTGTAGGGGATACCGCAAGACGTTTCTGTATATTGGGCACAGCGCTCTGCAGGGTGTTAGCAGAGACTTTCCCGGGACAGTGAAACCCTATATCAGAGACACTGAGAAGAAGCCCCAACGTTCCTTCCAGGCACTTTCAGTGTGGGTGCCTTCTCCACGTGGTTCCTGGTTTCACTGCAGCTCTGAAGAGAATGTTAGCAAAGAGGTAATCGGGACAGTGCAAACAGTACTCAAAGACAGGGAGAGCAAGCTCTCTCTTGGCACTTTGGATGTGGAACATACAGCGAGATGTTTGCTGCTTTTGCGTTTGGCTGTTGGGAGATTTACAGCACAAAGATATCCAGTTGATTTGAAGCAATTCCGAGAAAGTCTAAACATAATCCTCACTTTTCCCTCCTGGCACTTTCCCTGTAGGGGATACCGCAAGACGTTTCTGTATATTGGGCACATCGCTCTGCAGGGTGTTAGCAGAGACTTTCCCGGGACAGTGAAACCCTATATCAGAGACACTGAGAAGAAGCCCCAACGTTCCTTCCAGGCATTTTCAGTGTGGGTGCCTTCTCCACGTGGTTCCTGGTTTCACTGCAGCTCTGAAGAGAATGTTAGCAAAGAGGTAATCGGGACAGTGCAAACAGTACTCAAAGACAGGGAGAGCAAGCTCTACATTACTCTCTTGGCACTTTGGATGTGGGACATACAGCGAGATGTTTGCTGCTTTTGCGTTTGGCTGTTGCGAGATTTACAGCACAAAGATATCCAGTTGATTTGAAGCAGTTCCGAGAAAGTCTAAGCATAATCCTCACTTTTCCCTCCTGGCACTTTCCCTGTAGGAGATACCGCAAGACGTTTCTGTATATTGGGCACAGCGCTCTGCAGGGTGTTAGCAGAGACTTTCCCGGGACAGTGAAACCCTATATCAGAGACACTGAGAAGAAGCCCCAACGTTCCTTCCAGGCATTTTCAGTGTGGGTGCCTTCTTCACGTGGTTCCTGGTTTCACTGCAGCTCTGAAGAGAATGTTAGCAAAGAGGTAATCGGGACAGTGCAAACAGTACTCAAAGACAGGGAGAGCAAGCTCTCTCTTGGCACTTTGGATGTGGAAGATACAGCGAGATGTTTGCTGCTTTTACATTTGGCTGTTGGGAGATTTACAGCACAAAGATATCCAGTTGATTTGAAGCAGTTCAGAGAAAGTCTAAACATAATCCTCACTTTTCCCTCCTGGCACTTTCCCTGTAGGGGATACCGCAAGACGTTTCTGTATATTGGGCACAGCGCTCTGCAGGCTGTTAGGAGAGACTTTCCCGGGACAGTGAAACCCTATATCAGAGACACTGAGAAGAAGTCCCAAGGTTCCTTCCAGGCACTTTCAGAGTTGGTGCCTTCTCCACGTGGTTCCTGGTTTCACTGCAGCTCTGAAGAGAATGTTAGCAAAGAGGTAATCGGGACAGTGCAAACAGTACTCAAAGACAGGGAGAGCAAGCTCTCTCTTGGCACTTTGGATGTGGGACATACAGCGAGATGTTTGCTGCTTTTACGTTTGGCTGTTGGGAGATTAACAGCAGAAAGATATCCAGTTGATTTGAAGCAGTTCAGAGAAAGTCTAAGCATAATCCTCACTTTTCCCTCCTGGCACTTTCCCTGTAGGGGATACCGCAAGACGTTTCTGTATATTGGGCACAGCGCTCTGCAGGGTGTTAGCAGAGACTTTCCCGGGACAGTGAAACCCTATATCAGAGACACTGAGAAGAAGCCCCAACGTTCCTTCCAGGCATTTTCAGTGTGGGTGCCTTCTCCACGTGGTTCCTGGTTTCCCTGCAGCTCTAAAGAGAATGTTAGCAAAGAGGTAATCGGGACAGTGCAAACAGTACTCAAAGACAGGGAGAGCAAGCTCTACATTACTCTCTTGGCACTTTGGATGTGGGACATACAGCGAGATGTTTGCTGCTTTTACATTTGGCTGTTGGGAGATTTACAGCACAAAGATATCTAGTTGATTTGAAGCAGTTCCGAGAAAGTCTAAACATAATCCTCACTTTTCCCTCCTGGCACTTTCCCTGTAGGGGATACCGCAAGACGTTTCTGTATATTGGGCACAGCGCTCTGCAGGCTGTTAGGAGAGACTTTCCCGGGACAGTGAAACCCTATATCAGAGACACTGAGAAGAAGTCCCAACGTTCCTTCCAGGCACTTTCAGAGTTGGTGCCTTCTCCACGTGGTTCCTGGTTTCACTGCAGCTCTGAAGAGAATGTTAGCAAAGAGGTAATCGGGACAGTGCAAACAGTACTCAAAGACAGGGAGAGCAAGCTCTCTCTTGGCACTTTGGATGTGGGACATACAGCGAGATGTTTGCTGCTTTTACGTTTGGCTGTTGGGAGATTAACAGCAGAAAGATATCTAGTTGATTTGAAGCAGTTCCGAGAAAGTCTAAGCATAATCCTCACTTTTCCCTCCTGGCACTTTCCCTGTAGGGGATACCGCAAGACGTTTCTGTATATTGGGCACAGCGCTCTGCAGGGTGTTAGCAGAGACTTTCCCGGGACAGTGAAACCCTATGTCAGAGACACTGAGAAGAAGCCCCAACGTTCCTTCCAGGCATTTTCAGTGTGGGTGCCTTCTCCACGTGGTTCCTGGTTTCCCTGCAGCTCTAAAGAGAATGTTAGCAAAGAGGTAATCGGGACAGTGCAAACAGTACTCAAAGACAGGGAGAGCAAGCTCTACATTACTCTCTTGGCACTTTGGATGTGGGACATACAGCGAGATGTTTGCTGCTTTTGCGTTTGGCTGTTGGGAGATTTACAGCACAAAGATATCCAGTTGATTTGAAGCAGTTCCGAGAAAGTCTAAGCATAATCCTCACTTTTCCCTCCTGGCACTTTCCCTGTAGGAGATACCGCAAGACGTTTCTGTATATTGGGCACAGCGCTCTGCAGGGTGTTAGCAGAGACTTTCCCGGGACAGTGAAACCCTATATCAGACACTGAGAAGAAGCCCCAACGTTCCTTCCAGGCATTTTCAGTGTGGGTGCCTTCTTCACGTGGTTCCTGGTTTCACTGCAGCTCTGAAGAGAATGTTAGCAAAGAGGTAATCGGGACAGTGCAAACAGTACTCAAAGACAGGGAGAGCAAGCTCTCTCTTGGCACTTTGGATGTGGGACATACAGCGAGATGTTTGCTGCTTTTGCGTTTGGCTGTTGGGAGATTTACAGCACAAAGATATCCAGTTGATTTGAAGCAGTTCAGAGAAAGTCTAAGCATAATCCTCACTTTTCCCTCCTGGCACTTTCCCTGTAGGAGATACCGCAAGACGTTTCTGTATATTGGGCACAGCGCTCTGCAGGGTGTTAGCAGAGACTTTCCCGGGACAGTGAAACCCTATATCAGAGACACTGAGAAGAAGCCCCAACGTTCCTTCCAGGCATTTTCAGTGTGGGTGCCTTCTTCACGTGGTTCCTGGTTTCACTGCAGCTCTGAAGAGAATGTTAGCAAAGAGGTAATCGGGACACTGCAAACAGTACTCAAAGACAGGGAGAGCAAGCTCTCTCTTGGCACTTTGGATGTGGAACATACAGCGAGATGTTTGCTGCTTTTACATTTGGCTGTTGGGAGATTTACAGCACAAAGATATCTAGTTGATTTGAAGCAGTTCTGAGAAAGTCTAAACATAATCCTCACTTTTCCCTCCTGGCACTTTCCCTGTAGGGGATACCGCAAGACGTTTCTGTATATTGGGCACAGCGCTCTGCAGGCTGTTAGGAGAGACTTTCCCGGGACAGTGAAACCCTATATCAGAGACACTGAGAAGAAGTCCCAAGGTTCCTTCCAGGCACTTTCAGAGTTGGTGCCTTCTCCACGTGGTTCCTGGTTTCACTGCAGCTCTGAAGAGAATGTTAGCAAAGAGGTAATCGGGACAGTGCAAACAGTACTCAAAGACAGGGAGAGCAAGCTCTCTCTTGGCACTTTGGATGTGGGACATACAGCGAGATGTTTGCTGCTTTTACGTTTGGCTGTTGGGAGATTAACAGCAGAAAGATATCCAGTTGATTTGAAGCAGTTCAGAGAAAGTCTAAACATAATCCTCACTTTTCCCTCCTGGCACTTTCCCTGTAGGGGATACCGCAAGACGTTTCTGTATATTGGGCACAGCGCTCTGCAGGGTGTTAGCAGAGACTTTCCCGGGACAGTGAAACCCTATATCAGAGACACTGAGAAGAAGCCCCAACGTTCCTTCCAGGCATTTTCAGTGTGGGTGCCTTCTCCACGTGGTTCCTGGTTTCCCTGCAGCTCTAAAGAGAATGTTAGCAAAGAGGTAATCGGGACAGTGCAAACAGTACTCAAAGACAGGGAGAGCAAGCTCTACATTACTCTCTTGGCACTTTGGATGTGGGACATACAGCGAGATGTTTGCTGCTTTTACATTTGGCTGTTGGGAGATTTACAGCACAAAGATATCTAGTTGATTTGAAGCAGTTCCGAGAAAGTCTAAACATAATCCTCACTTTTCCCTCCTGGCACTTTCCCTGTAGGGGATACCGCAAGACGTTTCTGTATATTGGGCACAGCGCTCTGCAGGCTGTTAGGAGAGACTTTCCCGGGACAGTGAAACCCTATATCAGAGACACTGAGAAGAAGTCCCAACGTTCCTTCCAGGCACTTTCAGAGTTGGTGCCTTCTCCACGTGGTTCCTGGTTTCACTGCAGCTCTGAAGAGAATGTTAGCAAAGAGGTAATCGGGACAGTGCAAACAGTACTCAAAGACAGGGAGAGCAAGCTCTCTCTTGGCACTTTGGATGTGGGACATACAGCGAGATTTTTGCTGCTTTTACGTTTGGCTGTTGGGAGATTAACAGCAGAAAGATATCTAGTTGATTTGAAGCAGTTCCGAGAAAGTCTAAGCATAATCCTCACTTTTCCCTCCTGGCACTTTCCCTGTAGGGGATACCGCAAGACGTTTCTGTATATTGGGCACAGCGCTCTGCAGGGTGTTAGCAGAGACTTTCCCGGGACAGTGAAACCCTATGTCAGAGACACTGAGAAGAAGCCCCAACGTTCCTTCCAGGCATTTTCAGTGTGGGTGCCTTCTCCACGTGGTTCCTGGTTTCCCTGCAGCTCTAAAGAGAATGTTAGCAAAGAGGTAATCGGGACAGTGCAAACAGTACTCAAAGACAGGGAGAGCAAGCTCTACATTACTCTCTTGGCACTTTGGATGTGGGACATACAGCGAGATGTTTGCTGCTTTTGCGTTTGGCTGTTGGGAGATTTACAGCACAAAGATATCCAGTTGATTTGAAGCAGTTCCGAGAAAGTCTAAACATAATCCTCACTTTTCCCTCCTGGCACTTTCCCTGTAGGGGATACCGCAAGACGTTTCTGTATATTGGGCACAGCGCTCTGCAGGGTGTTAGCAGAGACTTTCCCGGGACAGTGAAACCCTATATCAGAGACACTGAGAAGAAGCCCCAACGTTCCTTCCAGGCATTTTCAGTGTGGGTGCCTTCTCCACGTGGTTCCTGGTTTCACTGCAGCTCTGAAGAGAATGTTAGCAAAGAGGTAATGGGGACAGTGCAAAGAGTACTCAAAGACAGGGAGAGCAAGCTCTACATTACTCTCTTGGCACTTTGGATGTGGGACATACAGCGAGATGTTTGCTGCTTTTGCGTTTGGCTGTTGGGAGATTTACAGCACAAAGATATCCAGTTGATTTGAAGCAGTTCCGAGAAAGTCTAAGCATAATCCTCACTTTTCCCTCCTGGCACTTTCCCTGTAGGAGATACCGCAAGACGTTTCTGTATATTGGGCACAGCGCTCTGCAGGGTGTTAGCAGAGACTTTCCCGGGACAGTGAAACCCTATATCAGACACTGAGAAGAAGCCCCAACGTTCCTTCCAGGGATTTTCAGTGTGGGTGCCTTCTTCACGTGGTTCCTGGTTTCACTGCAGCTCTGAAGAGAATGTTAGCAAAGAGGTAATCGGGACAGTGCAAACAGTACTCAAAGACAGGGAGAGCAAGCTCTCTCTTGGCACTTTGGATGTGGGACATACAGCGAGATGTTTGCTGCTTTTGCGTTTGGCTGTTGGGAGATTTACAGCACAAAGATATCCAGTTGATTTGAAGCAGTTCCGAGAAAGTCTAAGCATAATCCTCACTTTTCCCTCCTGGCACTTTCCCTGTAGGAGATACCGCAAGACGTTTCTGTATATTGGGCACAGCGCTCTGCAGGGTGTTAGCAGAGACTTTCCCGGGACAGTGAAACCCTATATCAGAGACACTGAGAAGAAGCCCCAACGTTCCTTCCAGGCATTTTCAGAGTTGGTGCCTTCTCCACGTGGTTCCTGGTTTCACTGCAGCTCTGAAGAGAATGTTAGCAAAGAGGTAATCGGGACAGTGCAAACAGTACTCAAAGACAGGGAGAGCAAGCTCTACATTACTCTCTTGGCACTTTGGATGTGGGACATACAGCGAGATGTTTGCTGCTTTTGCATTTGGCTGTTGGGAGATTTACAGCACAAAGATATCCAGTTGATTTGAAGCAGTTCAGAGAAAGTCTAAGCATAATCCTCACTTTACCCTCCTGGCACTTTCCCTGTAGGAGATACCGCAAGACGTTTCTGTATATTGGGCACAGCGCTCTGCAGGGTGTTAGCAGAGACTTTCCCGGGACAGTGAAACCCTATATCAGAGACACTGAGAAGAAGCCCCAACGTTCCTTCCAGGCATTTTCAGTGTGGATGCCTTCTTCACGTGGTTCCTGGTTTCACTGCAGCTCTGAAGAGAATGTTAGCAAAGAGGTAATCGGGACAGTGCAAACAGTACTCAAAGACAGGGAGAGCAAGCTCTCTCTTGGCACTTTGGATGTGGGACATACAGCGAGATTTTTGCTGCTTTTACGTTTGGCTGTTGGGAGATTAACAGCAGAAAGATATCTAGTTGATTTGAAGCAGTTCCGAGAAAGTCTAAGCATAATCCTCACTTTTCCCTCCTGGCACTTTCCCTGTAGGGGATACCGCAAGACGTTTCTGTATATTGGGCACAGCGCTCTGCAGGGTGTTAGCAGAGACTTTCCCGGGACAGTGAAACCCTATGTCAGAGACACTGAGAAGAAGCCCCAACGTTCCTTCCAGGCATTTTCAGTGTGGGTGCCTTCTCCACGTGGTTCCTGGTTTCCCTGCAGCTCTAAAGAGAATGTTAGCAAAGAGGTAATCGGGACAGTGCAAACAGTACTCAAAGACAGGGAGAGCAAGCTCTACATTACTCTCTTGGCACTTTGGATGTGGGACATACAGCGAGATGTTTGCTGCTTTTGCGTTTGGCTGTTGGGAGATTTACAGCACAAAGATATCCAGTTGATTTGAAGCAGTTCCGAGAAAGTCTAAACATAATCCTCACTTTTCCCTCCTGGCACTTTCCCTGTAGGGGATACCGCAAGACGTTTCTGTATATTGGGCACAGCGCTCTGCAGGGTGTTAGCAGAGACTTTCCCGGGACAGTGAAACCCTATATCAGAGACACTGAGAAGAAGCCCCAACGTTCCTTCCAGGCATTTTCAGTGTGGGTGCCTTCTCCACGTGGTTCCTGGTTTCACTGCAGCTCTGAAGAGAATGTTAGCAAAGAGGTAATGGGGACAGTGCAAAGAGTACTCAAAGACAGGGAGAGCAAGCTCTACATTACTCTCTTGGCACTTTGGATGTGGGACATACAGCGAGATGTTTGCTGCTTTTGCGTTTGGCTGTTGGGAGATTTACAGCACAAAGATATCCAGTTGATTTGAAGCAGTTCCGAGAAAGTCTAAGCATAATCCTCACTTTTCCCTCCTGGCACTTTCCCTGTAGGGGATACCGCAAGACGTTTCTGTATATTGGGCACAGCGCTCTGCAGGGTGTTAGCAGAGACTTTCCCGGGACAGTGAAACCCTATATCAGACACTGAGAAGAAGCCCCAACGTTCCTTCCAGGGATTTTCAGTGTGGGTGCCTTCTTCACGTGGTTCCTGGTTTCACTGCAGCTCTGAAGAGAATGTTAGCAAAGAGGTAATCGGGACAGTGCAAACAGTACTCAAAGACAGGGAGAGCAAGCTCTCTCTTGGCACTTTGGATGTGGGACATACAGCGAGATGTTTGCTGCTTTTGCGTTTGGCTGTTGGGAGATTTACAGCACAAAGATATCCAGTTGATTTGAAGCAGTTCCGAGAAAGTCTAAGCATAATCCTCACTTTTCCCTCCTGGCACTTTCCCTGTAGGAGATACCGCAAGACGTTTCTGTATATTGGGCACAGCGCTCTGCAGGGTGTTAGCAGAGACTTTCCCGGGACAGTGAAACCCTATATCAGAGACACTGAGAAGAAGCCCCAACGTTCCTTCCAGGCATTTTCAGAGTTGGTGCCTTCTCCACGTGGTTCCTGGTTTCACTGCAGCTCTGAAGAGAATGTTAGCAAAGAGGTAATCGGGACAGTGCAAACAGTACTCAAAGACAGGGAGAGCAAGCTCTACATTACTCTCTTGGCACTTTGGATGTGGGACATACAGCGAGATGTTTGCTGCTTTTGCATTTGGCTGTTGGGAGATTTACAGCACAAAGATATCCAGTTGATTTGAAGCAGTTCAGAGAAAGTCTAAGCATAATCCTCACTTTACCCTCCTGGCACTTTCCCTGTAGGAGATACCGCAAGACGTTTCTGTATATTGGGCACAGCGCTCTGCAGGGTGTTAGCAGAGACTTTCCCGGGACAGTGAAACCCTATATCAGAGACACTGAGAAGAAGCCCCAACGTTCCTTCCAGGCATTTTCAGTGTGGATGCCTTCTTCACGTGGTTCCTGGTTTCACTGCAGCTCTGAAGAGAATGTTAGCAAAGAGGTAATCGGGACAGTGCAAACAGTACTCAAAGACAGGGAGAGCAAGCTCTACATTACTCTCTTGGCACTTTGGATGTGGGACATACAGCGAGATGTTTGCTGCTTTTGCGTTTGGCTGTTGGGAGATTTACAGCACAAAGATATCCAGTTGATTTGAAGCAGTTCCGAGAAAGTCTAAGCATAATCCTCACTTTTCCCTCCTGGCACTTTCCCTGTAGTAGATACCGCAAGACGTTTCTGTATATTGGGCACAGCGCTCTGCAGGGTGTTAGCAGAGACTTTCCCGGGACAGTGAAACCCTATATCAGAGACACTGAGAAGAAGCCCCAACGTTCCTTCCAGGCATTTTCAGTGTGGGTGCCTTCTTCACGTGGTTCCTGGTTTCACTGCAGCTCTGAAGAGAATGTTAGCAAAGAGGTAATCGGGACAGTGCAAACAGTACTCAAAGACAGGGAGAGCAAGCTCTCTCTTGGCACTTTGGATGTGGGACATACAGCGAGATGTTTGCTGCTTTTGCGTTTGGCTGTTGGGAGATTTACAGCACAAAGATATCCAGTTGATTTGAAGCAGTTCCGAGAAAGTCTAAACATAATCCTCACTTTTCCCTCCTGGCACTTTCCCTGTAGGGGATACCGCAAGACGTTTCTGTATATTGGGCACAGCGCTCTGCAGGCTGTTAGCAGAGACTTTCCCGGGACAGTGAAACCCTATATCAGAGACACTGAGAAGAAGCCCCAACGTTCCTTCCAGGCATTTTCAGTGTGGGTGCCTTCTCCACGTGGTTCCTGGTTTCACTGCAGCTCTGAAGAGAATGTTAGCAAAGAGGTAATGGGGACAGTGCAAACAGTACTCAAAGACAGGGAGAGCAAGCTCTACATTACTCTCTTGGCACTTTGGATGTGGGACATACAGCGAGATGTTTGCTGCTTTTGCGTTTGGCTGTTGGGAGATTTACAGCACAAAGATATCCAGTTGATTTGAAGCAGTTCCGAGAAAGTCTAAGCATAATCCTCACTTTTCCCTCCTGGCACTTTCCCTGTAGGAGATACCGCAAGACGTTTCTGTATATTGGGCACAGCGCTCTGCAGGGTGTTAGCAGAGACTTTCCCGGGACAGTGAAACCCTATATCAGACACTGAGAAGAAGCCCCAACGTTCCTTCCAGGCATTTTCAGTGTGGGTGCCTTCTTCACGTGGTTCCTGGTTTCACTGCAGCTCTGAAGAGAATGTTAGCAAAGAGGTAATCGGGACAGTGCAAACAGTACTCAAAGACAGGGAGAGCAAGCTCTCTCTTGGCATTTTGGATGTGGGACATACAGCGAGATGTTTGCTGCTTTTGCGTTTGGCTGTTGGGAGATTTACAGCACAAAGATATCCAGTTGATTTGAAGCAGTTCCGAGAAAGTCTAAGCATAATCCTCACTTTTCCCTCCTGGCACTTTCCCTGTAGGAGATACCGCAAGACGTTTCTGTATATTGGGCACAGCGCTCTGCAGGGTGTTAGCAGAGACTTTCCCGGGACAGTGAAACCCTATATCAGAGACACTGAGAAGAAGCCCCAACGTTCCTTCCAGGCATTTTCAGAGTTGGTGCCTTCTCCACGTGGTTCCTGGTTTCACTGCAGCTCTGAAGAGAATGTTAGCAAAGAGGTAATCGGGACAGTGCAAACAGTACTCAAAGACAGGGAGAGCAAGCTCTACATTACTCTCTTGGCACTTTGGATGTGGGACATACAGCGAGATGTTTGCTGCTTTTGCGTTTGGCTGTTGGGAGATTTACAGCACAAAGATATCTAGTTGATTTGAAGCAGTTCCGAGAAAGTCTAAACATAATCCTCACTTTTCCCTCCTGGCACTTTCCCTGTAGGGGATACCGCAAGACGTTTCTGTATATTGGGCACAGCGCTCTGCAGGCTGTTAGGAGACACTTTCCCGGGACAGTGAAACCCTATATCAGAGACACTGAGAAGAAGCCCCAACGTTCCTTCCAGGCACTTTCAGTGTGGGTGCCTTCTCCACGTGGTTCCTGGTTTCACTGCAGCTCTGAAGAGAATGTTAGCAAAGAGGTAATCGGGACAGTGCAAACAGTACTCAAAGACAGGGAGAGCAAGCTCTACATTACTCTCTTGGCACTTTGGATGTGGGACATACAGCGAGATGTTTGCTGCTTTTGCGTTTGGCTGTTGGGAGATTTACAGCACAAAGATATCCAGTTGATTTGAAGCAGTTCAGAGAAAGTCTAAACATAATCCTCACTTTTCCCTCCTGGCACTTTCCCTGTAGGGGATACCGCAAGACGTTTCTGTATATTGGGCACAGCGCTCTGCAGGGTGTTAGCAGAGACTTTCCCGGGACAGTGAAACCCTATATCAGAGACACTGAGAAGAAGCCCCAACGTTCCTTCCAGGCATTTTCAGTGTGGGTGCCTTCTCCACGTGGTTCCTGGTTTCACTGCAGCTCTGAAGAGAATGTTAGCAAAGAGGTAATCGGGACAGTGCAAACAGTACTCAAAGACAGGGAGAGCAAGCTCTCTCTTGGCACTTTGGATGTGGGACATACAGCGAGATGTTTGCTGCTTTTGCGTTTGGCTGTTGGGAGATTTACAGCACAAAGATATCCAGTTGATTTGAAGCAGTTCCGAGAAAGTCTAAACATAATCCTCACTTTTCCCTCCTGGCACTTTCCCTGTAGGGGATACCGCAAGACGTTTCTGTATATTGGGCACAGCGCTCTGCAGGCTGTTAGGAGAGACTTTCCCGGGACAGTGAAACCCTATATCAGAGACACTGAGAAGAAGCCCCAACGTTCCTTCCAGGCATTTTCAGTGTGGGTGCCTTCTCCACGTGGTTCCTGGTTTCACTGCAGCTCTGAAGAGAATGTTAGCAAAGAGGTAATCAGGACAGTGCAAACAGTACTCAAAGACAGGGAGAGCAAGCTCTACATTACTCTCTTGGCACTTTGGATGTGGGACATACAGCGAGATGTTTGCTGCTTTTGCGTTTGGCTGTTGGGAGATTTACAGCACAAAGATATCCAGTTGATTTGAAGCAGTTCCGAGAAAGTCTACACATAATCCTCACTTTTCCCTCCTGGCACTTTCCCTGTAGGGGATACCGCAAGACGTTTCTGTATATTGGGCACAGCGCTCTGCAGGGTGTTAGCAGAGACTTTCCCGGGACAGTGAAACCCTATATCAGATACACTGAGAAGAAGCCCCAACGTTCCTTCCAGGCATTTTCAGTGTGGGTGCCTTCTTCACGTGGTTCCTGGTTTCACTGCAGCTCTGAAGAGAATGTTAGCAAAGAGGTAATCGGGACAGTGCAAACAGTACTCAAAGACAGGGAGAGCAAGCTCTCTCTTGGCACTTTGGATGTGGAACATACAGCGAGATGTTTGCTGCTTTTACATTTCGCTGTTGGGAGGTTTACAGCACAAAGATATCCAGTTGATTTGAAGCAGTTCCGAGAAAGTCTAAGCATAATCCTCACTTTTCCCTCCTGGCACTTTCCCTGTAGGAGATACCGCAAGACGTTTCTGTATATTGGGCACAGCGCTCTGCAGGGTGTTAGCAGAGACTTTCCCGGGACAGTGAAACCCTATATCAGAGACACTGAGAAGAAGCCCCAACGTTCCTTCCAGGCATTTTCAGAGTTGGTGCCTTCTCCACGTGGTTCCTGGTTTCACTGCAGCTCTGAAGAGAATGTTAGCAAAGAGGTAATCGGGACAGTGCAAACAGTACTCAAAGACAGGGAGAGCAAGCTCTACATTACTCTCTTGGCACTTTGGATGTGGGACATACAGCGAGATGTTTGCTGCTTTTGCGTTTGGCTGTTGGGAGATTTACAGCACAAAGATATCTAGTTGATTTGAAGCAGTTCCGAGAAAGTCTAAACATAATCCTCACTTTTCCCTCCTGGCACTTTCCCTGTAGGGGATACCGCAAGACGTTTCTGTATATTGGGCACAGCGCTCTGCAGGCTGTTAGGAGACACTTTCCCGGGACAGTGAAACCCTATATCAGAGACACTGAGAAGAAGCCCCAACGTTCCTTCCAGGCACTTTCAGTGTGGGTGCCTTCTCCACGTGGTTCCTGGTTTCACTGCAGCTCTGAAGAGAATGTTAGCAAAGAGGTAATCGGGACAGTGCAAACAGTACTCAAAGACAGGGAGAGCAAGCTCTACATTACTCTCTTGGCACTTTGGATGTGGGACATACAGCGAGATGTTTGCTGCTTTTGCGTTTGGCTGTTGGGAGATTTACAGCACAAAGATATCCAGTTGATTTGAAGCAGTTCAGAGAAAGTCTAAACATAATCCTCACTTTTCCCTCCTGGCACTTTCCCTGTAGGGGATACCGCAAGACGTTTCTGTATATTGGGCACAGCGCTCTGCAGGGTGTTAGCAGAGACTTTCCCGGGACAGTGAAACCCTATATCAGAGACACTGAGAAGAAGCCCCAACGTTCCTTCCAGGCATTTTCAGTGTGGGTGCCTTCTCCACGTGGTTCCTGGTTTCACTGCAGCTCTGAAGAGAATGTTAGCAAAGAGGTAATCGGGACAGTGCAAACAGTACTCAAAGACAGGGAGAGCAAGCTCTCTCTTGGCACTTTGGATGTGGGACATACAGCGAGATGTTTGCTGCTTTTGCGTTTGGCTGTTGGGAGATTTACAGCACAAAGATATCCAGTTGATTTGAAGCAGTTCCGAGAAAGTCTAAACATAATCCTCACTTTTCCCTCCTGGCACTTTCCCTGTAGGGGATACCGCAAGACGTTTCTGTATATTGGGCACAGCGCTCTGCAGGCTGTTAGGAGAGACTTTCCCGGGACAGTGAAACCCTATATCAGAGACACTGAGAAGAAGCCCCAACGTTCCTTCCAGGCATTTTCAGTGTGGGTGCCTTCTCCACGTGGTTCCTGGTTTCACTGCAGCTCTGAAGAGAATGTTAGCAAAGAGGTAATCAGGACAGTGCAAACAGTACTCAAAGACAGGGAGAGCAAGCTCTACATTACTCTCTTGGCACTTTGGATGTGGGACATACAGCGAGATGTTTGCTGCTTTTGCGTTTGGCTGTTGGGAGATTTACAGCACAAAGATATCCAGTTGATTTGAAGCAGTTCCGAGAAAGTCTACACATAATCCTCACTTTTCCCTCCTGGCACTTTCCCTGTAGGGGATACCGCAAGACGTTTCTGTATATTGGGCACAGCGCTCTGCAGGGTGTTAGCAGAGACTTTCCCGGGACAGTGAAACCCTATATCAGATACACTGAGAAGAAGCCCCAACGTTCCTTCCAGGCATTTTCAGTGTGGGTGCCTTCTTCACGTGGTTCCTGGTTTCACTGCAGCTCTGAAGAGAATGTTAGCAAAGAGGTAATCGGGACAGTGCAAACAGTACTCAAAGACAGGGAGAGCAAGCTCTCTCTTGGCACTTTGGATGTGGAACATACAGCGAGATGTTTGCTGCTTTTACATTTCGCTGTTGGGAGGTTTACAGCACAAAGATATCTAGTTGATTTGAAGCAGTTCCGAGAAAGTCTAAACATAATCCTCACTTTTCCCTCCTGGCACTTTCCCTGTACGGGATACCGCAAGACGTTTCTGTATATTGGGCACAGCGCTCTGCAGGCTGTTAGGAGAGACTTTCCCGGGATAGTGAAACCCTATATCAGAGACACTGAGAAGAAGCCCCAACGTTCCTTCCAGGCACTTTCAGTGTGGGTGCCTTCTCCACGTGGTTCCTGGTTTCACTGCAGCTCTGAAGAGAATGTTAGCAAAGAGGTAATCGGGACAGTGCAAACAGTACTCAAAGACAGGGAGAGCAAGCTCTACATTACTCTCTTGGCACTTTGGATGTGGGACATACAGCGAGATGTTTGCTGCTTTTGCGTTTGGCTGTTGGGAGATTTACAGCACAAAGATATCCAGTTGATTTGAAGCAGTTCAGAGAAAGTCTAAACATAATCCTCACTTTTCCCTCCTGGCACTTTCCCTGTAGGGGATACCGCAAGACGTTTCTGTATATTGGGCACAGCGCTCTGCAGGCTGTTAGGAGAGACTTTCCCGGGACAGTGAAACCCTATATCAGAGACACTGAGAAGAAGTCCCAACGTTCCTTCCAGGCATTTTCAGTGTGGTTGCCTTCTCCACGTGGTTCCTGGTTTCACTGCAGCTCTGAAGAGAATGTTAGCAAAGAGGTAATCGGGACAGTGCAAACAGTACTCAAAGACAGGGAGAGCAAGCTCTACATTACTCTCTTGGCACTTTGGATGTGGGACATACAGCGAGATGTTTGCTGCTTTTGCGTTTGGCTGTTGGGAGATTTACAGCACAAAGATATCCAGTTGATTTGAAGCAGTTCCGAGAAAGTCTACACATAATCCTCACTTTTCCTTCCTGGCACTTTCCCTGTAGGGGATACCGCAAGACGTTTCTGTATATTGGGCACAGCGCTCTGCAGGGTGTTAGCAGAGACTTTCCCGGGACAGTGAAACCCTATATCAGAGACACTGAGAAGAAGCCCCAACGTTCCTTCCAGGCATTTTCAGTGTGGGTGCCTTCTCCACGTGGTTCCTGGTTTCACTGCAGCTCTGAAGAGAATGTTAGCAAAGAGGTAATCGGGACAGTGCAAACAGTACTCAAAGACAGGGAGAGCAAGCTCTCTCTTGGCACTTTGGATGTGGAACATACAGCGAGATGTTTGCTGCTTTTACATTTCGCTGTTGGGAGGTTTACAGCACAAAGATATCTAGTTGATTTGAAGCAGTTCCGAGAAAGTCTAAACATAATCCTCACTTTTCCCTCCTGGCACTTTCCCTGTAGGGGATACCGCAAGACGTTTCTGTATATTGGGCACAGCGCTCTGCAGGCTGTTAGGAGAGACTTTCCCGGGACAGTGAAACCCTATATCAGAGACACTGAGAAGAAGCCCCAACGTTCCTTCCAGGCACTTTCAGTGTGGGTGCCTTCTCCACGTGGTTCCTGGTTTCACTGCAGCTCTGAAGAGAATGTTAGCAAAGAGGTAATCGGGACAGTGCAAACAGTACTCAAAGACAGGGAGAGCAAGCTCTACATTACTCTCTTGGCACTTTGGATGTGGGACATACAGCGAGATGTTTGCTGCTTTTGCGTTTGGCTGTTGGGAGATTTACAGCACAAAGATATCCAGTTGATTTGAAGCAGTTCCGAGAAAGTCTAAACATAATCCTCACTTTTCCCTCCTGGCACTTTCCCTGTAGGGGATACCGCAAGACGTTTCTGTATATTGGGCACAGCGCTCTGCAGGGTGTTAGCAGAGACTTTCCCGGGACAGTGAAACCCTATATCAGAGACATTGAGAAGAAGCCCCAACGTTCCTTCCAGGCATTTTCAGTGTGGGTGCCTTCTCCACGTGGTTCCTGGTTTCACTGCAGCTCTGAAGAGAATGTTAGCAAAGAGGTAATCGGGACAGTGCAAACAGTACTCAAAGACAGGGAGAGCAAGCTCTCTCTTGGCACTTTGGATGTGGGACATACAGCGAGATGTTTGCTGCTTTTGCGTTTGGCTGTTGGGAGATTTACAGCACAAAGATATCCAGTTGATTTGAAGCAGTTCCGAGAAAGTCTAAACATAATCCTCACTTTTCCCTCCTGGCACTTTCCCTGTAGGAGATACCGCAAGACGTTTCTGTATATTGGGCACAGCGCTCTGCAGGCTGTTAGGAGAGACTTTCCCGGGACAGTGAAACCCTATATCAGAGACACTGAGAAGAAGTCCCAACGTTCATTCCAGGCACTTTCAGAGTTGGTGCCTTCTCCATGTGGTTCCTGGTTTCACTGCAGCTCTGAAGAGAATGTTAGCAAAGAGGTAATCGGGACAGTGCAAACAGTACTCAAAGACAGGGAGAGCAAGCTCTCTCTTGGCACTTTGGATGTGGGACATACAGCGAGATGTTTGCTGCTTTTACGTTTGGCTGTTGGGAGATTTACAGCAGAAAGATATCTAGTTGATTTGAAGCAGTTCAGAGAAAGTCTAAACATAATCCTCACTTTTCCCTCCTGGCACTTTCCCTGTAGGGGATACCGCAAGACGTTTCTGTATATTGGGCACAGCGCTCTGCAGGGTGTTAGCAGAGACTTTCCCGGGACAGTGAAACCCTATATCAGAGACACTGAGAAGAAGCCCCAACGTTCCTTCCAGGCATTTTCAGTGTGGGTGCCTTCTTCACGTGGTTCCTGGTTTCACTGCAGCTCTGAAGAGAATGTTAGCAAAGAGGTAATCGGGACAGTGCAAACAGTACTCAAAGACAGGGAGAGCAAGCTCTCTCTTGGCACTTTGGATGTGGAACATACAGCGAGATGTTTGCTGCTTTTACATTTGGCTGTTGGGAGGTTTACAGCACAAAGATATCTAGTTGATTTGAAGCAGTTCCGAGAAAGTCTAAACATAATCCTCACTTTTCCCTCCTGGCACTTTCCCTGTAGGAGATACCGCAAGACGTTTCTGTATATTGGACACAGCGCTCTGCAGGGTGTTAGGAGACACTTTCCCGGGACAGTGAAACCCTATATCAGAGACACTGAGAAGAAGCCCCAACGTTCCTTCCAGGCACTTTCAGTGTGGGTGCCTTCTCCACGTGGTTCCTGGTTTCACTGCAGCTCTGAAGAGAATGTTAGCAAAGAGGTAATCGGGACAGTGCAAACAGTACTCAAAGACAGGGAGAGCAAGCTCTACATTACTCTCTTGGCACTTTGGATGTGGGACATACAGCGAGATGTTTGCTGCTTTTGCGTTTGGCTGTTGGGAGATTTACAGCACAAAGATATCCAGTTGATTTGAAGCAGTTCAGAGAAAGTCTAAACATAATCCTCACTTTTCCCTCCTGGCACTTTCCCTGTAGGGGATACCGCAAGACGTTTCTGTATATTGGGCACAGCGCTCTGCAGGGTGTTAGCAGAGACTTTCCCGGGACAGTGAAACCCTATATCAGAGACACTGAGAAGAAGCCCCAACGTTCCTTCCAGGCATTTTCAGTGTGGGTGCCTTCTCCACGTGGTTCCTGGTTTCACTGCAGCTCTGAAGAGAATGTTAGCAAAGAGGTAATCGGGACAGTGCAAACAGTACTCAAAGACAGGGAGAGCAAGCTCTCTCTTGGCACTTTGGATGTGGGACATACAGCGAGATGTTTGCTGCTTTTGCGTTTGGCTGTTGGGAGATTTACAGCACAAAGATATCCAGTTGATTTGAAGCAGTTCCGAGAAAGTCTAAACATAATCCTCACTTTTCCCTCCTGGCACTTTCCCTGTAGGGGATACCGCAAGACGTTTCTGTATATTGGGCACAGCGCTCTGCAGGCTGTTAGGAGAGACTTTCCCGGGACAGTGAAACCCTATATCAGAGACACTGAGAAGAAGCCCCAACGTTCCTTCCAGGCATTTTCAGTGTGGGTGCCTTCTCCACGTGGTTCCTGGTTTCACTGCAGCTCTGAAGAGAATGTTAGCAAAGAGGTAATCAGGACAGTGCAAACAGTACTCAAAGACAGGGAGAGCAAGCTCTACATTACTCTCTTGGCACTTTGGATGTGGGACATACAGCGAGATGTTTGCTGCTTTTGCGTTTGGCTGTTGGGAGATTTACAGCACAAAGATATCCAGTTGATTTGAAGCAGTTCCGAGAAAGTCTACACATAATCCTCACTTTTCCCTCCTGGCACTTTCCCTGTAGGGGATACCGCAAGACGTTTCTGTATATTGGGCACAGCGCTCTGCAGGGTGTTAGCAGAGACTTTCCCGGGACAGTGAAACCCTATATCAGATACACTGAGAAGAAGCCCCAACGTTCCTTCCAGGCATTTTCAGTGTGGGTGCCTTCTTCACGTGGTTCCTGGTTTCACTGCAGCTCTGAAGAGAATGTTAGCAAAGAGGTAATCGGGACACTGCAAACAGTACTCAAAGACAGGGAGAGCAAGCTCTCTCTTGGCACTTTGGATGTGGAACATACAGCGAGATGTTTGCTGCTTTTACATTTGGCTGTTGGGAGGTTTACAGCACAAAGATATCTAGTTGATTTGAAGCAGTTCCGAGAAAGTCTAAACATAATCCTCACTTTTCCCTCCTGGCACTTTCCCTGTAGGGGATACCGCAAGACGTTTCTGTATATTGGGCACAGCGCTCTGCAGGCTGTTAGGAGAGACTTTCCCGGGACAGTGAAACCCTATATCAGAGACACTGAGAAGAAGCCCCAACGTTCCTTCCAGGCATTTTCAGTGTGGGTGCCTTCTCCACGTGGTTCCTGGTTTCACTGCAGCTCTGAAGAGAATGTTAGCAAAGAGGTAATCAGGACAGTGCAAACAGTACTCAAAGACAGGGAGAGCAAGCTCTACATTACTCTCTTGGCACTTTGGATGTGGGACATACAGCGAGATGTTTGCTGCTTTTGCGTTTGGCTGTTGGGAGATTTACAGCACAAAGATATCCAGTTGATTTGAAGCAGTTCCGAGAAAGTCTACACATAATCCTCACTTTTCCCTCCTGGCACTTTCCCTGTAGGGGATACCGCAAGACGTTTCTGTATATTGGGCACAGCGCTCTGCAGGGTGTTAGCAGAGACTTTCCCGGGACAGTGAAACCCTATATCAGATACACTGAGAAGAAGCCCCAACGTTCCTTCCAGGCATTTTCAGTGTGGGTGCCTTCTTCACGTGGTTCCTGGTTTCACTGCAGCTCTGAAGAGAATGTTAGCAAAGAGGTAATCGGGACACTGCAAACAGTACTCAAAGACAGGGAGAGCAAGCTCTCTCTTGGCACTTTGGATGTGGAACATACAGCGAGATGTTTGCTGCTTTTACATTTGGCTGTTGGGAGGTTTACAGCACAAAGATATCTAGTTGATTTGAAGCAGTTCCGAGAAAGTCTAAACATAATCCTCACTTTTCCCTCCTGGCACTTTCCCTGTAGGGGATACCGCAAGACGTTTCTGTATATTGGGCACAGCGCTCTGCAGGCTGTTAGGAGAGACTTTCCCGGGACAGTGAAACCCTATATCAGAGACACTGAGAAGAAGTCCCAACGTTCCTTCCAGGCATTTTCAGTGTGGTTGCCTTCTCCACGTGGTTCCTGGTTTCACTGCAGCTCTGAAGAGAATGTTAGCAAAGAGGTAATCGGGACAGTGCAAACAGTACTCAAAGACAGGGAGAGCAAGCTCTACATTACTCTCTTGGCACTTTGGATGTGGGACATACAGCGAGATGTTTGCTGCTTTTGCGTTTGGCTGTTGGGAGATTTACAGCACAAAGATATCCAGTTGATTTGAAGCAGTTCCGAGAAAGTCTACACATAATCCTCACTTTTCCTTCCTGGCACTTTCCCTGTAGGGGATACCGCAAGACGTTTCTGTATATTGGGCACAGCGCTCTGCAGGGTGTTAGCAGAGACTTTCCCGGGACAGTGAAACCCTATATCAGAGACACTGAGAAGAAGCCCCAACGTTCCTTCCAGGCATTTTCAGTGTGGGTGCCTTCTCCACGTGGTTCCTGGTTTCACTGCAGCTCTGAAGAGAATGTTAGCAAAGAGGTAATCGGGACAGTGCAAACAGTACTCAAAGACAGGGAGAGCAAGCTCTCTCTTGGCACTTTGGATGTGGAACATACAGCGAGATGTTTGCTGCTTTTACATTTCGCTGTTGGGAGGTTTACAGCACAAAGATATCTAGTTGATTTGAAGCAGTTCCGAGAAAGTCTAAACATAATCCTCACTTTTCCCTCCTGGCACTTTCCCTGTAGGGGATACCGCAAGACGTTTCTGTATATTGGGCACAGCGCTCTGCAGGCTGTTAGGAGAGACTTTCCCGGGACAGTGAAACCCTATATCAGAGACACTGAGAAGAAGCCCCAACGTTCCTTCCAGGCACTTTCAGTGTGGGTGCCTTCTCCACGTGGTTCCTGGTTTCACTGCAGCTCTGAAGAGAATGTTAGCAAAGAGGTAATCGGGACAGTGCAAACAGTACTCAAAGACAGGGAGAGCAAGCTCTACATTACTCTCTTGGCACTTTGGATGTGGGACATACAGCGAGATGTTTGCTGCTTTTGCGTTTGGCTGTTGGGAGATTTACAGCACAAAGATATCCAGTTGATTTGAAGCAGTTCCGAGAAAGTCTAAACATAATCCTCACTTTTCCCTCCTGGCACTTTCCCTGTAGGGGATACCGCAAGACGTTTCTGTATATTGGGCACAGCGCTCTGCAGGGTGTTAGCAGAGACTTTCCCGGGACAGTGAAACCCTATATCAGAGACATTGAGAAGAAGCCCCAACGTTCCTTCCAGGCATTTTCAGTGTGGGTGCCTTCTCCACGTGGTTCCTGGTTTCACTGCAGCTCTGAAGAGAATGTTAGCAAAGAGGTAATCGGGACAGTGCAAACAGTACTCAAAGACAGGGAGAGCAAGCTCTCTCTTGGCACTTTGGATGTGGGACATACAGCGAGATGTTTGCTGCTTTTGCGTTTGGCTGTTGGGAGATTTACAGCACAAAGATATCCAGTTGATTTGAAGCAGTTCCGAGAAAGTCTAAACATAATCCTCACTTTTCCCTCCTGGCACTTTCCCTGTAGGAGATACCGCAAGACGTTTCTGTATATTGGGCACAGCGCTCTGCAGGCTGTTAGGAGAGACTTTCCCGGGACAGTGAAACCCTATATCAGAGACACTGAGAAGAAGTCCCAACGTTCATTCCAGGCACTTTCAGAGTTGGTGCCTTCTCCATGTGGTTCCTGGTTTCACTGCAGCTCTGAAGAGAATGTTAGCAAAGAGGTAATCGGGACAGTGCAAACAGTACTCAAAGACAGGGAGAGCAAGCTCTCTCTTGGCACTTTGGATGTGGGACATACAGCGAGATGTTTGCTGCTTTTACGTTTGGCTGTTGGGAGATTTACAGCAGAAAGATATCTAGTTGATTTGAAGCAGTTCAGAGAAAGTCTAAACATAATCCTCACTTTTCCCTCCTGGCACTTTCCCTGTAGGGGATACCGCAAGACGTTTCTGTATATTGGGCACAGCGCTCTGCAGGGTGTTAGCAGAGACTTTCCCGGGACAGTGAAACCCTATATCAGAGACACTGAGAAGAAGCCCCAACGTTCCTTCCAGGCATTTTCAGTGTGGGTGCCTTCTTCACGTGGTTCCTGGTTTCACTGCAGCTCTGAAGAGAATGTTAGCAAAGAGGTAATCGGGACAGTGCAAACAGTACTCAAAGACAGGGAGAGCAAGCTCTCTCTTGGCACTTTGGATGTGGAACATACAGCGAGATGTTTGCTGCTTTTACATTTGGCTGTTGGGAGGTTTACAGCACAAAGATATCTAGTTGATTTGAAGCAGTTCCGAGAAAGTCTAAACATAATCCTCACTTTTCCCTCCTGGCATTTTCCCTGTAGGAGATACCGCAAGACGTTTCTGTATATTGGACACAGCGCTCTGCAGGGTGTTAGGAGAGACTTTCCCGGGACAGTGAAACCCTATATCAGAGACACTGAGAAGAAGCCCCAACGTTCCTTCCAGGCATTTTCAGTGTGGGTGCCTTCTCCACGTGGTTCCTGGTTTCACTGCAGCTCTGAAGAGAATGTTAGCAAAGAGGTAATCGGGACAGTGCAAACAGTACTCAAAGACAGGGAGAGCAAGCTCTCTCTTGGCACTTTGGATGTGGAACATACAGCGAGATGTTTGCTGCTTTTACATTTGGCTGTTGGGAGATTTACAGCACAAAGATATCTAGTTGATTTGAAGCAGTTCCGAGAAAGTCTAAACATAATCCTCACTTTTCCCTCCTGGCACTTTCCCTGTAGGGGATACCGCAAGACGTTTCTGTATATTGGGCACATCGCTCTGCAGGGTGTTAGCAGAGACTTTCCCGGGACAGTGAAACCCTATATCAGAGACACTGAGAAGAAGTCCCAACGTTCCTTCCAGGCACTTTCAGAGTTGGTGCCTTCTCCACGTGGTTCCTGGTTTCACTGCAGCTCTGAAGAGAATGTTAGCAAAGAGGTAATCGGGACAGTGCAAACAGTACTCAAAGACAGGGAGAGCAAGCTCTCTCTTGGCACTTTGGATGTGGGACATACAGCGAGATGTTTGCTGCTTTTACATTTGGCTGTTGGGAGATTTACAGCACAAAGATATCCAGTTGATTTGAAGCAGTTCCGAGAAAGTCTAAACATAATCCTCACTTTTCCCTCCTGGCACTTTCCCTGTAGGGGATACCGCAAGACGTTTCTGTATATTGGGAACAGCGCTCTGCAGGGTGTTAGCAGAGACTTTCCCGGGACAGTGAAACCCTATATCAGAGACACTGAGAAGAAGCCCCAACGTTCCTTCCAGGCACTTTCAGTGTGGGTGCCTTCTCCACGTGGTTCCTGGTTTCACTGCAGCTCTGAAGAGAATGTTAGCAAAGAGGTAATCGGGACAGTGCAAACAGTACTCAAAGACAGGGAGAGCAAGCTCTCTCTTGGCACTTTGGATGTGGAACATACAGCGAGATGTTTGCTGCTTTTACATTTGGCTGTTGGGAGATTTACAGCACAAAGATATCTAGTTGATTTGAAGCAGTTCCGAGAAAGTCTAAACATAATCCTCACTTTTCCCTCCTGGCACTTTCCCTGTAGGGGATACCGCAAGACGTTTCTGTATATTGGGCACATCGCTCTGCAGGGTGTTAGCAGAGACTTTCCCGGGACAGTGAAACCCTATATCAGAGACACTGAGAAGAAGCCCCAACGTTCATTCCAGGCACTTTCAGAGTTGGTGCCTTCTCCATGTGGTTCCTGGTTTCACTGCAGCTCTGAAGAGAATGTTAGCAAAGAGGTAATCGGGACAGTGCAAACAGTACTCAAAGACAGGGAGAGCAAGCTCTCTCTTGGCACTTTGGATGTGGGACATACAGCGAGATGTTTGCTGCTTTTACGTTTGGCTGTTGGGAGATTTACAGCAGAAAGATATCTAGTTGATTTGAAGCAGTTCCGAGAAAGTCTAAGCATAATCCTCACTTTTCCCTCCTGGCACTTTCCCTGTAGGGGATACCGCAAGACGTTTCTGTATATTGGGCACAGCGCTCTGCAGGCTGTTAGGAGAGACTTTCCCGGGACAGTGAAACCCTATATCAGAGACACTGAGAAGAAGCCCCAACGTTCCTTCCAGGCACTTTCAGTGTGGGTGCCTTCTCCACGTGGTTCCTGGTTTCACTGCAGCTCTGAAGAGAATGTTAGCAAAGAGGTAATCGGGACAGTGCAAACAGTACTCAAAGACAGGGAGAGCAAGCTCTCTCTTGGCACTTTGGATGTGGGACATACAGCGAGATGTTTGCTGCTTTTGCGTTTGGCTGTTGGGAGATTTACAGCACAAAGATATCCAGTTGATTTGAAGCAGTTCAGAGAAAGTCTAAACATAATCCTCACTTTTCCCTCCTGGCACTTTCCCTGTAGGGGATACCGCAAGACGTTTCTGTATATTGGGCACAGCGCTCTGCAGGGTGTTAGCAGAGACTTTCCCGGGACAGTGAAACCCTATATCAGAGACACTGAGAAGAAGTCCCAACGTTCCTTCCAGGCATTTTCAGTGTGGTTGCCTTCTCCACGTGGTTCCTGGTTTCACTGCAGCTCTGAAGAGAATGTTAGCAAAGAGGTAATCAGGACAGTGCAAACAGTACTCAAAGACAGGGAGAGCAAGCTCTACATTACTCTCTTGGCACTTTGGATGTGGGACATACAGCGAGATGTTTGCTGCTTTTGCGTTTGGCTGTTGGGAGATTTACAGCACAAAGATATCCAGTTGATTTGAAGCAGTTCCGAGAAAGTCTACACATAATCCTCACTTTTCCCTCCTGGCACTTTCCCTGTAGGGGATACCGCAAGACGTTTCTGTATATTGGGCACATCGCTCTGCAGGGTGTTAGCAGAGACTTTCCCGGGACAGTGAAACCCTATATCAGAGACACTGAGAAGAAGCCCCAACGTTCCTTCCAGGCATTTTCAGTGTGGGTGCCTTCTCCACGTGGTTCCTGGTTTCACTGCAGCTCTGAAGAGAATGTTAGCAAAGAGGTAATCGGGACAGTGCAAACAGTACTCAAAGACAGGGAGAGCAAGCTCTCTCTTGGCACTTTGGATGTGGAACATACAGCGAGATGTTTGCTGCTTTTACATTTCGCTGTTGGGAGGTTTACAGCACAAAGATATCTAGTTGATTTGAAGCAGTTCCGAGAAAGTCTAAACATAATCCTCACTTTTCCCTCCTGGCACTTTCCCTGTAGGGGATACCGCAAGACGTTTCTGTATATTGGGCACAGCGCTCTGCAGGCTGTTAGGAGAGACTTTCCCGGGACAGTGAAACCCTATATCAGAGACACTGAGAAGAAGCCCCAACGTTCCTTCCAGGCACTTTCAGTGTGGGTGCCTTCTCCACGTGGTTCCTGGTTTCACTGCAGCTCTGAAGAGAATGTTAGCAAAGAGGTAATCGGGACAGTGCAAACAGTACTCAAAGACAGGGAGAGCAAGCTCTCTCTTGGCACTTTGGATGTGGGACATACAGCGAGATGTTTGCTGCTTTTGCGTTTGGCTGTTGGGAGATTTACAGCACAAAGGTATCCAGTTGATTTGAAGCAGTTCCGAGAAAGTCTAAACATAATCCTCACTTTTCCCTCCTGGCACTTTCCCTGTAGGATATACCGCAAGACGTTTCTGTATATTGGGCACAGCGCTCTGCAGGGTGTTAGCAGAGACTTTCCCGGGACAGTGAAACCCTATATCAGAGACACTGAGAAGAAGCCCCAACGTTCCTTCCAGGCATTTTCAGTGTGGGTGCCTTCTCCACGTGGTTCCTCTTTTCACTGCAGCTCTGAAGAGAATGTTAGCAAAGAGGTAATCGGGACAGTGCAAACAGTACTCAAAGACAGGGAGAGCAAGCTCTCCCTTGGCACTTTGGATGTGGGACATACAGCGAGATGTTTGCTGTTTTTACATTTGGCTGTTGGGAGATTTACAGCACAAAGATATCCAGTTGATTTGAAGCAGTTCCGAGAAAGTCTAAACATAATCCTCACTTTTCCCTCCTGGCACTTTCCCTGTAGGGGATACCGCAAGATGTTTCTGTATATTGGGCACAGCGCTCTGCAGGGTGTTAGCAGAGACTTTCCCGGGACAGTGAAACCCTATATCAGAGACACTGAGAAGAAGCCCCAACGTTCCTTCCAGGCATTTTCAGTGTGGGTGCCTTCTCCACGTGGTTCCTGGTTTCACTGCAGCTCTGAAGAGAATGTTAGCAAAGAGGTAATCGGGACAGTGCAAACAGTACTCAAAGACAGGGAGAGCAAGCTCTCTCTTGGCACTTTGGATGTGGGACATACAGCGAGATGTTTGCTGCTTTTACGTTTGGCTGTTGGGAGATTTACAGCAGAAAGATATCTAGTTGATTTGAAGCAGTTCCGAGAAAGTCTAAACATAATCCTCACTTTTCCCTCCTGGCACTTTCCCTGTAGGGGATACCGCAAGACGTTTCTGTATATTGGGCACAGCGCTCTGCAGGGTGTTAGCAGAGACTTTCCCGGGACAGTGAAACCCTATATCAGAGACACTGAGAAGAAGCCCCAACGTTCCTTCCAGGCATTTTCAGTGTGGGTGCCTTCTTCACGTGGTTCCTGGTTTCACTGCAGCTCTGAAGAGAATGTTAGCAAAGAGGTAATCGGGACAGTGCAAACACTACTCAAAGACAGGGAGAGCAAGCTCTCTCTTGGCACTTTGGATGTGGAACATACAGCGAGATGTTTGCTGCTTTTACATTTGGCTGTTGGGAGGTTTACAGCACAAAGATATCTAGTTGATTTGAAGCAGTTCCGAGAAAGTCTAAACATAATCCTCACTTTTCCCTCCTGGCACTTTCCCTGTAGGAGATACCGCAAGACGTTTCTGTATATTGGGCACAGCGCTCTGCAGGGTGTTAGCAGAGACTTTCCCGGGACAGTGAAACCCTATATCAGAGACACTGAGAAGAAGCCCCAACGTTCCTTCCAGGCATTTTCAGTGTGGGTGCCTTCTCCACGTGGTTCCTGGTTTCACTGCAGCTCTGAAGAGAATGTTAGCAAAGAGGTAATCGGGACAGTGCAAACAGTACTCAAAGACAGGGAGAGCAAGCTCTCTCTTGGCACTTTGGATGTGGGACATACAGCGAGATGTTTGCTGCTTTTACATTTGGCTGTTGGGAGATTTACAGCACAAAGATATCCAGTTGATTTGAAGCAGTTCCGAGAAAGTCTAAACATAATCCTCACTTTTCCCTCCTGGCACTTTCCCTGTAGGGGATACCGCAAGATGTTTCTGTATATTGGGCACAGCGCTCTGCAGGGTGTTAGCAGAGACTTTCCCGGGACAGTGAAACCCTATATCAGAGACACTGAGAAGAAGCCCCAACGTTCCTTCCAGGCATTTTCAGTGTGGGTGCCTTCTCCACGTGGTTCCTGGTTTCACTGCAGCTCTGAAGAGAATGTTAGCAAAGAGGTAATCGGGACAGTGCAAACAGTACTCAAAGACAGGGAGAGCAAGCTCTCTCTTGGCACTTTGGATGTGGGACATACAGCGAGATGTTTGCTGCTTTTACGTTTGGCTGTTGGGAGATTTACAGCAGAAAGATATCTAGTTGATTTGAAGCAGTTCCGAGAAAGTCTAAACATAATCCTCACTTTTCCCTCCTGGCACTTTCCCTGTAGGGGATACCGCAAGACGTTTCTGTATATTGGGCACAGCGCTCTGCAGGGTGTTAGCAGAGACTTTCCCGGGACAGTGAAACCCTATATCAGAGACACTGAGAAGAAGCCCCAACGTTCCTTCCAGGCATTTTCAGTGTGGGTGCCTTCTTCACGTGGTTCCTGGTTTCACTGCAGCTCTGAAGAGAATGTTAGCAAAGAGGTAATCGGGACACTGCAAACAGTACTCAAAGACAGGGAGAGCAAGCTCTCTCTTGGCACTTTGGATGTGGAACATACAGCGAGATGTTTGCTGCTTTTACATTTGGCTGTTGGGAGGTTTACAGCACAAAGATATCTAGTTGATTTGAAGCAGTTCCGAGAAAGTCTAAACATAATCCTCACTTTTCCCTCCTGGCACTTTCCCTGTAGGAGATACCGCAAGACGTTTCTGTATATTGGGCACAGCGCTCTGCAGGGTGTTAGCAGAGACTTTCCCGGGACAGTGAAACCCTATATCAGAGACACTGAGAAGAAGCCCCAACGTTCCTTCCAGGCATTTTCAGTGTGGGTGCCTTCTCCACGTGGTTCCTGGTTTCACTGCAGCTCTGAAGAGAATGTTAGCAAAGAGGTAATCGGGACAGTGCAAACAGTACTCAAAGACAGGGAGAGCAAGCTCTCTCTTGGCACTTTGGATGTGGAACATAAAGCGAGATGTTTGCTGCTTTTACATTTGGCTGTTGGGAGATTTACAGCACAAATATATCTAGTTGATTTGAAGCAGTTCCGAGAAAGTCTAAACATAATCCTCACTTTTCCCTCCTGGCACTTTCCCTGTAGGGGATACCGCAAGACGTTTCTGTATATTGGGCACATCGCTCTGCAGGGTGTTAGCAGAGACTTTCCCGGGACAGTGAAACCCTATATCAGAGACACTGAGAAGAAGCCCCAACGTTCCTTCCAGGCACTTTCAGAGTTGGTGCCTTCTCCACGTGGTTCCTGGTTTCACTGCAGCTCTGAAGAGAATGTTAGCAAAGAGGTAATCGGGACAGTGCAAACAGTACTCAAAGACAGGGAGAGCAAGCTCTCTCTTGGCACTTTGGATGTGGAACATACAGCGAGATGTTTGCTGCTTTTACATTTGGCTGTTGGGAGATTTACAGCACAAAGATATCTAGTTGATTTGAAGCAGTTCCGAGAAAGTCTAAACATAATCCTCACTTTTCCCTCCTGGCACTTTCCCTGTAGGGGATACCGCAAGACGTTTCTGTATATTGGGCACAGCGCTCTGCAGGGTGTTAGCAGAGACTTTCCCGGGACAGTGAAACCCTATATCAGAGACACTGAGAAGAAGCCCCAACGTTCCTTCCAGGCATTTTCAGTGTGGGTGCCTTCTTCACGTGGTTCCTGGTTTCACTGCAGCTCTGAAGAGAATGTTAGCAAAGAGGTAATCGGGACAGTGCAAACAGTACTCAAAGACAGGGAGAGCAAGCTCTCTCTTGTCACTTTGGATGTGGAACATACAGCGAGATGTTTGCTGCTTTTACATTTGGCTGTTGGGAGGTTTACAGCACAAAGATATCTAGTTGATTTGAAGCAGTTCCGAGAAAGTCTAAACATAATCCTCACTTTTCCCTCCTGGCACTTTCCCTGTAGGAGATACCGCAAGACGTTTCTGTATATTGGGCACAGCGCTCTGCAGGGTGTTAGCAGAGACTTTCCCGGGACAGTGAAACCCTATATCAGAGACACTGAGAAGAAGCCCCAACGTTCCTTCCAGGCATTTTCAGTGTGGGTGCCTTCTTCACGTGGTTCCTGGTTTCACTGCAGCTCTGAAGAGAATGTTAGCAAAGAGGTAATCGGGACAGTGCAAACAGTACTCAAAGACAGGGAGAGCAAGCTCTCTCTTGGCACTTTGGATGTGGAACATACAGCGAGATGTTTGCTGCTTTTACATTTGGCTGTTGGGAGATTTACAGCACAAAGATATCTAGTTGATTTGAAGCAGTTCCGAGAAAGTCTAAACATAATCCTCACTTTTCCCTCCTGGCACTTTCCCTGTAGGGGATACCGCAAGACGTTTCTGTATATTGGGCACATCGCTCTGCAGGGTGTTAGCAGAGACTTTCCCGGGACAGTGAAACCCTATATCAGAGACACTGAGAAGAAGTCCCAACGTTCCTTCCAGGCACTTTCAGAGTTGGTGCCTTCTCCACGTGGTTCCTGGTTTCACTGCAGCTCTGAAGAGAATGTTAGCAAAGAGGTAATCGGGACAGTGCAAACAGTACTCAAAGACAGGGAGAGCAAGCTCTCTCTTGGCACTTTGGATGTGGAACTTACAGCGAGATGTTTGCTGCTTTTACATTTGGCTGTTGGGAGATTTACAGCACAAAGATATCTAGTTGATTTGAAGCAGTTCCGAGAAAGTCTAAACATAATCCTCACTTTTCCCTCCTGGCACTTTCCCTGTAGGGGATACCGCAAGACGTTTCTGTATATTGGGCACAGCGCTCTGCAGGGTGTTAGCAGAGACTTTCCCGGGACAGTGAAACCCTATATCAGAGACACTGAGAAGAAGCCCCAACGTTCCTTCCAGGCATTTTCAGTGTGGGTGCCTTCTTCACGTGGTTCCTGGTTTCACTGCAGCTCTGAAGAGAATGTTAGCAAAGAGGTAATCGGGACAGTGCAAACAGTACTCAAAGACAGGGAGAGCAAGCTCTCTCTTGTCACTTTGGATGTGGAACATACAGCGAGATGTTTGCTGCTTTTACAGTTGGCTGTTGGGAGGTTTACAGCACAAAGATATCTAGTTGATTTGAAGCAGTTCCGAGAAAGTCTAAACATAATCCTCACTTTTCCCTCCTGGCACTTTCCCTGTAGGAGATACCGCAAGACGTTTCTGTATATTGGGCACAGCGCTCTGCAGGGTGTTAGCAGAGACTTTCCCGGGACAGTGAAACCCTATATCAGAGACACTGAGAAGAAGCCCCAACGTTCCTTCCAGGCATTTTCAGTGTGGGTGCCTTCTTCACGTGGTTCCTGGTTTCACTGCAGCTCTGAAGAGAATGTTAGCAAAGAGGTAATCGGGACACTGCAAACAGTACTCAAAGACAGGGAGAGCAAGCTCTCTCTTGGCACTTTGGATGTGGAACATACAGCGAGATGTTTGCTGCTTTTACATTTGGCTGTTGGGAGATTTACAGCACAAAGATATCTAGTTGATTTGAAGCAGTTCCGAGAAAGTCTAAACATAATCCTCACTTTTCCCTCCTGGCACTTTCCCTGTAGGGGATACCGCAAGACGTTTCTGTATATTGGGCACATCGCTCTGCAGGGTGTTAGCAGAGACTTTCCCGGGACAGTGAAACCCTATATCAGAGACACTGAGAAGAAGTCCCAACGTTCCTTCCAGGCACTTTCAGAGTTGGTGCCTTCTCCACGTGGTTCCTGGTTTCACTGCAGCTCTGAAGAGAATGTTAGCAAAGAGGTAATCGGGACAGTGCAAACAGTACTCAAAGACAGGGAGAGCAAGCTCTCTCTTGGCACTTTGGATGTGGGACATACAGCGAGATGTTTGCTGCTTTTACATTTGGCTGTTGGGAGATTTACAGCACAAAGATATCCAGTTGATTTGAAGCAGTTCCGAGAAAGTCTAAACATAATCCTCACTTTTCCCTCCTGGCACTTTCCCTGTAGGGGATACCGCAAGACGTTTCTGTGTATTGGGAACAGCGCTCTGCAGGGTGTTAGCAGAGACTTTCCCGGGACAGTGAAACCCTATATCAGAGACACTGAGAAGAAGCCCCAACGTTCCTTCCAGGCACTTTCAGTGTGGGTGCCTTCTCCACGTAGTTCCTGGTTTCACTGCAGCTCTGAAGAGAATGTTAGCAAAGAGGTAATCGGGACAGTGCAAACAGTACTCAAAGACAGGGAGAGCAAGCTCTCTCTTGGCACTTTGGATGTGGGACATACAGCGAGATGTTTGCTGCTTTTGCGTTTGGCTGTTGGGAGATTTACAGCACAAAGATATCCAGTTGATTTGAAGCAGTTCCGAGAAAGTCTAAACATAATCCTCACTTTTCCCTCCTGGCACTTTCCCTGTAGGGGATACCGCAAGACGTTTCTGTATATTGGGCACAGCGCTCTGCAGGGTGTTAGCAGAGACTTTCCCGGGACAGTGAAACCCTATATCAGAGACACTGAGAAGAAGTCCCAACGTTCCTTCCAGGCACTTTCAGAGTTGGTGCCTTCTCCACGTGGTTCCTGGTTTCACTGCAGCTCTGAAGAGAATGTTAGCAAAGAGGTAATCGGGACAGTGCAAACAGTACTCAAAGACAGGGAGAGCAAGCTCTACATTACTCTCTTGGCACTTTGGATGTGGGACATACAGCGAGATGTTTGCTGCTTTTGCGTTTGGCTGTTGGGAGATTTACAGCAGAAAGATATCTAGTTGATTTGAAGCAGTTCCGAGAAAGTCTAAGCATAATCCTCACTTTTCCCTCCTGGCACTTTCCCTGTAGGGGATACCGCAAGACGTTTCTGTATATTGGGCACAGCGCTCTGCAGGCTGTTAGGAGAGACTTTCCCGGGACAGTGAAACCCTATATCAGAGACACTGAGAAGAAGTCCCAACGTTCCTTCCAGGCACTTTCAGAGTTGGTGCCTTCTCCACGTGGTTCCTGGTTTCACTGCAGCTCTGAAGAGAATGTTAGCAAAGAGGTAATCGGGACAGTGCAAACAGTACTCAAAGACAGGGAGAGCAAGCTCTACATTACTCTCTTGGCACTTTGGATGTGGGACATACAGCGAGATGTTTGCTGCTTTTGCGTTTGGCTGTTGGGAGATTTACAGCACAAAGATATCCAGTTGATTTGAAGCAGTTCCGAGAAAGTCTAAGCATAATCCTCACTTTTCCCTCCTGGCACTTTCCCTGTAGGAGATACCGCAAGACGTTTCTGTATATTGGGCACAGCGCTCTGCAGGGTGTTAGCAGAGACTTTCCCGGGACAGTGAAACCCTATATCAGAGACACTGAGAAGAAGCCCCAACGTTCCTTCCAGGCATTTTCAGTGTGGGTGCCTTCTTCACGTGGTTCCTGGTTTCACTGCAGCTCTGAAGAGAATGTTAGCAAAGAGGTAATCGGGACAGTGCAAACAGTACTCAAAGACAGGGAGAGCAAGCTCTCTCTTGGCACTTTGGATGTGGGACATACAGCGAGATGTTTGCTGCTTTTGCGTTTGGCTGTTGGGAGATTTACAGCACAAAGATATCCAGTTGATTTGAAGCAGTTCCAAGAAAGTCTAAACATAATCCTCACTTTTCCCTCCTGGCACTTTCCCTGTAGGGGATACCGCAAGACGTTTCTGTATATTGGGCACAGCGCTCTGCAGGGTGTTAGCAGAGACTTTCCCGGGACAGTGAAACCCTATATCAGAGACACTGAGAAGAAGCCCCAACGTTCCTTCCAGGCATTTTCAGTGTGGGTGCCTTCTCCACGTGGTTCCTGGTTTCACTGCAGCTCTGAAGAGAATGTTAGCAAAGAGGTAATCGGGACAGTGCAAACAGTACTCAAAGACAGGGAGAGCAAGCTCTACATTACTCTCTTGGCACTTTGGATGTGGGACATACAGCGAGATGTTTGCTGCTTTTGCGTTTGGCTGTTGGGAGATTTACAGCACAAAGATATCCAGTTGATTTGAAGCAGTTCAGAGAAAGTCTAAGCATAATCCTCACTTTTCCCTCCTGGCACTTTCCCTGTAGGAGATACCGCAAGACGTTTCTGTATATTGGGCACAGCGCTCTGCAGGGTGTTAGCAGAGACTTTCCCGGGACAGTGAAACCCTATATCAGAGACACTGAGAAGAAGTCCCAAGGTTCCTTCCAGGCACTTTCAGAGTTGGTGCCTTCTCCACGTGGTTCCTGGTTTCACTGCAGCTCTGAAGAGAATGTTAGCAAAGAGGTAATCGGGACAGTGCAAACAGTACTCAAAGACAGGGAGAGCAAGCACTCTCTTGGCACTTTGGATGTGGGACATACAGCGAGATGTTTGCTGCTTTTACGTTTGGCTGTTGGGAGATTTACAGCACAAAGATATCTAGTTGATTTGAAGCAGTTCCGAGAAAGTCTAAGCATAATCCTCACTTTTCCCTCCTGGCACTTTCCCTGTAGGGGATACCGCAAGACGTTTCTGTATATTGGGCACAGCGCTCTGCAGGGTGTTAGCAGAGACTTTCCCGGGACAGTGAAACCCTATATCAGAGACACTGAGAAGAAGCCCCAACGTTCCTTCCAGGCATTTTCAGTGTGGGTGCCTTCTCCACGTGGTTCCTGGTTTCCCTGCAGCTCTAAAGAGAATGTTAGCAAAGAGGTAATCGGGACAGTGCAAACAGTACTCAAAGACAGGGATAGCAAGCTCTACATTACTCTCTTGGCACTTTGGATGTGGGACATACAGCGAGATGTTTGCTGCTTTTACATTTGGCTGTTGGGAGATTTACAGCACAAAGATATCTAGTTGATTTGAAGCAGTTCCGAGAAAGTCTAAACATAATCCTCACTTTTCCCTCCTGGCACTTTCCCTGTAGGGGATACCGCAAGACGTTTCTGTATATTGGGCACAGCGCTCTGCAGGCTGTTAGGAGAGACTTTCCCAGGACAGTGAAACCCTATATCAGAGACACTGAGAAGAAGTCCCAACGTTCCTTCCAGGCACTTTCAGAGTTGGTGCTTTCTCCACGTGGTTCCTGGTTTCACTGCAGCTCTGAAGAGAATGTTAGCAAAGAGGTAATCGGGACAGTGCAAACAGTACTCAAAGACAGGGAGAGCAAGCTCTACATTACTCTCTTGGCACTTTGGATGTGGGACATACAGCGAGATGTTTGCTGCTTTTGCGTTTGGCTGTTGGGAGATTTACAGCACAAAGATATCCAGTTGATTTGAAGCAGTTCCGAGAAAGTCTAAGCATAATCCTCACTTTTCCCTCCTGGCACTTTCCCTGTAGGAGATACCGCAAGACGTTTCTGTATATTGGGCACAGCGCTCTGCAGGGTGTTAGCAGAGACTTTCCCGGGACAGTGAAACCCTATATCAGAGACACTGAGAAGAAGCCCCAACGTTCCTTCCAGGCATTTTCAGTGTGGGTGCCTTCTTCACGTGGTTCCTGGTTTCACTGCAGCTCTGAAGAGAATGTTAGCAAAGAGGTAATCGGGACAGTGCAAACAGTACTCAAAGACAGGGAGAGCAAGCTCTCTCTTGGCACTTTGGATGTGGGACATACAGCGAGATGTTTGCTGCTTTTGCGTTTGGCTGTTGGGAGATTTACAGCACAAAGATATCCAGTTGATTTGAAGCAGTTCCGAGAAAGTCTAAGCATAATCCTCACTTTTCCCTCCTGGCACTTTCCCTGTAGGGGATACCGCAAGACGTTTCTGTATATTGGGCACAGCGCTCTGCAGGCTGTTAGGAGAGACTTTCCCGGGACAGTGAAACCCTATATCAGAGACACTGAGAAGAAGTCCCAAGGTTCCTTCCAGGCACTTTCAGAGTTGGTGCCTTCTCCACGTGGTTCCTGGTTTCACTGCAGCTCTGAAGAGAATGTTAGCAAAGAGGTAATCGGGACAGTGCAAACAGTACTCAAAGACAGGGAGAGCAAGCTCTACATTACTCTCTTGGCACTTTGGATGTGGGACATACAGCGAGATGTTTGCTGCTTTTGCGTTTGGCTGTTGGGAGATTTACAGCACAAAGATATCCAGTTGATTTGAAGCAGTTCCGAGAAAGTCTAAGCATAATCCTCACTTTTCCCTCCTGGCACTTTCCCTGTAGGAGATACCGCAAGACGTTTCTGTATATTGGGCACAGCGCTCTGCAGGGTGTTAGCAGAGACTTTCCCGGGACAGTGAAACCCTATATCAGAGACACTGAGAAGAAGCCCCAACGTTCCTTCCAGGCATTTTCAGTGTGGGTGCCTTCTTCACGTGGTTCCTGGTTTCACTGCAGCTCTGAAGAGAATGTTAGCAAAGAGGTAATCGGGACAGTGCAAACAGTACTCAAAGACAGGGAGAGCAAGCTCTACATTACTCTCTTGGCACTTTGGATGTGGGACATACAGCGAGATGTTTGCTGCTTTTGCGTTTGGCTGTTGGGAGATTTACAGCACAAAGATATCCAGTTGATTTGAAGCAGTTCCGAGAAAGTCTAAGCATAATCCTCACTTTTCCCTCCTGGCACTTTCCCTGTAGGAGATACCGCAAGACGTTTCTGTATATTGGGCACAGCGCTCTGCAGGGTGTTAGCAGAGACTTTCCCGGGACAGTGAAACCCTATATCAGAGACACTGAGAAGAAGCCCCAACGTTCCTTCCAGGCATTTTCAGTGTGGGTGCCTTCTTCACGTGGTTCCTGGTTTCACTGCAGCTCTGAAGAGAATGTTAGCAAAGAGGTAATCGGGACAGTGCAAACAGTACTCAAAGACAGGGAGAGCAAGCTCTCTCTTGGCACTTTGGATGTGGGACATACAGCGAGATGTTTGCTGCTTTTGCGTTTGGCTGTTGGGAGATTTACAGCACAAAGATATCCAGTTGATTTGAAGCAGTTCCGAGAAAGTCTAAGCATAATCCTCACTTTTCCCTCCTGGCACTTTCCCTGTAGGATATACCGCAAGACGTTTCTGTATATTGGGCACAGCGCTCTGCAGGGTGTTAGCAGAGACTTTCCCGGGACAGTGAAACCCTATATCAGAGACACTGAGAAGAAGTCCCAAGGTTCCTTCCAGGCACTTTCAGAGTTGGTGCCTTCTCCACGTGGTTCCTGGTTTCACTGCAGCTCTGAAGAGAATGTTAGCAAAGAGGTAATCGGGACAGTGCAAACAGTACTCAAAGACAGGGAGAGCAAGCACTCTCTTGGCACTTTGGATGTGGGACATACAGCGAGATGTTTGCTGCTTTTACGTTTGGCTGTTGGGAGATTTACAGCAGAAAGATATCTAGTTGATTTGAAGCAGTTCCGAGAAAGTCTAAGCATAATCCTCACTTTTCCCTCCTGGCACTTTCCCTGTAGGGGATACCGCAAGACGTTTCTGTATATTGGGCACAGCGCTCTGCAGGGTGTTAGCAGAGACTTTCCCGGGACAGTGAAACCCTATATCAGAGACACTGAGAAGAAGCCCCAACGTTCCTTCCAGGCATTTTCAGTGTGGGTGCCTTCTCCACGTGGTTCCTGGTTTCCCTGCAGCTCTAAAGAGAATGTTAGCAAAGAGGTAATCGGGACAGTGCAAACAGTACTCAAAGACAGGGATAGCAAGCTCTACATTACTCTCTTGGCACTTTGGATGTGGGACATACAGCGAGATGTTTGCTGCTTTTACATTTGGCTGTTGGGAGATTTACAGCACAAAGATATCTAGTTGATTTGAAGCAGTTCCGAGAAAGTCTAAACATAATCCTCACTTTTCCCTCCTGGCACTTTCCCTGTAGGGGATACCGCAAGACGTTTCTGTATATTGGGCACAGCGCTCTGCAGGCTGTTAGGAGAGACTTTCCCGGGACAGTGAAACCCTATATCAGAGACACTGAGAAGAAGTCCCAACGTTCCTTCCAGGCACTTTCAGAGTTGGTGCCTTCTCCACGTGGTTCCTGGTTTCACTGCAGCTCTGAAGAGAATGTTAGCAAAGAGGTAATCGGGACAGTGCAAACAGTACTCAAAGACAGGGAGAGCAAGCTCTACATTACTCTCTTGGCACTTTGGATGTGGGACATACAGCGAGATGTTTGCTGCTTTTGCGTTTGGCTGTTGGGAGATTTACAGCACAAAGATATCCAGTTGATTTGAAGCAGTTCCGAGAAAGTCTAAGCATAATCCTCACTTTTCCCTCCTGGCACTTTCCCTGTAGGAGATACCGCAAGACGTTTCTGTATATTGGGCACAGCGCTCTGCAGGCTGTTAGGAGAGACTTTCCCGGGTCAGTGAAACCCTATATCAGAGACACTGAGAAGAAGTCCCAAGGTTCCTTCCAGGCACTTTCAGAGTTGGTGCCTTCTCCACGTGGTTCCTGGTTTCACTGCAGCTCTGAAGAGAATGTTAGCAAAGAGGTAATCGGGACAGTGCAAACAGTACTCAAAGACAGGGAGAGCAAGCTCTACATTACTCTCTTGGCACTTTGGATGTGGGACATACAGCGAGATGTTTGCTGCTTTTGCGTTTGGCTGTTGGGAGATTTACAGCACAAAGATATCCAGTTGATTTGAAGCAGTTCCGAGAAAGTCTAAGCATAATCCTCACTTTTCCCTCCTGGCACTTTCCCTGTAGGAGATACCGCAAGACGTTTCTGTATATTGGGCACAGCGCTCTGCAGGGTGTTAGCAGAGACTTTCCCGGGACAGTGAAACCCTATATCAGAGACACTGAGAAGAAGCCCCAACGTTCCTTCCAGGCATTTTCAGTGTGGGTGCCTTCTTCACGTGGTTCCTGGTTTCACTGCAGCTCTGAAGAGAATGTTAGCAAAGAGGTAATCGGGACAGTGCAAACAGTACTCAAAGACAGGGAGAGCAAGCTCTCTCTTGGCACTTTGGATGTGGGACATACAGCGAGATGTTTGCTGCTTTTGCGTTTGGCTGTTGGGAGATTTACAGCACAAAGATATCCAGTTGATTTGAAGCAGTTCCGAGAAAGTCTAAGCATAATCCTCACTTTTCCCTCCTGGCACTTTCCCTGTAGGAGATACCGCAAGACGTTTCTGTATATTGGGCACAGCGCTCTGCAGGCTGTTAGGAGAGACTTTCCCGGGTCAGTGAAACCCTATATCAGAGACACTGAGAAGAAGTCCCAAGGTTCCTTCCAGGCACTTTCAGAGTTGGTGCCTTCTCCACGTGGTTCCTGGTTTCACTGCAGCTCTGAAGAGAATGTTAGCAAAGAGGTAATCGGGACAGTGCAAACAGTACTCAAAGACAGGGAGAGCAAGCTCTACATTACTCTCTTGGCACTTTGGATGTGGGACATACAGCGAGATGTTTGCTGCTTTTGCGTTTGGCTGTTGGGAGATTTACAGCACAAAGATATCCAGTTGATTTGAAGCAGTTCCGAGAAAGTCTAAGCATAATCCTCACTTTTCCCTCCTGGCACTTTCCCTGTAGGAGATACCGCAAGACGTTTCTGTATATTGGGCACAGCGCTCTGCAGGGTGTTAGGAGAGACTTTCCCGGGACAGTGAAACCCTATATCAGAGACACTGAGAAGAAGCCCCAACGTTCCTTCCAGGCATTTTCAGTGTGGGTGCCTTCTTCACGTGGTTCCTGGTTTCACTGCAGCTCTGAAGAGAATGTTAGCAAAGAGGTAATCGGGACAGTGCAAACAGTACTCAAAGACAGGGAGAGCAAGCTCTCTCTTGGCACTTTGGATGTGGGACATACAGCGAGATGTTTGCTGCTTTTGCGTTTGGCTGTTGGGAGATTTACAGCACAAAGATATCCAGTTGATTTGAAGCAGTTCAGAGAAAGTCTAAGCATAATCCTCACTTTTCCCTCCTGGCACTTTCCCTGTAGGGGATACCGCAAGACGTTTCTGTATATTGGGCACAGCGCTCTGCAGGGTGTTAGCAGAGACTTTCCCGGGACAGTGAAACCCTATATCAGAGACACTGAGAAGAAGCCCCAACGTTCCTTCCAGGCATTTTCAGAGTTGGTGCCTTCTCCACGTGGTTCCTGGTTTCACTGCAGCTCTGAAGAGAATGTTAGCAAAGAGGTAATCGGGACAGTGCAAACAGTACTCAAAGACAGGGAGAGCAAGCTCTACATTACTCTCTTGGCACTTTGGATGTGGGACATACAGCGAGATGTTTGCTGCTTTTGCGTTTGGCTGTTGGGAGATTTACAGCACAAAGATATCCAGTTGATTTGAAGCAGTTCCGAGAAAGTCTAAACATAATCCTCACTTTTCCCTCCTGGCACTTTCCCTGTAGGGGATACCGCAAGACGTTTCTGTATATTGGGCACAGCGCTCTGCAGGGTGTTAGCAGAGACTTTCCCGGGACAGTGAAACCCTATATCAGAGACACTGAGAAGAAGCCCCAACGTTCCTTCCAGGCATTTTCAGTGTGGGTGCCTTCTTCACGTGGTTCCTGGTTTCACTGCAGCTCTGAAGAGAATGTTAGCAAAGAGGTAATCGGGACAGTGCAAACAGTACTCAAAGACAGGGAGAGCAAGCTCTCTCTTGGCACTTTGGATGTGGGACATACAGCGAGATGTTTGCTGCTTTTGCGTTTGGCTGTTGGGAGATTTACAGCACAAAGATATCCAGTTGATTTGAAGCAGTTCCGAGAAAGTCTAAGCATAATCCTCACTTTTCCCTCCTGGCACTTTCCCTGTAGGAGATACCGCAAGACGTTTCTGTATATTGGGCACAGCGCTCTGCAGGCTGTTAGGAGAGACTTTCCCGGGACAGTGAAACCCTATATCAGAGACACTGAGAAGAAGTCCCAAGGTTCCTTCCAGGCACTTTCAGTGTGGGTGCCTTCTCCACGTGGTTCCTGGTTTCACTGCAGCTCTGAAGAGAATGTTAGCAAAGAGGTAATCGGGACAGTGCAAACAGTACTCAAAGACAGGGAGAGCAAGCTCTACATTACTCTCTTGGCACTTTGGATGTGGGACATACAGCGAGATGTTTGCTGCTTTTGCGTTTGGCTGTTGGGAGATTTACAGCACAAAGATATCCAGTTGATTTGAAGCAGTTCCGAGAAAGTCTAAGCATAATCCTCACTTTTCCCTCCTGGCACTTTCCCTGTAGGAGATACCGCAAGACGTTTCTGTATATTGGGCACAGCGCTCTGCAGGGTGTTAGCAGAGACTTTCCCGGGACAGTGAAACCCTATATCAGAGACACTGAGAAGAAGCCCCAACGTTCCTTCCAGGCATTTTCAGTGTGGGTGCCTTCTTCACGTGGTTCCTGGTTTCACTGCAGCTCTGAAGAGAATGTTAGCAAAGAGGTAATCGGGACAGTGCAAACAGTACTCAAAGACAGGGAGAGCAAGCTCTCTCTTGGCACTTTGGATGTGGGACATACAGCGAGATGTTTGCTGCTTTTGCGTTTGGCTGTTGGGAGATTTACAGCACAAAGATATCCAGTTGATTTGAAGCAGTTCCGAGAAAGTCTAAGCATAATCCTCACTTTTCCCTCCTGGCACTTTCCCTGTAGGAGATACCGCAAGACGTTTCTGTATATTGGGCACAGCGCTCTGCAGGGTGTTAGCAGAGACTTTCCCGGGACAGTGAAACCCTATATCAGAGACACTGAGAAGAAGCCCCAACGTTCCTTCCAGGCATTTTCAGTGTGGGTGCCTTCTTCACGTGGTTCCTGGTTTCACTGCAGCTCTGAAGAGAATGTTAGCAAAGAGGTAATCGGGACAGTGCAAACAGTACTCAAAGACAGGGAGAGCAAGCTCTCCCTTGGCACTTTGGATGTGGGACATACAGCGAGATGTTTGCTGCTTTTACATTTGGCTGTTGGGAGATTTACAGCACAAAGATATCCAGTTGATTTGAAGCAGTTCCGAGAAAGTCTAAACATAATCCTCACTTTTCCCTCCTGGCACTTTCCCTGTAGGGGATACCGCAAGACGTTTCTGTATATTGGGCACAGCGCTCTGCAGGCTGTTAGGAGAGACTTTCCCGGGACAGTGAAACCCTATATCAGAGACACTGAGAAGAAGTCCCAACGTTCCTTCCAGGCACTTTCAGAGTTGGTGCCTTCTCCACGTGGTTCCTGGTTTCACTGCAGCTCTGAAGAGAATGTTAGCAAAGAGGTAATCGGGACAGTGCAAACAGTACTCAAAGACAGGGAGAGCAAGCTCTACATTACTCTCTTGGCACTTTGGATGTGGGACATACAGCGAGATGTTTGCTGCTTTTGCGTTTGGCTGTTGGGAGATTTACAGCACAAAGATATCCAGTTGATTTGAAGCAGTTCCGAGAAAGTCTAAGCATAATCCTCACTTTTCCCTCCTGGCACTTTCCCTGTAGGAGATACCGCAAGACATTTCTGTATATTGGGCACAGCGCTCTGCAGGGTGTTAGGAGAGACTTTCCCGGGACAGTGAAACCCTATATCAGAGACACTGAGAAGAACCCCCAACGTTCCTTCCAGGCATTTTCAGTGTGGGTGCCTTCTTCACGTGGTTCCTGGTTTCACTGCAGCTCTGAAGAGAATGTTAGCAAAGAGGTAATCGGGACAGTGCAAACAGTACTCAAAGACAGGGAGAGCAAGCTCTCTCTTGGCACTTTGGATGTGGGACATACAGCGAGATGTTTGCTGCTTTTGCGTTTGGCTGTTGGGAGATTTACAGCACAAAGATATCCAGTTGATTTGAAGCAGTTCCGAGAAAGTCTAAACATAATCCTCACTTTTCCCTCCTGGCACTTTCCCTGTAGGATATACCGCAAGACGTTTCTGTATATTGGGCACAGCGCTCTGCAGGGTGTTAGCAGAGACTTTCCCGGGACAGTGAAACCCTATATCAGAGACACTGAGAAGAAGCCCCAACTTTCCTTCCAGGCATTTTCAGTGTGGGTGCCTTCTCCACGTGGTTCCTCTTTTCACTGCAGCTCTGAAGAGAATGTTAGCAAAGAGGTAATCGGGACAGTGCAAACAGTACTCAAAGACAGGGAGAGCAAGCTCTCCCTTGGCACTTTGGATGTGGGACATACAGCGAGATGTTTGCTGCTTTTACATTTGGCTGTTGGGAGATTTACAGCACAAAGATATCCAGTTGATTTGAAGCAGTTCCGAGAAAGTCTAAACATAATCCTCACTTTTCCCTCCTGGCACTTTCCCTGTAGGGGATACCGCAAGATGTTTCTGTATATTGGGCACAGCGCTCTGCAGGGTGTTAGCAGAGACTTTCCCGGGACAGTGAAACCCTATATCAGAGACACTGAGAAGAAGCCCCAACGTTCCTTCCAGGCATTTTCAGTGTGGGTGCCTTCTTCACGTGGTTCCTGGTTTCACTGCAGCTCTGAAGAGAATGTTAGCAAAGAGGTAATCGGGACAGTGCAAACAGTACTCAAAGACAGGGAGAGCAAGCTCTCTCTTGGCACTTTGGATGTGGGACATACAGCGAGATGTTTGCTGCTTTTGCGTTTGGCTGTTGGGAGATTTACAGCACAAAGATATCCAGTTGATTTGAAGCAGTTCCGAGAAAGTCTAAACATAATCCTCACTTTTCCCTCCTGGCACTTTCCCTGTAGGATATACCGCAAGACGTTTCTGTATATTGGGCACAGCGCTCTGCAGGGTGTTAGCAGAGACTTTCCCGGGACAGTGAAACCCTATATCAGAGACACTGAGAAGAAGCCCCAACTTTCCTTCCAGGCATTTTCAGTGTGGGTGCCTTCTCCACGTGGTTCCTCTTTTCACTGCAGCTCTGAAGAGAATGTTAGCAAAGAGGTAATCGGGACAGTGCAAACAGTACTCAAAGACAGGGAGAGCAAGCTCTCCCTTGGCACTTTGGATGTGGGACATACAGCGAGATGTTTGCTGCTTTTACATTTGGCTGTTGGGAGATTTACAGCACAAAGATATCCAGTTGATTTGAAGCAGTTCCGAGAAAGTCTAAACATAATCCTCACTTTTCCCTCCTGGCACTTTCCCTGTAGGGGATACCGCAAGATGTTTCTGTATATTGGGCACAGCGCTCTGCAGGGTGTTAGCAGAGACTTTCCCGGGACAGTGAAACCCTATATCAGAGACACTGAGAAGAAGCCCCAACGTTCCTTCCAGGCATTTTCAGTGTGGGTGCCTTCTCCACGTGGTTCCTGGTTTCACTGCAGCTCTGAAGAGAATGTTAGCAAAGAGGTAATCGGGACAGTGCAAACAGTACTCAAAGACAGGGAGAGCAAGCTCTACATTACTCTCTTGGCACTTTGGATGTGGGACATACAGCGAGATGTTTGCTGCTTTTGCGTTTGGCTGTTGGGAGATTTACAGCACAAAGATATCCAGTTGATTTGAAGCAGTTCCGAGAAAGTCTAAGCATAATCCTCACTTTTCCCTCCTGGCACTTTCCCTGTAGGAGATACCGCAAGACATTTCTGTATATTGGGCACAGCGCTCTGCAGGGTGTTAGGAGAGACTTTCCCGGGACAGTGAAACCCTATATCAGAGACACTGAGAAGAACCCCCAACGTTCCTTCCAGGCACTTTCAGTGTGGGTGCCTTCTTCACGTGGTTCCTGGTTTCACTGCAGCTCTGAAGAGAATGTTAGCAAAGAGGTAATCGGGACAGTGCAAACAGTACTCAAAGACAGGGAGAGCAAGCTCTCTCTTGGCACTTTGGATGTGGGACATACAGCGAGATGTTTGCTGCTTTTGCGTTTGGCTGTTGGGAGATTTACAGCACAAAGATATCCAGTTGATTTGAAGCAGTTCCGAGAAAGTCTAAGCATAATCCTCACTTTTCCCTCCTGGCACTTTCCCTGTAGGGGATACCGCAAGACGTTTCTGTATATTGGGCACAGCGCTCTGCAGGGTGTTAGCAGAGACTTTCCCGGGACAGTGAAACCCTATATCAGAGACACTGAGAAGAAGCCCCAACGTTCCTTCCAGGCATTTTCAGTGTGGGTGCCTTCTCCACGTGGTTCCTGGTTTCACTGCAGCTCTGAAGAGAATGTTAGCAAAGAGGTAATCGGGACAGTGCAAACAGTACTCAAAGACAGGGAGAGCAAGCTCTCCCTTGGCACTTTGGATGTGGGACATACAGCGAGATGTTTGCTGCTTTTACATTTGGCTGTTGGGAGATTTACAGCACAAAGATATCCAGTTGATTTGAAGCAGTTCCGAGAAAGTCTAAACATAATCCTCACTTTTCCCTCCTGGCACTTTCCCTGTAGGGGATACCGCAAGACGTTTCTGTATATTGGGCACAGCGCTCTGCAGGCTGTTAGGAGAGACTTTCCCGGGACAGTGAAACCCTATATCAGAGACACTGAGAAGAAGTCCCAACGTTCCTTCCAGGCACTTTCAGAGTTGGTGCCTTCTCCACGTGGTTCCTGGTTTCACTGCAGCTCTGAAGAGAATGTTAGCAAAGAGGTAATCGGGACAGTGCAAACAGTACTCAAAGACAGGGAGAGCAAGCTCTACATTACTCTCTTGGCACTTTGGATGTGGGACATACAGCGAGATGTTTGCTGCTTTTGCGTTTGGCTGTTGGGAGATTTACAGCACAAAGATATCCAGTTGATTTGAAGCAGTTCCGAGAAAGTCTAAGCATAATCCTCACTTTTCCCTCCTGGCACTTTCCCTGTAGGAGATACCGCAAGACATTTCTGTATATTGGGCACAGCGCTCTGCAGGGTGTTAGGAGAGACTTTCCCGGGACAGTGAAACCCTATATCAGAGACACTGAGAAGAACCCCCAACGTTCCTTCCAGGCATTTTCAGTGTGGGTGCCTTCTTCACGTGGTTCCTGGTTTCACTGCAGCTCTGAAGAGAATGTTAGCAAAGAGGTAATCGGGACAGTGCAAACAGTACTCAAAGACAGGGAGAGCAAGCTCTCTCTTGGCACTTTGGATGTGGGACATACAGCGAGATGTTTGCTGCTTTTGCGTTTGGCTGTTGGGAGATTTACAGCACAAAGATATCCAGTTGATTTGAAGCAGTTCCGAGAAAGTCTAAACATAATCCTCACTTTTCCCTCCTGGCACTTTCCCTGTAGGGGATACCGCAAGACGTTTCTGTATATTGGGCACAGCGCTCTGCAGGGTGTTAGCAGAGACTTTCCCGGGACAGTGAAACCCTATATCAGAGACACTGAGAAGAAGCCCCAACGTTCCTTCCAGGCATTTTCAGTGTGGGTGCCTTCTCCACGTGGTTCCTGGTTTCACTGCAGCTCTGAAGAGAATGTTAGCAAAGAGGTAATCGGGACAGTGCAAACAGTACTCAAAGACAGGGAGAGCAAGCTCTCTCTTGGCACTTTGGATGTGGGACATACAGCGAGATGTTTGCTGCTTTTGCGTTTGGCTGTTGCGAGATTTACAGCACAAAGATATCCAGTTGATTTGAAGCAGTTCCGAGAAAGTCTAAACATAATCCTCACTTTTCCCTCCTGGCACTTTCCCTGTAGGGGATACCGCAACACGTTTCTGTATATTGGGCACAGCGCTCTGCAGGGTGTTAGCAGAGACTTTCCCGGGACAGTGAAACCCTATATCAGAGACACTGAGAAGAAGCCCCAACGTTCCTTCCAGGCACTTTCAGTGTGGGTGCCTTCTCCACGTGGTTCCTGGTTTCACTGCAGCTCTGAAGAGAATGTTAGCAAAGAGGTAATCGGGACAGTGCAAACAGTACTCAAAGACAGGGAGAGCAAGCTCTCCCTTGGCACTTTGGATGTGGGACATACAGCGAGATGTTTGCTGCTTTTACATTTGGCTGTTGGGAGATTTACAGCACAAAGATATCCAGTTGATTTGAAGCAGTTCCGAGAAAGTCTAAACATAATCCTCACTTTTCCCTCCTGGCACTTTCCCTGTAGGGGATACCGCAAGACGTTTCTGTATATTGGGCACAGCGCTCTGCAGGCTGTTAGGAGAGACTTTCCCGGGACAGTGAAACCCTATATCAGAGACACTGAGAAGAAGTCCCAACGTTCCTTCCAGGCACTTTCAGAGTTGGTGCCTTCTCCACGTGGTTCCTGGTTTCACTGCAGCTCTGAAGAGAATGTTAGCAAAGAGGTAATCGGGACAGTGCAAACAGTACTCAAAGACAGGGAGAGCAAGCTCTACATTACTCTCTTGGCACTTTGGATGTGGGACATACAGCGAGATGTTTGCTGCTTTTGCGTTTGGCTGTTGGGAGATTTACAGCACAAAGATATCCAGTTGATTTGAAGCAGTTCCGAGAAAGTCTAAGCATAATCCTCACTTTTCCCTCCTGGCACTTTCCCTGTAGGGGATACCGCAACACGTTTCTGTATATTGGGCACAGCGCTCTGCAGGGTGTTAGCAGAGACTTTCCCGGGACAGTGAAACCCTATATCAGAGACACTGAGAAGAAGCCCCAACGTTCCTTCCAGGCATTTTCAGTGTGGGTGCCTTCTTCACGTGGTTCCTGGTTTCACTGCAGCTCTGAAGAGAATGTTAGCAAAGAGGTAATCGGGACAGTGCAAACAGTACTCAAAGACAGGGAGAGCAAGCTCTCTCTTGGCACTTTGGATGTGGGACATACAGCGAGATGTTTGCTGCTTTTGCGTTTGGCTGTTGGGAGATTTACAGCACAAAGATATCCAGTTGATTTGAAGCAGTTCCGAGAAAGTCTAAACATAATCCTCACTTTTCCCTCCTGGCACTTTCCCTGTAGGGGATACCGCAAGACGTTTCTGTATATTGGGCACAGCGCTCTGCAGGGTGTTAGCAGAGACTTTCCCGGGACAGTGAAACCCTATATCAGAGACACTGAGAAGAAGCCCCAACGTTCCTTCCAGGCATTTTCAGTGTGGGTGCCTTCTCCACGTGGTTCCTGGTTTCACTGCAGCTCTGAAGAGAATGTTAGCAAAGAGGTAATCGGGACAGTGCAAACAGTACTCAAAGACAGGGAGAGCAAGCTCTCTCTTGGCACTTTGGATGTGGGACATACAGCGAGATGTTTGCTGCTTTTGCGTTTGGCTGTTGCGAGATTTACAGCACAAAGATATCCAGTTGATTTGAAGCAGTTCCGAGAAAGTCTAAACATAATCCTCACTTTTCCCTCCTGGCACTTTCCCTGTAGGGGATACCGCAACACGTTTCTGTATATTGGGCACAGCGCTCTGCAGGGTGTTAGCAGAGACTTTCCCGGGACAGTGAAACCCTATATCAGAGACACTGAGAAGAAGCCCCAACGTTCCTTCCAGGCACTTTCAGTGTGGGTGCCTTCTCCACGTGGTTCCTGGTTTCACTGCAGCTCTGAAGAGAATGTTAGCAAAGAGGTAATCGGGACAGTGCAAACAGTACTCAAAGACAGGGAGAGCAAGCTCTCCCTTGGCACTTTGGATGTGGGACATACAGCGAGATGTTTGCTGCTTTTACATTTGGCTGTTGGGAGATTTACAGCACAAAGATATCCAGTTGATTTGAAGCAGTTCCGAGAAAGTCTAAACATAATCCTCACTTTTCCCTCCTGGCACTTTCCCTGTAGGGGATACCGCAAGACGTTTCTGTATATTGGGCACAGCGCTCTGCAGGCTGTTAGGAGAGACTTTCCCGGGACAGTGAAACCCTATATCAGAGACACTGAGAAGAAGTCCCAACGTTCCTTCCAGGCACTTTCAGAGTTGGTGCCTTCTCCACGTGGTTCCTGGTTTCACTGCAGCTCTGAAGAGAATGTTAGCAAAGAGGTAATCGGGACAGTGCAAACAGTACTCAAAGACAGGGAGAGCAAGCTCTACATTACTCTCTTGGCACTTTGGATGTGGGACATACAGCGAGATGTTTGCTGCTTTTGCGTTTGGCTGTTGGGAGATTTACAGCACAAAGATATCCAGTTGATTTGAAGCAGTTCCGAGAAAGTCTAAGCATAATCCTCACTTTTCCCTCCTGGCACTTTCCCTGTAGGGGATACCGCAACACGTTTCTGTATATTGGGCACAGCGCTCTGCAGGGTGTTAGCAGAGACTTTCCCGGGACAGTGAAACCCTATATCAGAGACACTGAGAAGAAGCCCCAACGTTCCTTCCAGGCATTTTCAGTGTGGGTGCCTTCTTCACGTGGTTCCTGGTTTCACTGCAGCTCTGAAGAGAATGTTAGCAAAGAGGTAATCGGGACAGTGCAAACAGTACTCAAAGACAGGGAGAGCAAGCTCTCTCTTGGCACTTTGGATGTGGAACATACAGCGAGATGTTTGCTGCTTTTACATTTGGCTGTTGGGAGGTTTACAGCACAAAGATATCCAGTTGATTTGAAGCAGTTCCGAGAAAGTCTAAGCATAATCCTCACTTTTCCCTCCTGGCACTTTTCCTGTAGGGGATACCGCAAGACGTTTCTGTATATTGGGCACAGCGCTCTGCAGGCTGTTAGGAGAGACTTTCCCGGGACAGTTAAACCCTATATCAGAGACACTGAGAAGAAGTCCCAACGTTCATTCCAGGCACTTTCAGAGTTGGTGCCTTCTCCACGTGGTTCCTGGTTTCACTGCAGCTCTGAAGAGAATGTTAGCAAAGAGGTAATCGGGACAGTGCAAACAGTACTCAAAGACAGGGAGAGCAAGCTCTACATTACTCTCTTGGCACTTTGGATGTGGGACATACAGCGAGATGTTTGCTGCTTTTGCGTTTGGCTGTTGGGAGATTTACAGCACAAAGATATCCAGTTGATTTGAAGCAGTTCCGAGAAAGTCTAAACATAATCCTCACTTTTCCCTCCTGGCACTTTCCCTGTAGGGGATACCGCAAGACGTTTCTGTATATTGGGCACAGCGCTCTGCAGGGTGTTAGCAGAGACTTTCCCGGGACAGTGAAACCCTATATCAGAGACACTGAGAAGAAGCCCCAACGTTCCTTCCAGGCACTTTCAGTGTGGGTGCCTTCTCCACGTGGTTCCTGGTTTCACTGCAGCTCTGAAGAGAATGTTAGCAAAGAGGTAATCGGGACAGTGCAAACAGTACTCAAAGACAGGGAGAGCAAGCTCTCTCTTGGCACTTTGGATGTGGGACATACAGCGAGATGTTTGCTGCTTTTGCGTTTGGCTGTTGCGAGATTTACAGCACAAAGATATCCAGTTGATTTGAAGCAGTTCAGAGAAAGTCTAAACATAATCCTCACTTTTCCCTCCTGGCACTTTCCCTGTAGGGGATACCGCAAGACGTTTCTGTATATTGGGCACAGCGCTCTGCAGGGTGTTAGCAGAGACTTTCCCGGGACAGTGAAACCCTATATCAGAGACACTGAGAAGAAGCCCCAACGTTCCTTCCAGGCACTTTCAGTGTGGGTGCCTTCTCCACGTGGTTCCTGGTTTCACTGCAGCTCTGAAGAGAATGTTAGCAAAGAGGTAATTGGGAAAGTGCAAACAGTACTCAAAGACAGGGAGAGCAAGCTCTCTCTTGGCACTTTGGATGTGGAACATACAGCGAGATGTTTGCTGCTTTTACATTTGGCTGTTGGGAGATTTACAGCACAAAGATATCCAGTTGATTTGAGGCAGTTCCGAGAAAGTCTAAACATAATCCTCACTTTTCCCTCCTGGCACTTTCCCTGTAGGAGATACCGCAAGACGTTTCTGTATATTGGGCACAGCGCTCTGCAGGGTGTTAGCAGAGACTTTCCCGGGACAGTGAAACCCTATATCAGAGACACTGAGAAGAAGCCCCAACGTTCCTTCCAGGCATTTTCAGTGTGGGTGCCTTCTCCACGTGGTTCCTCTTTTCACTGCAGCTCTGAAGAGAATGTTAGCAAAGAGGTAATCGGGACAGTGCAAACAGTACTCAAAGACAGGGAGAGCAAGCTCTCTCTTGGCACTTTGGATGTGGAACATACAGCGAGATGTTTGCTGCTTTTACATTTGGCTGTTGGGAGGTTTACAGCACAAAGATATCTAGTTGATTTGAAGCAGTTCCGAGAAAGTCTAAACATAATCCTCACTTTTCCCTCCTGGCACTTTCCCTGTAGGAGATACCGCAAGACGTTTCTGTATATTGGGCACAGCGCTCTGCAGGCTGTTAGGAGAGACTTTCCCGGGACAGTGAAACCCTATATCAGAGACACTGAGAAGAAGTCCCAACGTTCCTTCCAGGCACTTTCAGAGTTGGTGCCTTCTCCACGTGGTTCCTGGTTTCACTGCAGCTCTGAAGAGAATGTTAGCAAAGAGGTAATCGGGACAGTGCAAACAGTACTCAAAGACAGGGAGAGCAAGCTCTCTCTTGGCACTTTGGATGTGGGACATACAGCGAGATGTTTGCTGCTTTTGCGTTTGGCTGTTGCGAGATTTACAGCACAAAGATATCCAGTTGATTTGAAGCAGTTCAGAGAAAGTCTAAACATAATCCTCACTTTTCCCTCCTGGCACTTTCCCTGTAGGGGATACCGCAAGACGTTTCTGTATATTGGGCACAGCGCTCTGCAGGCTGTTAGGAGAGACTTTCCCGGGACAGTGAAACCCTATATCAGAGACACTGAGAAGAAGCCCCAACGTTCCTTCCAGGCACTTTCAGTGTGGGTGCCTTCTCCACGTGGTTCCTGGTTTCACTGCAGCTCTGAAGAGAATGTTAGCAAAGAGGTAATTGGGAAAGTGCAAACAGTACTCAAAGACAGGGAGAGCAAGCTCTCTCTTGGCACTTTGGATGTGGAACATACAGCGAGATGTTTGCTGCTTTTACATTTGGCTGTTGGGAGATTTACAGCACAAAGATATCCAGTTGATTTGAAGCAGTTCCGAGAAAGTCTAAACATAATCCTCACTTTTCCCTCCTGGCACTTTCCCTGTAGGGGATACCGCAAGACGTTTCTGTATATTGGGCACAGCGCTCTGCAGGGTGTTAGCAGAGACTTTCCCGGGACAGTGAAACCCTATATCAGAGACACTGAGAAGAAGCCCCAACGTTCCTTCCAGGCATTTTCAGAGTTGGTGCCTTCTCCACGTGGTTCCTCTTTTCACTGCAGCTCTGAAGAGAATGTTAGCAAAGAGGTAATCGGGACAGTGCAAACAGTACTCAAAGACAGGGAGAGCAAGCTCTCTCTTGGCACTTTGGATGTGGAACATACAGCGAGATGTTTGCTGCTTTTACATTTGGCTGTTGGGAGATTTACAGCACAAAGATATCCAGTTGATTTGAAGCAGTTCCGAGAAAGTCTAAGCATAATCCTCACTTTTCCCTCCTGGCACTTTTCCTGTAGGGGATACCGCAAGACGTTTCTGTATATTGGGCACAGCGCTCTGCAGGCTGTTAGGAGAGACTTTCCCGGGACAGTTAAACCCTATATCAGAGACACTGAGAAGAAGTCCCAACGTTCCTTCCAGGCACTTTCAGAGTTGGTGCCTTCTCCACGTGGTTCCTGGTTTCACTGCAGCTCTGAAGAGAATGTTAGCAAAGAGGTAATCGGGACAGTGCAAACAGTACTCAAAGACAGGGAGAGCAAGCTCTACATTACTCTCTTGGCACTTTGGATGTGGGACATACAGCGAGATGTTTGCTGCTTTTGCGTTTGGCTGTTGGGAGATTTACAGCACAAAGATATCCAGTTGATTTGAAGCAGTTCCGAGAAAGTCTAAACATAATCCTCACTTTTCCCTCCTGGCACTTTCCCTGTAGGGGATACCGCAAGACGTTTCTGTATATTGGGCACAGCGCTCTGCAGGGTGTTAGCAGAGACTTTCCCGGGACAGTGAAACCCTATATCAGAGACACTGAGAAGAAGCCCCAACGTTCCTTCCAGGCACTTTCAGTGTGGGTGCCTTCTCCACGTGGTTCCTGGTTTCACTGCAGCTCTGAAGAGAATGTTAGCAAAGAGGTAATCGGGACAGTGCAAACAGTACTCAAAGACAGGGAGAGCAAGCTCTCTCTTGGCACTTTGGATGTGGGACATACAGCGAGATGTTTGCTGCTTTTGCATTTGGCTGTTGCGAGATTTACAGCACAAAGATATCCAGTTGATTTGAAGCAGTTCAGAGAAAGTCTAAACATAATCCTCACTTTTCCCTCCTGGCACTTTCCCTGTAGGGGATACCGCAAGACGTTTCTGTATATTGGGCACAGCGCTCTGCAGGCTGTTAGGAGAGACTTTCCCGGGACAGTGAAACCCTATATCAGAGACACTGAGAAGAAGCCCCAACGTTCCTTCCAGGCACTTTCAGTGTGGGTGCCTTCTCCACGTGGTTCCTGGTTTCACTGCAGCTCTGAAGAGAATGTTAGCAAAGAGGTAATTGGGAAAGTGCAAACAGTACTCAAAGACAGGGAGAGCAAGCTCTCTCTTGGCACTTTGGATGTGGAACATACAGCGAGATGTTTGCTGCTTTTACATTTGGCTGTTGGGAGATTTACAGCACAAAGATATCCAGTTGATTTGAAGCAGTTCCGAGAAAGTCTAAACATAATCCTCACTTTTCCCTCCTGGCACTTTCCCTGTAGGGGATACCGCAAGACGTTTCTGTATATTGGGCACAGCGCTCTGCAGGGTGTTAGCAGAGACTTTCCCGGGACAGTGAAACCCTATATCAGAGACACTGAGAAGAAGCCCCAACGTTCCTTCCAGGCATTTTCAGTGTGGGTGCCTTCTCCACGTGGTTCCTCTTTTCACTGCAGCTCTGAAGAGAATGTTAGCAAAGAGGTAATCGGGACAGTGCAAACAGTACTCAAAGACAGGGAGAGCAAGCTCTCTCTTGGCACTTTGGATGTGGAACATACAGCGAGATGTTTGCTGCTTTTACATTTGGCTGTTGGGAGGTTTACAGCACAAAGATATCTAGTTGATTTGAAGCAGTTCCGAGAAAGTCTAAACATAATCCTCACTTTTCCCTCCTGGCACTTTCCCTGTAGGAGATACCGCAAGACGTTTCTGTATATTGGGCACAGCGCTCTGCAGGCTGTTAGGAGAGACTTTCCCGGGACAGTGAAACCCTATATCAGAGACACTGAGAAGAAGTCCCAACGTTCCTTCCAGGCACTTTCAGAGTTGGTGCCTTCTCCACGTGGTTCCTGGTTTCACTGCAGCTCTGAAGAGAATGTTAGCAAAGAGGTAATCGGGACAGTGCAAACAGTACTCAAAGACAGGGAGAGCAAGCTCTACATTACTCTCTTGGCACTTTGGATGTGGGACATACAGCGAGATGTTTGCTGCTTTTGCGTTTGGCTGTTGGGAGATTTACAGCACAAAGATATCCAGTTGATTTGAAGCAGTTCCGAGAAAGTCTAAACATAATCCTCACTTTTCCCTCCTGGCACTTTCCCTGTAGGGGATACCGCAAGACGTTTCTGTATATTGGGCACAGCGCTCTGCAGGGTGTTAGCAGAGACTTTCCCGGGACAGTGAAACCCTATATCAGAGACACTGAGAAGAAGCCCCAACGTTCCTTCCAGGCACTTTCAGTGTGGGTGCCTTCTCCACGTGGTTCCTGGTTTCACTGCAGCTCTGAAGAGAATGTTAGCAAAGAGGTAATCGGGACAGTGCAAACAGTACTCAAAGACAGGGAGAGCAAGCTCTCTCTTGGCACTTTGGATGTGGGACATACAGCGAGATGTTTGCTGCTTTTGCATTTGGCTGTTGCGAGATTTACAGCACAAAGATATCCAGTTGATTTGAAGCAGTTCAGAGAAAGTCTAAACATAATCCTCACTTTTCCCTCCTGGCACTTTCCCTGTAGGGGATACCGCAAGACGTTTCTGTATATTGGGCACAGCGCTCTGCAGGCTGTTAGGAGAGACTTTCCCGGGACAGTGAAACCCTATATCAGAGACACTGAGAAGAAGCCCCAACGTTCCTTCCAGGCACTTTCAGTGTGGGTGCCTTCTCCACGTGGTTCCTGGTTTCACTGCAGCTCTGAAGAGAATGTTAGCAAAGAGGTAATTGGGAAAGTGCAAACAGTACTCAAAGACAGGGAGAGCAAGCTCTCTCTTGGCACTTTGGATGTGGAACATACAGCGAGATGTTTGCTGCTTTTACATTTGGCTGTTGGGAGATTTACAGCACAAAGATATCCAGTTGATTTGAAGCAGTTCCGAGAAAGTCTAAACATAATCCTCACTTTTCCCTCCTGGCACTTTCCCTGTAGGGGATACCGCAAGACGTTTCTGTATATTGGGCACAGCGCTCTGCAGGGTGTTAGCAGAGACTTTCCCGGGACAGTGAAACCCTATATCAGAGACACTGAGAAGAAGCCCCAACGTTCCTTCCAGGCATTTTCAGTGTGGGTGCCTTCTCCACGTGGTTCCTCTTTTCACTGCAGCTCTGAAGAGAATGTTAGCAAAGAGGTAATCGGGACAGTGCAAACAGTACTCAAAGACAGGGAGAGCAAGCTCTCTCTTGGCACTTTGGATGTGGAACATACAGCGAGATGTTTGCTGCTTTTACATTTGGCTGTTGGGAGGTTTACAGCACAAAGATATCTAGTTGATTTGAAGCAGTTCCGAGAAAGTCTAAACATAATCCTCACTTTTCCCTCCTGGCACTTTCCCTGTAGGAGATACCGCAAGACGTTTCTGTATATTGGGCACAGCGCTCTGCAGGCTGTTAGGAGAGACTTTCCCGGGACAGTGAAACCCTATATCAGAGACACTGAGAAGAAGTCCCAACGTTCCTTCCAGGCACTTTCAGAGTTGGTGCCTTCTCCACGTGGTTCCTGGTTTCACTGCAGCTCTGAAGAGAATGTTAGCAAAGAGGTAATCGGGACAGTGCAAACAGTACTCAAAGACAGGGAGAGCAAGCTCTCTCTTGGCACTTTGGATGTGGGACATACAGCGAGATGTTTGCTGCTTTTGCGTTTGGCTGTTGCGAGATTTACAGCACAAAGATATCCAGTTGATTTGAAGCAGTTCAGAGAAAGTCTAAACATAATCCTCACTTTTCCCTCCTGGCACTTTCCCTGTAGGGGATACCGCAAGACGTTTCTGTATATTGGGCACAGCGCTCTGCAGGCTGTTAGGAGAGACTTTCCCGGGACAGTGAAACCCTATATCAGAGACACTGAGAAGAAGCCCCAACGTTCCTTCCAGGCATTTTCAGTGTGGGTGCCTTCTCCACGTGGTTCCTCTTTTCACTGCAGCTCTGAAGAGAATGTTAGCAAAGAGGTAATCGGGACAGTGCAAACAGTACTCAAAGACAGGGAGAGCAAGCTCTCTCTTGGCACTTTGGATGTGGGACATACAGCGAGATGTTTGCTGCTTTTACATTTGGCTGTTGGGAGGTTTACAGCACAAAGATATCTAGTTGATTTGAAGCAGTTCCGAGAAAGTCTAAACATAATCCTCACTTTTCCCTCCTGGCACTTTCCCTGTAGGAGATACCGCAAGACGTTTCTGTATATTGGGCACAGCGCTCTGCAGGCTGTTAGGAGAGACTTTCCCGGGACAGTGAAACCCTATATCAGAGACACTGAGAAGAAGTCCCAACGTTCCTTCCAGGCACTTTCAGAGTTGGTGCCTTCTCCACGTGGTTCCTGGTTTCACTGCAGCTCTGAAGAGAATGTTAGCAAAGAGGTAATCGGGACAGTGCAAACAGTACTCAAAGACAGGGAGAGCAAGCTCTCTCTTGGCACTTTGGATGTGGGACATACAGCGAGATGTTTGCTGCTTTTGCGTTTGGCTGTTGCGAGATTTACAGCACAAAGATATCCAGTTGATTTGAAGCAGTTCAGAGAAAGTCTAAACATAATCCTCACTTTTCCCTCCTGGCACTTTCCCTGTAGGGGATACCGCAAGACGTTTCTGTATATTGGGCACAGCGCTCTGCAGGCTGTTAGGAGAGACTTTCCCGGGACAGTGAAACCCTATATCAGAGACACTGAGAAGAAGCCCCAACGTTCCTTCCAGGCACTTTCAGTGTGGGTGCCTTCTCCACGTGGTTCCTGGTTTCACTGCAGCTCTGAAGAGAATGTTAGCAAAGAGGTAATTGGGAAAGTGCAAACAGTACTCAAAGACAGGGAGAGCAAGCTCTCTCTTGGCACTTTGGATGTGGAACATACAGCGAGATGTTTGCTGCTTTTACATTTGGCTGTTGGGAGATTTACAGCACAAAGATATCCAGTTGATTTGAAGCAGTTCCGAGAAAGTCTAAACATAATCCTCACTTTTCCCTCCTGGCACTTTCCCTGTAGGGGATACCGCAAGACGTTTCTGTATATTGGGCACAGCGCTCTGCAGGGTGTTAGCAGAGACTTTCCCGGGACAGTGAAACCCTATATCAGAGACACTGAGAAGAAGCCCCAACGTTCCTTCCAGGCATTTTCAGAGTTGGTGCCTTCTCCACGTGGTTCCTCTTTTCACTGCAGCTCTGAAGAGAATGTTAGCAAAGAGGTAATCGGGACAGTGCAAACAGTACTCAAAGACAGGGAGAGCAAGCTCTCTCTTGGCACTTTGGATGTGGAACATACAGCGAGATGTTTGCTGCTTTTACATTTGGCTGTTGGGAGATTTACAGCACAAAGATATCCAGTTGATTTGAAGCAGTTCCGAGAAAGTCTAAACATAATCCTCACTTTTCCCTCCTGGCACTTTCCCTGTAGGGGATACCGCAAGATGTTTCTGTATATTGGGCACAGCGCTCTGCAGGGTGTTAGCAGAGACTTTCCCGGGACAGTGAAACCCTATATCAGAGACACTGAGAAGAAGCCCCAACGTTCCTTCCAGGCATTTTCAGTGTGGGTGCCTTCTCCACGTGGTTCCTGGTTTCACTGCAGCTCTGAAGAGAATGTTAGCAAAGAGGTAATCGGGACAGTGCAAACAGTACTCAAAGACAGGGAGAGCAAGCTCTCTCTTGGCACTTTGGATGTGGAACATACAGCGAGATGTTTGCTGCTTTTACATTTGGCTGTTGGGAGATTTACAGCACAAAGATATCTAGTTGATTTGAAGCAGTTCCGAGAAAGTCTAAACATAATCCTCACTTTTCCCTCCTGGCACTTTCCCTGTAGGGGATACCGCAAGACGTTTCTGTATATTGGGCACAGCGCTCTGCAGGGTGTTAGCAGAGACTTTCCCGGGACAGTGAAACCCTATATCAGAGACACTGAGAAGAAGCCCCAACGTTCCTTCCAGGCACTTTCAGTGTGGGTGCCTTCTCCACGTGGTTCCTGGTTTCACTGCAGCTGTGAAGAGAATGTTAGCAAAGAGGTAATTGGGACAGTGCAAACAGTACTCAAAGACAGGGAGAGCAAGCTCTCTCTTGGCACTTTGGATGTGGGACATACAGCGAGATGTTTGCTGCTTTTACATTTGGCTGTTGGGAGATTTACAGCACAAAGATATCTAGTTGATTTGAAGCAGTTCCGAGAAAGTCTAAACATAATCCTCACTTTTCCCTCCTGGCACTTTCCCTGTAGGGGATACCGCAAGACGTTTCTGTATATTGGGCACAGCGCTCTGCAGGGTGTTAGCAGAGACTTTCCCGGGACAGTGAAACCCTATATCAGAGACACTGAGAAGAAGCCCCAACGTTCCTTCCAGGCATTTTCAGTGTGGGTGCCTTCTTCACGTGGTTCCTGGTTTCACTGCAGCTCTGAAGAGAATGTTAGCAAAGAGGTAATCGGGACAGTGCAAACAGTACTCAAAGACAGGGAGAGCAAGCTCTCTCTTGGCACTTTGGATGTGGGACATACAGCGAGATGTTTGCTGCTTTTGCGTTTGGCTGTTGGGAGATTTACAGCACAAAGATATCCAGTTGATTTGAAGCAGTTCAGAGAAAGTCTAAACATAATCCTCACTTTTCCCTCCTGGCACTTTCCCTGTAGGGGATACCGCAAGACGTTTCTGTATATTGGGCACAGCGCTCTGCAGGGTGTTAGCAGAGACTTTCCCGGGACAGTGAAACCCTATATCAGAGACACTGAGAAGAAGCCCCTACGTTCCTTCCAGGCACTTTCAGTGTGGGTGCCTTCTCCACGTGGTTCCTGGTTTCACTGCAGCTCTGAAGAGAATGTTAGCAAAGAGGTAATCGGGACAGTGCAAACAGTACTCAAAGACAGGGAGAGCAAGCTCTCTCTTGGCACTTTGGATGTGGAACATACAGCGAGATGTTTGCTGCTTTTACATTTGGCTGTTGGGAGGTTTACAGCACAAAGATATCTAGTTGATTTGAAGCAGTTCCGAGAAAGTCTAAACATAATCCTCACTTTTCCCTCCTGGCACTTTCCCTGTAGGGGATACCGCAAGACGTTTCTGTATATTGGGCACAGCGCTCTGCAGGGTGTTAGCAGAGACTTTCCCGGGACAGTGAAACCCTATATCAGAGACACTGAGAAGAAGCCCCAACGTTCCTTCCAGGCACTTTCAGTGTGGGTGCCTTCTCCACGTGGTTCCTGGTTTCACTGCAGCTGTGAAGAGAATGTTAGCAAAGAGGTAATTGGGACAGTGCAAACAGTACTCAAAGACAGGGAGAGCAAGCTCTACATTACTCTCTTGGCACTTTGGATGTGGGACATACAGCGAGATGTTTGCTGCTTTTGCGTTTGGCTGTTGGGAGATTTACAGCACAAAGATATCCAGTTGATTTGAAGCAGTTCCGAGAAAGTCTAAGCATAATCCTCACTTTTCCCTCCTGGCACTTTCCCTGTAGGAGATACCGCAAGACGTTTCTGTATATTGGGCACAGCGCTCTGCAGGGTGTTAGCAGAGACTTTCCCGGGACAGTGAAACCCTATATCAGAGACACTGAGAAGAAGCCCCAACGTTCCTTCCAGGCATTTTCAGTGTGGGTGCCTTCTTCACGTGGTTCCTGGTTTCACTGCAGCTCTGAAGAGAATGTTAGCAAAGAGGTAATCGGGACAGTGCAAACAGTACTCAAAGACAGGGAGAGCAAGCTCTCTCTTGGCACTTTGGATGTGGGACATACAGCGAGATGTTTGCTGCTTTTGCGTTTGGCTGTTGCGAGATTTACAGCACAAAGATATCCAGTTGATTTGAAGCAGTTCAGAGAAAGTCTAAACATAATCCTCACTTTTCCCTCCTGGCACTTTCCCTGTAGGGGATACCGCAAGACGTTTCTGTATATTGGGCACAGCGCTCTGCAGGGTGTTAGCAGAGACTTTCCCGGGACAGTGAAACCCTATATCAGAGACACTGAGAAGAAGCCCCTACGTTCCTTCCAGGCACTTTCAGTGTGGGTGCCTTCTCCACGTGGTTCCTGGTTTCACTGCAGCTCTGAAGAGAATGTTAGCAAAGAGGTAATCGGGACAGTGCAAACAGTACTCAAAGACAGGGAGAGCAAGCTCTCTCTTGGCACTTTGGATGTGGAACATACAGCGAGATGTTTGCTGCTTTTACATTTGGCTGTTGGGAGGTTTACAGCACAAAGATATCTAGTTGATTTGAAGCAGTTCCGAGAAAGTCTAAACATAATCCTCACTTTTCCCTCCTGGCACTTTCCCTGTAGGGGATACCGCAAGACGTTTCTGTATATTGGGCACAGCGCTCTGCAGGGTGTTAGCAGAGACTTTCCCGGGACAGTGAAACCCTATATCAGAGACACTGAGAAGAAGCCCCAACGTTCCTTCCAGGCACTTTCAGTGTGGGTGCCTTCTCCACGTGGTTCCTGGTTTCACTGCAGCTGTGAAGAGAATGTTAGCAAAGAGGTAATTGGGACAGTGCAAACAGTACTCAAAGACAGGGAGAGCAAGCTCTCTCTTGGCACTTTGGATGTGGGACATACAGCGAGATGTTTGCTGCTTTTACATTTGGCTGTTGGGAGATTTACAGCACAAAGATATCTAGTTGATTTGAAGCAGTTCCGAGAAAGTCTAAACATAATCCTCACTTTTCCCTCCTGGCACTTTCCCTGTAGGGGATACCGCAAGACGTTTCTGTATATTGGGCACAGCGCTCTGCAGGCTGTTAGGAGAGACTTTCCCGGGACAGTGAAACCCTATATCAGAGACACTGAGTAGAAGTCCCAACGTTCCTTCCAGGCACTTTCAGAGTTGGTGCCTTCTCCACGTGGTTCCTGGTTTCACTGCAGCTCTGAAGAGAATGTTAGCAAAGAGGTAATCGGGACAGTGCAAACAGTACTCAAAGACAGGGAGAGCAAGCTCTACATTACTCTCTTGGCACTTTGGATGTGGGACATACAGCGAGATGTTTGCTGCTTTTGCGTTTGGCTGTTGGAAGATTTACAGCACAAAGATATCCAGTTGATTTGAAGCAGTTCCGAGAAAGTCTAAGCATAATCCTCACTTTTCCCTCCTGGCACTTTCCCTGTAGGAGATACCGCAAGACGTTTCTGTATATTGGGCACAGCGCTCTGCAGGGTGTTAGCAGAGACTTTCCCGGGACAGTGAAACCCTATATCAGAGACACTGAGAAGAAGCCCCAACGTTCCTTCCAGGCATTTTCAGTGTGGGTGCCTTCTTCACGTGGTTCCTGGTTTCACTGCAGCTCTGAAGAGAATGTTAGCAAAGAGGTAATCGGGACAGTGCAAACAGTACTCAAAGACAGGGAGAGCAAGCTCTCTCTTGGCACTTTGGATGTGGGACATACAGCGAGATGTTTGCTGCTTTTGCGTTTGGCTGTTGCGAGATTTACAGCACAAAGATATCCAGTTGATTTGAAGCAGTTCAGAGAAAGTCTAAACATAATCCTCACTTTTCCCTCCTGGCACTTTCCCTGTAGGGGATACCGCAAGACGTTTCTGTATATTGGGCACAGCGCTCTGCAGGGTGTTAGCAGAGACTTTCCCGGGACAGTGAAACCCTATATCAGAGACACTGAGAAGAAGCCCCTACGTTCCTTCCAGGCACTTTCAGTGTGGGTGCCTTCTCCACGTGGTTCCTGGTTTCACTGCAGCTCTGAAGAGAATGTTAGCAAAGAGGTAATCGGGACAGTGCAAACAGTACTCAAAGACAGGGAGAGCAAGCTCTCTCTTGGCACTTTGGATGTGGAACATACAGCGAGATGTTTGCTGCTTTTACATTTGGCTGTTGGGAGGTTTACAGCACAAAGATATCTAGTTGATTTGAAGCAGTTCCGAGAAAGTCTAAACATAATCCTCACTTTTCCCTCCTGGCACTTTCCCTGTAGGAGATACCGCAAGACGTTTCTGTATATTGGGCACAGCGCTCTGCAGGCTGTTAGGAGAGACTTTCCCGGGACAGTGAAACCCTATATCAGAGACACTGAGAAGAAGTCCCAACGTTCCTTCCAGGCACTTTCAGAGTTGGTGCCTTCTCCACGTGGTTCCTGGTTTCACTGCAGCTCTGAAGAGAATGTTAGCAAAGAGGTAATCGGGACAGTGCAAACAGTACTCAAAGACAGGGAGAGCAAGCTCTCTCTTGGCACTTTGGATGTGGGACATACAGCGAGATGTTTGCTGCTTTTACATTTGGCTGTTGGGAGATTTACAGCACAAAGATATTTAGTTGATTTGAAGAAGTTCAGAGAAAGTCTAAACATAATCCTCACTTTTCCCTCCTGGCACTTTCCCTGTAGGGGATACCGCAAGACGTTTCTGTATATTGGGCACAGCGCTCTGCAGGGTGTTAGCAGAGACTTTCCCGGGACAGTGAAACCCTATATCAGAGACACTGAGAAGAAGTCCCAACGTTCCTTCCAGGCACTTTCAGAGTTGGTGCCTTCTCCACGTGGTTCCTGGTTTCACTGCAGCTCTGAAGAGAATGTTAGCAAAGAGGTAATCGGGACAGTGCAAACAGTACTCAAAGACAGGGAGAGCAAGCTCTACATTACTCTCTTGGCACTTTGGATGTGGGACATACAGCGAGATGTTTGCTGCTTTTGCGTTTGGCTGTTGGGAGATTTACAGCACAAAGATATCTAGTTGATTTGAAGCAGTTCCGAGAAAGTCTAAGCATAATCCTCACTTTTCCCTCCTGGCACTTTCCCTGCAGGGGATACCGCAAGACGTTTCTGTATATTGGGCACAGCGCTCTGCAGGGTGTTAGCAGAGACTTTCCCGGGACAGTGAAACCCTATGTCAGAGCCACTCAAAAGAAGCCCCAACGTTCCTTCCAGGCACTTTCAGTGTGGGTGCCTTCTCCACGTGGTTCCTGGTTTCACTGCAGCTCTGAAGAGAATGTTAGCAAAGAGGTAATCGGGACAGTGCAAACAGTACTCAAAGACAGGGAGAGCAAGCTCTACATTACTCTCTTGGCACTTTGGATGTGGGACATACAGCGAGATGTTTGCTGCTTTTGCGTTTGGCTGTTGGGAGATTTACAGCACAAAGATATCCAGTTGATTTGAAGCAGTTCAGAGAAAGTCTAAGCATAATCCTCACTTTTCCCTCCTGGCACTTTCCATGTGGGAGATATAGCAGGATGTATATTGGTTTTAGGAACTGTCCCCGGACAGTGTGGGCAGAAAAGTTCCTGGCTCCTTGAATGCCGTTTCTGGAGACAGTGCGATCAGTGTGGGAGATATGTCAAGATGTGTGTTGGTTTTGAGGACGGCTTTCTGGAGAGTCTTAGCAAAGAGGTCACAGGGATAATCAGAGCAATTCTCAGAGACACTGAGAACAAGGTCGACAATTCCTCCTGGCACTTTCCCTGTAGGAGATGCTGCAAGACGTTTCTGTATATTGGGCACAGCGCTCTGCAGGGTGTTAGCAGAGACTTTCCCGGGACAGTGAAACCCTATATCAGAGACACTGAGAAGAAGCCCCAACGTTCCTTCCAGGCATTTTCAGTGTGGGTGCCTTCTTCACGTGGTTCCTGGTTTCACTGCAGCTCTGAAGAGAATGTTAGCAAAGAGGTAATCGGGACAGTGCAAACAGTACTCAAAGACAGGGAGAGCAAGCTCTCTCTTGGCACTTTGGATGTGGGACATACAGCGAGATGTTTGCTGCTTTTACATTTGGCTGTTGGGAGATTTACAGCACAAAGATATTTAGTTGATTTGAAGCAGTTCAGATAAAGTCTAAACATAATCCTCACTTTTCCCTCCTGGCACTTTCCCTGTAGGGGATACCGCAAGACGTTTCTGTATATTGGGCACAGCGCTCTGCAGGGTGTTAGCAGAGACTTTCCCGGGACAGTGAAACCCTATATCAGAGACACTGAGAAGAAGTCCCAACGTTCCTTCCAGGCACTTTCAGAGTTGGTGCCTTCTCCACGTGGTTCCTGGTTTCACTGCAGCTCTGAAGAGAATGTTAGCAAAGAGGTAATCGGGACAGTGCAAACAGTACTCAAAGACAGGGAGAGCAAGCTCTCTCTTGGCACTTTGGATGTGGGACATACAGCGAGATGTTTGCTGCTTTTGCGTTTGGCTGTTGGGAGATTTACAGCACAAAGATATCCAGTTGATTTGAAGCAGTTCCGAGAAAGTCTAAACATAATCCTCACTTTTCCCTCCTGGCACTTTCCCTGTAGGGGATACCGCAAGACGTTTCTGTATATTGGGCACAGCGCTCTGCAGGGTGTTAGCAGAGACTTTCCCGGGACAGTGAAACCCTATATCAGAGACACTGAGAAGAAGCCCCAACGTTCCTTCCAGGCACTTTCAGTGTGGGTGCCTTCTCCACGTGGTTCCTGGTTTCACTGCAGCTCTGAAGAGAATGTTAGCAAAGAGGTAATCGGGACAGTGCAAACAGTACTCAAAGACAGGGAGAGCAAGCTCTCTCTTGGCACTTTGGATGTGGAACATACAGCGTGATGTTTGCTGCTTTTTCATTTGGCTGTTGGGAGATTTACAGCACAAAGATATCTAGTTGATTTGAAGCAGTTCCGAGAAAGTCTAAACATAATCCTCACTTTTCCCTCCTGGCACTTTCCCTGTAGGGGATACCGCAAGACGTTTCTGTATATTGGGCACAGCGCTCTGCAGGGTGTTAGCAGAGACTTTCCCGGGACAGTGAAACCCTATATCAGATACACTGAGAAGAAGCCCCAACGTTCCTTCCAGGCACTTTCAGAGTTGGTGCCTTCTCCACGTGGTTCCTGGTTTCACTGCAGCTCTGAAGAGAATGTTAGCAAAGAGGTAATCGGGACAGTGCAAACAGTACTCAAAGACAGGGAGAGCAAGCTCTACATTACTCTCTTGGCACTTTGGATGTGGGACATACAGCGAGATGTTTGCTGCTTTTGCGTTTGGCTGTTGGGAGATTTACAGCACAAAGATATCCAGTTGATTTGAAGCAGTTCCGAGAAAGTCTAAGCATAATCCTCACTTTTCCCTCCTGGCACTTTCCATGTGGGAGATATAGCAGGATGTATATTGGTTTTAGGAACTGTCCCCGGACAGTGTGGGCAGAAAAGTTCCTGGCTCCTTGAATGGCGTTTCTGGAGACAGTGCGATCAGTGTGGGAGATATGTCAAGATGTGTGTTGGTTTTGAGGACGGCTTTCTGGAGAGTCTTAGCAAAGAGGTCACAGGGATAATCAGAGCAATTCTCAGAGACACTGAGAACAAGGTCGACAATTCCTCCTGGCACTTTCCCTGTAGGAGATGCTGCAAGACGTTTCTGTATATTGGGCACAGCACTCTGCAGGGTGTTAGCAGAGACTTTCCCGGGACAGTGAAACCCTATATCAGAGACACTGAGAAGAAGCCCCAAAGTTCCTTCCAGGCACTTTCAGTGTGGGTGCCTTCTCCACGTGGTTCCTGGTTTCACTGCAGCTCTGAAGAGAATGTTAGCAAAGAGGTAATCGGGACAGTGCAAACAGTACTCAAAGACAGGGAGAGCAAGCTCTCTCTTGGCACTTTGGATGTGGGACATACAGCGAGATGTTTGCTGCTTTTGCGTTTGGCTGTTGGGAGATTTACAGCACAAAGATATCTAGTTGATTTGAAGCAGTTCCGAGAAAGTCTAAGCATAATCCTCACTTTTCCCTCCTGGCACTTTCCCTGTAGGGGATACCGCAAGACGTTTCTGTATATTGGGCACAGCGCTCTGCAGGGTGTTAGCAGAGACTTTCCCGGGACAGTGAAACCCTATATCAGAGACACTGAGAAGAAGCCCCAACGTTCCTTCCAGGCACTTTCAGTGTGGGTGCCTTCTCCACGTGGTTCCTGGTTTCACTGCAGCTCTGAAGAGAATGTTAGCAAAGAGGTAATCGGGACAGTGCAAACAGTACTCAAAGACAGGGAGAGCAAGCTCTACATTACTCTCTTGGCACTTTGGATGTGGGACATACAGCGAGATGTTTGCTGCTTTTGCGTTTGGCTGTTGGGAGATTTACAGCACAAAGATATCTAGTTGATTTGAAGCAGTTCCGAGAAAGTCTAAGCATAATCCTCACTTTTCCCTCCTGGCACTTTCCCTGTAGGGGATACCGCAAGACGTTTCTGTATATTGGGCACAGCGCTCTGCAGGCTGTTAGGAGAGACTTTCCCGGGACAGTGAAACCCTATATCAGAGACACTGAGAAGAAGTCCCAACGTTCCTTCCAGGCACTTTCAGAGTTGGTGCCTTCTCCACGTGGTTCCTGGTTTCACTGCAGCTCTGAAGAGAATGTTAGCAAAGAGGTAATCGGGACAGTGCAAACAGTACTCAAAGACAGGGAGAGCAAGCTCTACATTACTCTCTTGGCACTTTGGATGTGGGACATACAGCGAGATGTTTGCTGCTTTTGCGTTTGGCTGTTGGGAGATTTACAGCACAAAGATATCCAGTTGATTTGAAGCAGTTCCGAGAAAGTCTAAGCATAATCCTCACTTTTCCCTCCTGGCACTTTCCATGTGGGAGATATAGCAGGATGTATATTGGTTTTAGGAACTGTCCCCGGACAGTGTGGGCAGAAAAGTTCCTGGCTCCTTGAATGCCGTTTCTGGAGACAGTGCGATCAGTGTGGGAGATATGTCAAGATGTGTGTTGGTTTTGAGGATGGCTTTCTGGAGAGTCTTAGCAAAGAGGTCACAGGAATAATCAGAGCAATTCTCAGAGACACTGAGAACAAGGTCGACAATTCCTCCTGGCACTTTCCCTGTAGGAGATGCTGCAAGACGTTTCTGTATATTGGGCACAGCACTCTGCAGGGTGTTAGCAGAGAGTTTCCCGGGACAGTGAAACCCTATGTCAGAGACACAGAAAAGAAGCCCCAACGTTCCTTCCAGGCACTTTCAGTGTGGGTGCCTTCTCCACGTGGTTCCTGGTTTCACTGCAGCTCTGAAGAGAATGTTAGCAAAGAGGTAATCGGGACAGTGCAAACAGTACTCAAAGACAGGGAGAGCAAGCTCTCTCTTGGCACTTTGGATGTGGGACATACAGCGAGATGTTTGCTGCTTTTGCGTTTGGCTGTTGGGAGATTTACAGCACAAAGATATCCAGTTGATTTGAAGCAGTTCCGAGAAAGTCTAAGCATAATCCTCACTTTTCCCTCCTGGCACTTTCCATGTGGGAGATATAGCAGGATGTATATTGGTTTTAGGAACTGTCCCCGGACAGTGTGGGCAGAAAAGTTCCTGGCTCCTTGAATGCCGTTTCTGGAGACAGTGCGATCAGTGTGGGAGATATGTCAAGATGTGTGTTGGTTTTGAGGACGGCTTTCTGGAGAGTCTTAGCAAAGAGGTCACAGGGATAATCAGAGCAATTCTCAGAGACACTGAGAACAAGGTCGACAATTCCTCCTGGCACTTTCCCTGTAGGAGATGCTGCAAGACGTTTCTGTATATTGGGCACAGCACTCTGCAGGGTGTTAGCAGAGACTTTCCCGGGACAGTGAAACCCTATGTCAGAGACACTGAGAAGAAGCCCCAACGTTCCTTCCAGGCACTTTCAGTGTGGGTGCCTTCTCCACGTGGTTCCTGGTTTCACTGCAGCTCTGAAGAGAATGTTAGCAAAGAGGTAATCGGGACAGTGCAAACAGTACTCAAAGACAGGGAGAGCAAGCTCTCTCTTGGCACTTTGGATGTGGGACATACAGCGAGATGTTTGCTGCTTTTACATTTGGCTGTTGGGAGATTTACAGCACAAAGATATTTAGTTGATTTGAAGCAGTTCCGAGAAAGTCTAAACATAATCCTCACTTTTCCCTCCTGGCACTTTCCCTGTAGGAGATACCGCAAGACGTTTCTGTATATTGGGCACAGCGCTCTGCAGGCTGTTAGGAGAGACTTTCCCGGGACAGTGAAACCCTATATCAGAGACACTGAGAAGAAGTCCCAACGTTCCTTCCAGGCACTTTCAGAGTTGGTGCCTTCTCCACGTGGTTCCTGGTTTCACTGCAGCTGTGAAGAGAATGTTAGCAAAGAGGTAATCGGGACAGTGCAAACAGTACTCAAAGACAGGGAGAGCAAGCTCTACATTACTCTCTTGGCACTTTGGATGTGGGACATACAGCGAGATGTTTGCTGCTTTTGCGTTTGGCAGTTGGGAGATTTACAGCACAAAGATATCTAGTTGATTTGAAGCAGTTCCGAGAAAGTCTAAGCATAATCCTCACTTTTCCCTCCTGGCACTTTCCCTGCAGGGGATACCGCAAGACGTTTCTGTATATTGGGCACAGTGCTCTGCAGGGTGTTAGCAGAGACTTTCCCGGGACAGTGAAACCCTATGTCAGAGACACTGAAAAGAAGCCCCAACGTTCCTTCCAGGCACTTTCAGTGTGGGTGCCTTCTCCACGTGGTTCCTGGTTTCACTGCAGCTCTGAAGAGAATGTTAGCAAAGAGGTAATCGGGACAGTGCAAACAGTACTCAAAGACAGGGAGAGCAAGCTCTACATTACTCTCTTGGCACTTTGGATGTGGGACATACAGCGAGATGTTTGCTGCTTTTGCGTTTGGCTGTTGGGAGATTTACAGCACAAAGATATCCAGTTGATTTGAAGCAGTTCCGAGAAAGTCTAAGCATAATCCTCACTTTTCCCTCCTGGCACTTTCCATGTGGGAGATATAGCAGGATGTATATTGGTTTTAGGAACTGTCCCCGGACAGTGTGGGCAGAAAAGTTCCTGGCTCCTTGAATGCCGTTTCTGGAGACAGTGCGATCAGTGTGGGAGATATGTCAAGATGTGTGTTGGTTTTGAGGATGGCTTTCTGGAGAGTCTTAGCAAAGAGGTCACAGGAATAATCAGAGCAATTCTCAGAGACACTGAGAACAAGGTCGACAATTCCTCCTGGCACTTTCCCTGTAGGAGATGCTGCAAGACGTTTCTGTATATTGGGCACAGCACTCTGCAGGGTGTTAGCAGAGAGTTTCCCGGGACAGTGAAACCCTATGTCAGAGACACAGAAAAGAAGCCCCAACGTTCCTTCCAGGCACTTTCAGTGTGGGTGCCTTCTCCACGTGGTTCCTGGTTTCACTGCAGCTCTGAAGAGAATGTTAGCAAAGAGGTAATCGGGACAGTGCAAACAGTACTCAAAGACAGGGAGAGCAAGCTCTCTCTTGGCACTTTGGATGTGGGACATACAGCGAGATGTTTGCTGCTTTTGCGTTTGGCTGTTGGGAGATTTACAGCACAAAGATATCCAGTTGATTTGAAGCAGTTCCGAGAAAGTCTAAGCATAATCCTCACTTTTCCCTCCTGGCACTTTCCATGTGGGAGATATAGCAGGATGTATATTGGTTTTAGGAACTGTCCCCGGACAGTGTGGGCAGAAAAGTTCCTGGCTCCTTGAATGCCGTTTCTGGAGACAGTGCGATCAGTGTGGGAGATATGTCAAGATGTGTGTTGGTTTTGAGGACGGCTTTCTGGAGAGTCTTAGCAAAGAGGTCACAGGGATAATCAGAGCAATTCTCAGAGACACTGAGAACAAGGTCGACAATTCCTCCTGGCACTTTCCCTGTAGGAGATGCTGCAAGACGTTTCTGTATATTGGGCACAGCACTCTGCAGGGTGTTAGCAGAGACTTTCCCGGGACAGTGAAACCCTATGTCAGAGACACTGAGAAGAAGCCCCAACGTTCCTTCCAGGCACTTTCAGTGTGGGTGCCTTCTCCACGTGGTTCCTGGTTTCACTGCAGCTCTGAAGAGAATGTTAGCAAAGAGGTAATCGGGACAGTGCAAACAGTACTCAAAGACAGGGAGAGCAAGCTCTCTCTTGGCACTTTGGATGTGGGACATACAGCGAGATGTTTGCTGCTTTTACATTTGGCTGTTGGGAGATTTACAGCACAAAGATATTTAGTTGATTTGAAGCAGTTCCGAGAAAGTCTAAACATAATCCTCACTTTTCCCTCCTGGCACTTTCCCTGTAGGAGATACCGCAAGACGTTTCTGTATATTGGGCACAGCGCTCTGCAGGCTGTTAGGAGAGACTTTCCCGGGACAGTGAAACCCTATATCAGAGACACTGAGAAGAAGTCCCAACGTTCCTTCCAGGCACTTTCAGAGTTGGTGCCTTCTCCACGTGGTTCCTGGTTTCACTGCAGCTGTGAAGAGAATGTTAGCAAAGAGGTAATCGGGACAGTGCAAACAGTACTCAAAGACAGGGAGAGCAAGCTCTACATTACTCTCTTGGCACTTTGGATGTGGGACATACAGCGAGATGTTTGCTGCTTTTGCGTTTGGCTGTTGGGAGATTTACAGCACAAAGATATCCAGTTGATTTGAAGCAGTTCCGAGAAAGTCTAAGCATAATCCTCACTTTTCCCTCCTGGCACTTTCCATGTGGGAGATATAGCAGGATGTATATTGGTTTTAGGAACTGTCCCCGGACAGTGTGGGCAGAAAAGTTCCTGGCTCCTTGAATGCCGTTTCTGGAGACAGTGCGATCAGTGTGGGAGATATGTCAAGATGTGTGTTGGTTTTGAGGACGGCTTTCTGGAGAGTCTTAGCAAAGAGGTCACAGGGATAATCAGAGCAATTCTCAGAGACACTGAGAACAAGGTCGACAATTCCTCCTGGCACTTTCCCTGTAGGAGATGCTGCAAGACGTTTCTGTATATTGGGCACAGCACTCTGCAGGGTGTTAGCAGAGACTTTCCCGGGACAGTGAAACCCTATGTCAGAGACACTGAGAAGAAGCCCCAACGTTCCTTCCAGGCACTTTCAGTGTGGGTGCCTTCTCCACGTGGTTCCTGGTTTCACTGCAGCTCTGAAGAGAATGTTAGCAAAGAGGTAATCGGGACAGTGCAAACAGTACTCAAAGACAGGGAGAGCAAGCTCTACATTACTCTCTTGGCACTTTGGATGTGGGACATAAAGCGAGATGTTTGCTGCTTTTGCGTTTGGCTGTTGGGAGATTTACAGCACAAAGATATCCAGTTGATTTGAAGCAGTTCCGAGAAAGTCTAAGCATAATCCTCACTTTTCCCTCCTGGCACTTTCCATGTGGGAGATATAGCAGGATGTATATTGGTTTTAGGAACTGTCCCCGGACAGTGTGGGCAGAAAAGTTCCTGGCTCCTTGAATGGCGTTTCTGGAGACAGTGCGATCAGTGTGGGAGATATGTCAAGATGTGTGTTGGTTTTGAGGACGGCTTTCTGGAGAGTCTTAGCAAAGAGGTCACAGGGATAATCAGAGCAATTCTCAGAGACACTGAGAACAAGGTCGACAATTCCTCCTGGCACTTTCCCTGTAGGAGATGCTGCAAGACGTTTCTGTATATTGGGCACAGCACTATGCAGGGTGTTAGCAGAGACTTTCCCGGGACAGTGAAACCCTATGTCAGAGACACTGAAAAGAAGCCCCAACGTTCCTTCCAGGCACTTTCAGTGTGGGTGCCTTCTTCACGTGGTTCCTGGTTTCACTGCAGCTCTGAAGAGAATGTTAGCAAAGAGGTAATCGGGACAGTGCAAACAGTACTCAAAGACAGGGAGAGCAAGCTCTCTCTTGGCACTTTGGATGTGGGACATACAGCGAGATGTTTGCTGCTTTTGCGTTTGGCTGTTGGGAGATTTACAGCACAAAGATATCTAGTTGATTTGAAGCAGTTCCGAGAAAGTCTAAGCATAATCCTCACTTTTCCCTCCTGGCACTTTCCCTGCAGGGGATACCGCAAGACGTTTCTGTATATTGGGCACAGCGCTCTGCAGGGTGTTAGCAGAGACTTTCCCGGGACAGTGAAACCCTATGTCAGAGACACTGAAAAGAAGCCCCAACGTTCCTTCCAGGCACTTTCAGTGTGGGTGCCTTCTCCACGTGGTTCCTTGTTTCACTGCAGCTCTGAAGAGAATGTTAGCAAAGAGGTAATCGGGACAGTGCAAACAGTACTCAAAGACAGGGAGAGCAAGCTCTCTCTTGGCACTTTGGATGTGGGACATACAGCGAGATGTTTGCTGCTTTTGCGTTTGGCTGTTGGGAGATTTACAGCACAAAGATATCCAGTTGATTTGAAGCAGTTCCGAGAAAGTCTAAGCATAATCCTCACTTTTCCCTCCTGGCACTTTCCATGTGGGAGATATAGCAGGATGTATATTGGTTTTAGGAACTGTCCCCGGACAGTGTGGGCAGAAAAGTTCCTGGCTCCTTGAATGGCGTTTCTGGAGACAGTGCGATCAGTGTGGGAGATATGTCAAGATGTGTGTTGGTTTTGAGGACGGCTTTCTGGAGAGTCTTAGCAAAGAGGTCACAGGGATAATCAGAGCAATTCTCAGAGACACTGAGAACAAGGTCGACAATTCCTCCTGGCACTTTCCCTGTAGGAGATGCTGCAAGACGTTTCTGTATATTGGGCACAGCGCTCTGCAGGGTGTTAGCAGAGACTTTCCCGGGACAGTGAAACCCTATATCAGAGACACTGAGAAGAAGCCCCAACGTTCCTTCCAGGCATTTTCAGTGTGGGTGCCTTCTTCACGTGGTTCCTGGTTTCACTGCAGCTCTGAAGAGAATGTTAGCAAAGAGGTAATCGGGACAGTGCAAACAGTACTCAAAGACAGGGAGAGCAAGCTCTCTCTTGGCACTTTGGATGTGGGACATACAGCGAGATGTTTGCTGCTTTTACATTTGGCTGTTGCGAGATTTACAGCACAAAGATATTTAGTTGATTTGAAGCAGTTCCGAGAAAGTCTAAACATAATCCTCACTTTTCCCTCCTGGCACTTTCCCTGTTGGGGATACCGCAAGACGTTTCTGTATATTGGGCACAGCGCTCTGCAGGCTGTTAGGAGAGACTTTCCCGGGACAGTGAAACCCTATATCAGAGACACTGAGAAGAAGTCCCAACGTTCCTTCCAGGCACTTTCAGAGTTGGTGCCTTCTCCACGTGGTTCCTGGTTTCACTGCAGCTCTGAAGAGAATGTTAGCAAAGAGGTAATCGGGACAGTGCAAACAGTACTCAAAGACAGGGAGAGCAAGCTCTCTCTTGGCACTTTGGATGTGGGACATACAGCGAGATGTTTGCTGCTTTTGCGTTTGGCTGTTGCGAGATTTACAGCACAAAGATATCCAGTTGATTTGAAGCAGTTCAGAGAAAGTCTAAACATAATCCTCACTTTTCCCTCCTGGCACTTTCCCTGTAGGGGATACCGCAAGACGTTTCTGTATATTGGGCACAGCGCTCTGCAGGGTGTTAGCAGAGACTTTCCCGGGACAGTGAAACCCTATATCAGAGACACTGAGAAGAAGTCCCAACGTTCCTTCCAGGCACTTTCAGAGTTGATGCCTTCTCCACGTGGTTCCTGGTTTCACTGCAGCTCTGAAGAGAATGTTAGCAAAGAGGTAATCGGGACAGTGCAAACAGTACTCAAAGACAGGGAGAGCAAGCTCTACATTACTCTCTTGGCACTTTGGATGTGGGACATACAGCGAGATGTTTGCTGCTTTTGCGTTTGGCAGTTGGGAGATTTACAGCACAAAGATATCTAGTTGATTTGAAGCAGTTCCGAGAAAGTCTAAGCATAATCCTCACTTTTCCCTCCTGGCACTTTCCCTGCAGGGGATACCGCAAGACGTTTCTGTATATTGGGCACAGCGCTCTGCAGGGTGTTAGCAGAGACTTTCCCGGGACAGTGAAACCCTATGTCAGAGACACTGAAAAGAAGCCCCAACGTTCCTTCCAGGCACTTTCAGTGTGGGTGCCTTCTCCACGTGGTTCCTGGTTTCACTGCAGCTCTGAAGAGAATGTTAGCAAAGAGGTAATCGGGACAGTGCAAACAGTACTCAAAGACAGGGAGAGCAAGCTCTACATTACTCTCTTGGCACTTTGGATGTGGGACATACAGCGAGATGTTTGCTGCTTTTGCGTTTGGCTGTTGGGAGATTTACAGCACAAAGATATCCAGTTGATTTGAAGCAGTTCCGAGAAAGTCTAAGCATAATCCTCACTTTTCCCTCCTGGCACTTTCCATGTGGGAGATATAGCAGGATGTATATTGGTTTTAGGAACTGTCCCCGGACAGTGTGGGCAGAAAAGTTCCTGGCTCCTTGAATGGCGTTTCTGGAGACAGTGCGATCAGTGTGGGAGATATGTCAAGATGTGTGTTGGTTTTGAGGACGGCTTTCTGGAGAGTCTTAGCAAAGAGGTCACAGGGATAATCAGAGCAATTCTCAGAGACACTGAGAACAAGGTCGACAATTCCTCCTGGCACTTTCCCTGTAGGAGATGCTGCAAGACTTTTCTGTATATTGGGCACAGCGCTCTGCAGGGTGTTAGCAGAGACTTTCCCGGGACAGTGAAACCCTATATCAGAGACACTGAGAAGAAGCCCCAACGTTCCTTCCAGGCATTTTCAGTGTGGGTGCCTTCTTCACGTGGTTCCTGGTTTCACTGCAGCTCTGAAGAGAATGTTAGCAAAGAGGTAATCGGGACAGTGCAAACAGTACTCAAAGACAGGGAGAGCAAGCTCTCTCTTGGCACTTTGGATGTGGGACATACAGCGAGATGTTTGCTGCTTTTACATTTGGCTGTTGGGAGATTTACAGCACAAAGATATTTAGTTGATTTGAAGCAGTTCCGAGAAAGTCTAAACATAATCCTCACTTTTCCCTCCTGGCACTTTCCCTGTAGGGGATACCGCAAGACGTTTCTGTATATTGGGCACAGCGCTCTGCAGGCTGTTAGGAGAGACTTTCCCGGGACAGTGAAACCCTATATCAGAGACACTGAGAAGAAGTCCCAACGTTCCTTCCAGGCACTTTCAGAGTTGGTGCCTTCTCCACGTGGTTCCTGGTTTCACTGCAGCTCTGAAGAGAATGTTAGCAAAGAGGTAATCGGGACAGTGCAAACAGTACTCAAAGACAGGGAGAGCAAGCTCTCTCTTGGCACTTTGGATGTGGGACATACAGCGAGATGTTTGCTGCTTTTGCGTTTGGCTGTTGCGAGATTTACAGCACAAAGATATCCAGTTGATTTGAAGCAGTTCAGAGAAAGTCTAAACATAATCCTCACTTTTCCCTCCTGGCACTTTCCCTGTAGGGGATACCGCAAGACGTTTCTGTATATTGGGCACAGCGCTCTGCAGGCTGTTAGGAGAGACTTTCCCGGGACAGTGAAACCCTATATCAGAGACACTGAGAAGAAGTCCCAACGTTCCTTCCAGGCACTTTCAGAGTTGGTGCCTTCTCCACGTGGTTCCTGGTTTCACTGCAGCTCTGAAGAGAATGTTAGCAAAGAGGTAATCGGGACAGTGCAAACAGTACTCAAAGACAGGGAGAGCAAGCTCTACATTACTCTCTTGGCACTTTGGATGTGGGACATACAGCGAGATGTTTGCTGCTTTTGCGTTTGGCAGTTGGGAGATTTACAGCACAAAGATATCTAGTTGATTTGAAGCAGTTCCGAGAAAGTCTAAGCATAATCCTCACTTTTCCCTCCTGGCACTTTCCCTGCAGGGGATACCGCAAGACGTTTCTGTATATTGGGCACAGTGCTCTGCAGGGTGTTAGCAGAGACTTTCCCGGGACAGTGAAACCCTATGTCAGAGACACTGAAAAGAAGCCCCAACGTTCCTTCCAGGCACTTTCAGTGTGGGTGCCTTCTCCACGTGGTTCCTGGTTTCACTGCAGCTCTGAAGAGAATGTTAGCAAAGAGGTAATCGGGACAGTGCAAACAGTACTCAAAGACAGGGAGAGCAAGCTCTACATTACTCTCTTGGCACTTTGGATGTGGGACATACAGCGAGATGTTTGCTGCTTTTGCGTTTGGCTGTTGGGAGATTTACAGCACAAAGATATCCAGTTGATTTGAAGCAGTTCCGAGAAAGTCTAAGCATAATCCTCACTTTTCCCTCCTGGCACTTTCCATGTGGGAGATATAGCAGGATGTATATTGGTTTTAGGAACTGTCCCCGGACAGTGTGGGCAGAAAAGTTCCTGGCTCCTTGAATGCCGTTTCTGGAGACAGTGCGATCAGTGTGGGAGATATGTCAAGATGTGTGTTGGTTTTGAGGACGGCTTTCTGGAGAGTCTTAGCAAAGAGGTCACAGGGATAATCAGAGCAATTCTCAGAGACACTGAGAACAAGGTCGACAATTCCTCCTGGCACTTTCCCTGTAGGAGATGCTGCAAGACGTTTCTGTATATTGGGCACAGCACTCTGCAGGGTGTTAGCAGAGACTTTCCCGGGACAGTGAAACCCTATGTCAGAGACACTGAAAAGAAGCCCCAACGTTCCTTCCAGGCACTTTCAGTGTGGGTGCCTTCTCCACGTGGTTCCTGGTTTCACTGCAGCTCTGAAGAGAATGTTAGCAAAGAGGTAATCGGGACAGTGCAAACAGTACTCAAAGACAGGGAGAGCAAGCTCTACATTACTCTCTTGGCACTTTGGATGTGGGACATACAGCGAGATGTTTGCTGCTTTTGCGTTTGGCTGTTGGGAGATTTACAGCACAAAGATATCCAGTTGATTTGAAGCAGTTCCGAGAAAGTCTAAGCATAATCCTCACTTTTCCCTCCTGGCACTTTCCATGTGGGAGATATAGCAGGATGTATATTGGTTTTAGGAACTGTCCCCGGACAGTGTGGGCAGAAAAGTTCCTGGCTCCTTGAATGGCGTTTCTGGAGACAGTGCGATCAGTGTGGGAGATATGTCAAGATGTGTGTTGGTTTTGAGGACGGCTTTCTGGAGAGTCTTAGCAAAGAGGTCACAGGGATAATCAGAGCAATTCTCAGAGACACTGAGAACAAGGTCGACAATTCCTCCTGGCACTTTCCCTGTAGGAGATGCTGCAAGACGTTTCTGTATATTGGGCACAGCACTCTGCAGGGTGTTAGCAGAGACTTTCCCGGGACAGTGAAACCCTATGTCAGAGACACTGAGAAGAAGCCCCAAAGTTCCTTCCAGGCACTTTCAGTGTGGGTGCCTTCTCCACGTGGTTCCTGGTTTCACTGCAGCTCTGAAGAGAATGTTAGCAAAGAGGTAATCGGGACAGTGCAAACAGTACTCAAAGACAGGGAGAGCAAGCTCTCTCTTGGCACTTTGGATGTGGGACATACAGCGAGATGTTTGCTGCTTTTGCGTTTGGCTGTTGGGAGATTTACAGCACAAAGATATCTAGTTGATTTGAAGCAGTTCCGAGAAAGTCTAAACATAATCCTCACTTTTCCCTCCTGGCACTTTCCCTGTAGGAGATACCGCAAGACGTTTCTGTATATTGGGCACAGCGCTCTGCAGGCTGTTAGGAGAGACTTTCCCGGGACAGTGAAACCCTATATCAGAGACACTGAGAAGAAGTCCCAACGTTCCTTCCAGGCACTTTCAGAGTTGGTGCCTTCTCCACGTGGTTCCTGGTTTCACTGCAGCTCTGAAGAGAATGTTAGCAAAGAGGTAATCGGGACAGTGCAAACAGTACTCAAAGACAGGGAGAGCAAGCTCTACATTACTCTCTTGGCACTTTGGATGTGGGACATACAGCGAGATGTTTGCTGCTTTTGCGTTTGGCAGTTGGGAGATTTACAGCACAAAGATATCTAGTTGATTTGAAGCAGTTCCGAAAAAGTCTAAGCATAATCCTCACTTTTCCCTCCTGGCACTTTCCCTGCAGGGGATACCGCAAGACGTTTCTGTATATTGGGCACAGCGCTCTGCAGGGTGTTAGCAGAGACTTTCCCGGGACAGTGAAACCCTATGTCAGAGACACTGAAAAGAAGCCCCAACGTTCCTTCCAGGCACTTTCAGTGTGGGTGCCTTCTCCACGTGGTTCCTGGTTTCACTGCAGCTCTGAAGAGAATGTTAGCAAAGAGGTAATCGGGACAGTGCAAACAGTACTCAAAGACAGGGAGAGCAAGCTCTACATTACTCTCTTGGCACTTTGGATGTGGGACATACAGCGAGATGTTTGCTGCTTTTGCGTTTGGCTGTTGGGAGATTTACAGCACAAAGATATCCAGTTGATTTGAAGCAGTTCCGAGAAAGTCTAAGCATAATCCTCACTTTTCCCTCCTGGCACTTTCCATGTGGGAGATATAGCAGGATGTATATTGGTTTTAGGAACTGTCCCCGGACAGTGTGGGCAGAAAAGTTCCTGGCTCCTTGAATGGCGTTTCTGGAGACAGTGCGATCAGTGTGGGAGATATGTCAAGATGTGTGTTGGTTTTGAGGACGGCTTTCTGGAGAGTCTTAGCAAAGAGGTCACAGGGATAATCAGAGCAATTCTCAGAGACACTGAGAACAAGGTCGACAATTCCTCCTGGCACTTTCCCTGTAGGAGATGCTGCAAGACGTTTCTGTATATTGGGCACAGCACTCTGCAGGGTGTTAGCAGAGACTTTCCCGGGACAGTGAAACCCTATGTCAGAGACACTGAAAAGAAGCCCCAACGTTCCTTCCAGGCACTTTCAGTGTGGGTGCCTTCTCCACGTGGTTCCTGGTTTCACTGCAGCTCTGAAGAGAATGTTAGCAAAGAGGTAATCGGGACAGTGCAAACAGTACTCAAAGACAGGGAGAGCAAGCTCTACATTACTCTCTTGGCACTTTGGATGTGGGACATACAGCGAGATGTTTGCTGCTTTTGCGTTTGGCTGTTGGGAGATTTACAGCACAAAGATATCCAGTTGATTTGAAGCAGTTCCGAGAAAGTCTAAGCATAATCCTCACTTTTCCCTCCTGGCACTTTCCATGTGGGAGATATAGCAGGATGTATATTGGTTTTAGGAACTGTCCCCGGACAGTGTGGGCAGAAAAGTTCCTGGCTCCTTGAATGCCGTTTCTGGAGACAGTGCGATCAGTGTGGGAGATATGTCAAGATGTGTGTTGGTTTTGAGGACGGCTTTCTGGAGAGTCTTAGCAAAGAGGTCACAGGGATAATCAGAGCAATTCTCAGAGACACTGAGAACAAGGTCGACAATTCCTACTGGCACTTTCCCTGTAGGAGATGCTGCAAGACGTTTCTGTATATTGGGCACAGCACTCTGCAGGGTGTTAGCAGAGACTTTCCCGGGACAGTGAAACCCTATGTCAGAGACACTGAGAAGAAGCCCCAAAGTTCCTTCCAGGCACTTTCAGTGTGGGTGCCTTCTCCACGTGGTTCCTGGTTTCACTGCAGCTCTGAAGAGAATGTTAGCAAAGAGGTAATCGGGACAGTGCAAACAGTACTCAAAGACAGGGAGAGCAAGCTCTCTCTTGGCACTTTGGATGTGGGACATACAGCGAGATGTTTGCTGCTTTTGCGTTTGGCTGTTGGGAGATTTACAGCACAAAGATATCTAGTTGATTTGAAGCAGTTCCGAGAAAGTCTAAGCATAATCCTCACTTTTCCCTCCTGGCACTTTCCCTGCAGGGGATACCGCAAGACGTTTCTGTATATTGGGCACAGCGCTCTGCAGGGTGTTAGCAGAGACTTTCCCGGGACAGTGAAACCCTATGTCAGAGACACTGAAAAGAAGCCCCAACGTTCCTTCCAGGCACTTTCAGTGTGGGTGCCTTCTCCACGTGGTTCCTGGTTTCAGTGCAGCTCTGAAGAGAATGTTAGCAAAGAGGTAATCGGGACAGTGCAAACAGTACTCAAAGACAGGGAGAGCAAGCTCTACATTACTCTCTTGGCACTTTGGATGTGGGACATACAGCGAGATGTTTGCTGCTTTTGCGTTTGGCTGTTGGGAGATTTACAGCACAAAGATATCTAGTTGATTTGAAGCAGTTCCGAGAAAGTCTAAGCATAATCCTCACTTTTCCCTCCTGGCACTTTCCCTGCAGGGGATACCGCAAGACGTTTCTGTATATTGGGCACAGCGCTCTGCAGGGTGTTAGCAGAGACTTTCCCGGGACAGTGAAACCCTATGTCAGAGACACTGAAAAGAAGCCCCAACGTTCCTTCCAGGCACTTTCAGTGTGGGTGCCTTCTCCACGTGGTTCCTGGTTTCACTGCAGCTCTGAAGAGAATGTTAGCAAAGAGGTAATCGGGACAGTGCAAACAGTACTCAAAGACAGGGAGAGCAAGCTCTACATTACTCTCTTGGCACTTTGGATGTGGGACATACAGCGAGATGTTTGCTGCTTTTGCGTTTGGCTGTTGGGAGATTTACAGCACAAAGATATCCAGTTGATTTGAAGCAGTTCCAAGAAAGTCTAAGCATAATCCTCACTTTTCCCTCCTGGCACTTTCCATGTGGGAGATATAGCAGGATGTATATTGGTTTTAGGAACTGTCCCCGGACAGTGTGGGCAGAAAAGTTCCTGGCTCCTTGAATGCCGTTTCTGGAGACAGTGCGATCAGTGTGGGAGATATGTCAAGATGTGTGTTGGTTTTGAGGACGGCTTTCTGGAGAGTCTTAGCAAAGAGATCACAGGGATAATCAGAGCAATTCTCAGAGACACTGAGAACAAGGTCGACAATTCCTCCTGGCACTTTCCCTGTAGGAGATACTGCAAGACGTTTCTGTATATTGGGCACAGCACTCTGCAGGGTGTTAGCAGAGACTTTCCCGGGACAGTGAAACCATATGTCAGAGACACTGAGAAGAAGCCCCAAAGTTCCCTCCAGGCACATTCAGTCTGGGTGCCTTCTCCACGTGGTTCCTGGTTTCCCTGCAGCTCTGAAGAGAATGTTAGCAAAGAGGTAATCGGGACAGTGCAAACAGTACTCAAAGACAGGGAGAGCAAGCTCTCTCTTGGCACTTTGGATGTGGGACATACAGCGAGATGTTTGCTGCTTTTGCGTTTGGCTGTTGGGAGATTTACAGCACAAAGATATCTAGTTGATTTGAAGCAGTTCCGAGAAAGTCTAAGCATAATCCTCACTTTTCCCTCCTGGCACTTTCCCTGCAGGGGATACCGCAAGACGTTTCTGTATATTGGGCACAGCGCTCTGCAGGGTGTTAGCAGAGACTTTCCCGGGACAGTGAAACCCTATGTCAGAGACACTGAAAAGAAGCCCCAACGTTCCTTCCAGGCACTTTCAGTGTGGGTGCCTTCTCCACGTGGTTCCTGGTTTCCCTGCAGCTCTGAAGAGAATGTTAGCAAAGAGGTAATCGGGACAGTGCAAACAGTACTCAAAGACAGGGAGAGCAAGCTCTTTCTTGGCACTTTGGATGTGGGACATACAGCGAGATGTTTGCTGCTTTTGCGTTTGGCTGTTGGGAGATTTACAGCACAAAGATATCCAGTTGATTTGAAGCAGTTCCGAGAAAGTCTAAGCATAATCCTCACTTTTCCCTCCTGGCACTTTCCATGTGGGAGATATAGCAGGATCTATATTGGTTTTAGGAACTGTCCCCGGACAGTGTGGGCAGAAAAGTTCCTGGCTCCTTGAATGGCGTTTCTGGAGACAGTGCGATCAGTGTGGGAGATATGTCAAGATGTGTGTTGGTTTTGAGGACGGCTTTCTGGAGAGTCTTAGCAAAGAGGTCACAGGGATAATCAGAGCAATTCTCAGAGACACTGAGAACAAGGTCGACAATTCCTCCTGGCACTTTCCCTGTAGGAGATGCTGCAAGACGTTTCTGTATATTGGGCACAGCGCTCTGCAGGGTGTTAGCAGAGACTTTCCCGGGACAGTGAAACCCTATATCAGAGACACTGAGAAGAAGCCCCAACGTTCCTTCCAGGCATTTTCAGTGTGGGTGCCTTCTTCACGTGGTTCCTGGTTTCACTGCAGCTCTGAAGAGAATGTTAGCAAAGAGGTAATCGGGACAGTGCAAACAGTACTCAAAGACAGGGAGAGCAAGCTCTCTCTTGGCACTTTGGATGTGGGACATACAGCGAGATGTTTGCTGCTTTTACATTTGGCTGTTGGGAGATTTACAGCACAAAGATATTTAGTTGATTTGAAACAGTTCAGAGAAAGTCTAAACATAATCCTCACTTTTCCCTCCTGGCACTTTCCCTGTAGGGGATACCGCAAGACGTTTCTGTATATTGGGCACAGCGCTCTGCAGGCTGTTAGGAGAGACTTTCCCGGGACAGTGAAACCCTATATCAGAGACACTGAGAAGAAGTCCCAACGTTCCTTCCAGGCACTTTCAGAGTTGGTGCCTTCTCCACGTGGTTCCTGGTTTCACTGCAGCTCTGAAGAGAATGTTAGCAAAGAGGTAATCGGGACAGTGCAAACAGTACTCAAAGACAGGGAGAGCAAGCTCTCTCTTGGCACTTTGGATGTGGGACATACAGCGAGATGTTTGCTGCTTTTGCGTTTGGCTGTTGCGAGATTTACAGCACAAAGATATCCAGTTGATTTGAAGCAGTTCAGAGAAAGTCTAAACATAATCCTCACTTTTCCCTCCTGGCACTTTCCCTGTAGGGGATACCGCAAGACGTTTCTGTATATTGGGCACAGCGCTCTGCAGGGTGTTAGCAGAGACTTTCCCGGGACAGTGAAACCCTATATCAGAGACACTGAGAAGAAGTCCCAACGTTCCTTCCAGGCACTTTCAGGGTTGGTGCCTTCTCCACGTGGTTCCTGGTTTCACTGCAGCTCTGAAGAGAATGTTAGCAAAGAGGTAATCGGGACAGTGCAAACAGTACTCAAAGACAGGGAGAGCAAGCTCTACATTACTCTCTTGGCACTTTGGATGTGGGACATACAGCGAGATGTTTGCTGCTTTTGCGTTTGGCAGTTGGGAGATTTACAGCACAAAGATATCTAGTTGATTTGAAGCAGTTCCGAGAAAGTCTAAGCATAATCCTCACTTTTCCCTCCTGGCACTTTCCCTGCAGGGGATACCGCAAGACGTTTCTGTATATTGGGCACAGCGCTCTGCAGGGTGTTAGCAGAGACTTTCCCGGGACAGTGAAACCCTATGTCAGAGACACTGAAAAGAAGCCCCAACGTTCCTTCCAGGCACTTTCAGTGTGGGTGCCTTCTCCACGTGGTTCCTGGTTTCACTGCAGCTCTGAAGAGAATGTTAGCAAAGAGGTAATCGGGACAGTGCAAACAGTACTCAAAGACAGGGAGAGCAAGCTCTACATTACTCTCTTGGCACTTTGGATGTGGGACATACAGCGAGATGTTTGCTGCTTTTGCGTTTGGCTGTTGGGAGATTTACAGCACAAAGATATCCAGTTGATTTGAAGCAGTTCCGAGAAAGTCTAAGCATAATCCTCAGTTTTCCCTCCTGGCACTTTCCATGTGGGAGATATAGCAGGATGTATATTGGTTTTAGGAACTGTCCCCGGACAGTGTGGGCAGAAAAGTTCCTGGCTCCTTGAATGGCGTTTCTGGAGACAGTGCGATCAGTGTGGGAGATATGTCAAGATGTGTGTTGGTTTTGAGGACGGCTTTCTGGAGAGTCTTAGCAAAGAGGTCACAGGGATAATCAGAGCAATTCTCAGAGACACTGAGAACAAGGTCGACAATTCCTCCTGGCACTTTCCCTGTAGGAGATGCTGCAAGACGTTTCTGTATATTGGGCACAGCACTCTGCAGGGTGTTAGCAGAGACTTTCCCGGGACAGTGAAACCCTATGTCAGAGACACTGAAAAGAAGCCCCAAAGTTCCTTCCAGGCACTTTCAGTGTGGGTGCCTTCTCCACGTGGTTCCTGGTTTCACTGCAGCTCTGAAGAGAATGTTAGCAAAGAGGTAATCGGGACAGTGCAAACAGTACTCAAAGACAGGGAGAGCAAGCTCTACATTACTCTCTTGGCACTTTGGATGTGGGACATACAGCGAGATGTTTGCTGCTTTTGCGTTTGGCTGTTGGGAGATTTACAGCACAAAGATATCCAGTTGATTTGAAGCAGTTCCGAGAAAGTCTAAGCATAATCCTCACTTTTCCCTCCTGGCACTTTCCATGTGGGAGATATAGCAGGATGTATATTGGTTTTACGAACTGTCCCCGGACAGTGTGGGCAGAAAAGTTCCTGGCTCCTTGAATGGCGTTTCTGGAGACAGTGCGATCAGTGTGGGAGATATGTCAAGATGTGTGTTGGTTTTGAGGACGGCTTTCTGGAGAGTCTTAGCAAAGAGGTCACAGGGATAATCAGAGCAATTCTCAGAGACACTGAGAACAAGGTCGACAATTCCTCCTGGCACTTTCCCTGTAGGAGATGCTGCAAGACGTTTCTGTATATTGGGCACAGCACTCTGCAGGGTGTTAGCAGAGACTTTCCCGGGACAGTGAAACCCTATGTCAGAGACACTGAGAAGAAGCCCCAAAGTTCCTTCCAGGCACTTTCAGTGTGGGTGCCTTCTCCACGTGGTTCCTGGTTTCACTGCAGCTCTGAAGAGAATGTTAGCAAAGAGGTAATCGGGACAGTGCAAACAGTACTCAAAGACAGGGAGAGCAAGCTCTCTCTTGGCACTTTGGATGTGGGACATACAACGAGATGTTTGCTGCTTTTGCGTTTGGCTGTTGGGAGATTTACAGCACAAAGATATCTAGTTGATTTGAAGCAGTTCCGAGAAAGTCTAAGCATAATCCTCACTTTTCCCTCCTGGCACTTTCCCTGCAGGGGATACCGCAAGACGTTTCTGTATATTGGGCACAGCGCTCTGCAGGGTGTTAGCAGAGACTTTCCCGGGACAGTGAAACCCTATGTCAGAGACACTGAAAAGAAGCCCCAACGTTCCTTCCAGGCACTTTCAGTGTGGGTGCCTTCTCCACGTGGTTCCTGGTTTCAGTGCAGCTCTGAAGAGAATGTTAGCAAAGAGGTAATCGGGACAGTGCAAACAGTACTCAAAGACAGGGAGAGCAAGCTCTACATTACTCTCTTGGCACTTTGGATGTGGGACATACAGCGAGATGTTTGCTGCTTTTACATTTGGCTGTTGGGAGATTTACAGCACAAAGATATCTAGTTGATTTGAAGCAGTTCAGAGAAAGTCTAAGCATAATCCTCACTTTTCCCTCCTGGCACTTTCCCTGCAGGGGATACCGCAAGACGTTTCTGTATATTGGGCACAGCGCTCTGCAGGGTGTTAGCAGAGACTTTCCCGGGACAGTGAAACCCTATGTCAGAGACACTGAAAAGAAGCCCCAACGTTCCTTCCAGGCACTTTCAGTGTGGGTGCCTTCTCCACGTGGTTCCTGGTTTCACTGCAGCTCTGAAGAGAATGTTAGCAAAGAGGTAATCAGGACAGTGCAAACAGTACTCAAAGACAGGGAGAGCAAGCTCTACATTACTCTCTTGGCACTTTGGATGTGGGACATACAGCGAGATGTTTGCTGCTTTTGCGTTTGGCTGTTGGGAGATTTACAGCACAAAGATATCCAGTTGATTTGAAGCAGTTCCGAGAAAGTCTAAGCATAATCCTCACTTTTCCCTCCTGGCACTTTCCATGTGGGAGATATAGCAGGATGTATATTGGTTTTAGGAACTGTCCCCGGACAGTGTGGGCAGAAAAGTTCCTGGCTCCTTGAATGGCGTTTCTGGAGACAGTGCGATCAGTGTGGGAGATATGTCAAGATGTGTGTTGGTTTTGAGGACGGCTTTCTGGAGAGTCTTAGCAAAGAGGTCACAGGGATAATCAGAGCAATTCTCAGAGACACTGAGAACAAGGTCGACAATTCCTCCTGGCACTTTCCCTGTAGGAGATGCTGCAAGAAGTTTCTGTATATTGGGCACAGCACTCTGCAGGGTGTTAGCAGAGACTTTCCCGGGACAGTGAAACCCTATGTCAGAGACACTGAGAAGAAGCCCCAAAGTTCCTTCCAGGCACTTTCAGTGTGGGTGCCTTCTCCACGTGGTTCCTGGTTTCACTGCAGCTCTGAAGAGAATGTTAGCAAAGAGGTAATCGGGACAGTGCAAACAGTACTCAAAGACAGGGAGAGCAAGCTCTCTCTTGGCACTTTGGATGTGGGACATACAGCGAGATGTTTGCTGCTTTTGCGTTTGGCTGTTGGGAGATTTACAGCACAAAGATATCCAGTTGATTTGAAGCAGTTCAGAGAAAGTCTAAGCATAATCCTCACTTTTCCCTCCTGGCACTTTCCCTGTAGGGGATACCGCAAGACGTTTCTGTATATTGGGCACAGCGCTCTGCAGGCTGTTAGCAGAGACTTTCCCGGGACAGTGAAACCCTATATCAGAGACACTGAGAAGAAGCCCCAACGTTCCTTCCAGGCACTTTCAGTGTGGGTGCCTTCTCCACGTGGTTCCTGGTTTCAGTGCAGCTCTGAAGAGAATGTTAGCAAAGAGGTAATCGGGACAGTGCAAACAGTACTCAAAGACAGGGAGAGCAAGCTCTACATTACTCTCTTGGCACTTTGGATGTGGGACATACAGCGAGATGTTTGCTGCTTTTGCGTTTGGCTGTTGGGAGATTTACAGCACAAAGATATCTAGTTGATTTGAAGCAGTTCCGAGAAAGTCTAAGCATAATCCTCACTTTTCCCTCCTGGCACTTTCCCTGCAGGGGATACCGCAAGACGTTTCTGTATATTGGGCACAGCGCTCTGCAGGGTGTTAGCAGAGACTTTCCCGGGACAGTGAAACCCTATGTAAGAGACACTGAGAAGAAGCCCCAACGTTCCTTCCAGGCACTTTCAGTGTGGGTGCCTTCTCCACGTGGTTCCTGGTTTCACTGCAGCTCTGAAGAGAATGTTAGCAAAGAGGTAATCGGGACAGTGCAAACAGTACTCAAAGACAGGGAGAGCAAGCTCTACATTACTCTCTTGGCACTTTGGATGTGGGACATACAGCGAGATGTTTGCTGCTTTTGCGTTTGGCTGTTGGGAGATTTACAGCACAAAGATATCCAGTTGATTTGAAGCAGTTCCGAGAAAGTCTAAGCATAATCCTCACTTTTCCCTCCTGGCACTTTCCATGTGGGAGATATAGCAGGATGTATATTGGTTTTAGGAACTGTCCCCGGACAGTGTGGGCAGAAAAGTTCCTGGCTCCTTGAATGCCGTTTCTGGAGACAGTGCGATCAGTGTGGGAGATATGTCAAGATGTGTGTTGGTTTTGAGGACGGCTTTCTGGAGAGTCTTAGCAAAGAGGTCACAGGGATAATCAGAGCAATTCTCAGAGACACTGAGAACAAGGTCGACAATTCCTCCTGGCACTTTCCCTGTAGGAGATGCTGCAAGACATTTCTGTATATTGGGCACAGCACTCTGCAGGGTGTTAGCAGAGACTTTCCCGGGACAGTGAAACCCTATGTCAGAGACACTGAAAAGAAGCCCCAACGTTCCTTCCAGGCACTTTCAGTGTGGGTGCCTTCTCCACGTGGTTCCTGGTTTCACTGCAGCTCTGAAGAGAATGTTAGCAAAGAGGTAATCGGGACAGTGCAAACAGTACTCAAAGACAGGGAGAGCAAGCTCTACATTACTCTCTTGGCACTTTGGATGTGGGACATACAGCGAGATGTTTGCTGCTTTTGCGTTTGGCTGTTGGGAGATTTACAGCACAAAGATATCCAGTTGATTTGAAGCAGTTCCGAGAAAGTCTAAGCATAATCCTCACTTTTCCCTCCTGGCACTTTCCATGTGGGAGATATAGCAGGATGTATATTGGTTTTAGGAACTGTCCCCGGACAGTGTGGGCAGAAAAGTTCCTGGCTCCTTGAATGCCGTTTCTGGAGACAGTGCGATCAGTGTGGGAGATATGTCAAGATGTGTGTTGGTTTTGAGGACGGCTTTCTGGAGAGTCTTAGCAAAGAGGTCACAGGGATAATCAGAGCAATTCTCAGAGACACTGAGAACAAGGTCGACAATTCCTCCTGGCACTTTCCCTGTAGGAGATGCTGCAAGACGTTTAAGTATATTGGGCACAGCACTCTGCAGGGTGTTAGCAGAGACTTTCCCGGGACAGTGAAACCCTATATCAGAGACACTGAGAAGAAGCCCCATGGTTCCTTCCAGGCATTTTCAGTGTGGGTGCCTTCTCCACGTGGTTCCTGGTTTCACTGCAGCTCTGAAGAGAATGTTAGCAAAGAGGTAATCGGGACAGTGCAAACAGTACTCAAAGACAGGGAGAGCAAGCTCTCTCTTGGCACTTTGTATGTGGGACATACAGCGAGATGTTTGCTGCTTTTGCGTTTGGCTGTTGGGAGATTTACAGCACAAAGATATCTAGTTGATTTGAAGCAGTTCCGAGAAAGTCTAAGCATAATCCTCACTTTTCCCTCCTGGCACTTTCCCTGCAGGGGATACCGCAAGACGTTTCTGTATATTGGGCACAGCGCTCTGCAGGGTGTTAGCAGAGACTTTCCCGGGACAGTGAAACCCTATGTCAGAGACACTGAAAAGAAGCCCCAACGTTCCTTCCAGGCACTTTCAGTGTGGGTGCCTTCTCCACGTGGTTCCTGGTTTCAGTGCAGCTCTGAAGAGAATGTTAGCAAAGAGGTAATCGGGACAGTGCAAACAGTACTCAAAGACAGGGAGAGCAAGCTCTACATTACTCTCTTGGCACTTTGGATGTGGGACATACAGCGAGATGTTTGCTGCTTTTGCGTTTGGCTGTTGGGAGATTTACAGCACAAAGATATCTAGTTGATTTGAAGCAGTTCCGAGAAAGTCTAAGCATAATCCTCACTTTTCCCTCCTGGCACTTTCCCTGCAGGGGATACCGCAAGACGTTTCTGTATATTGGGCACAGCGCTCTGCAGGGTGTTAGCAGAGACTTTCCCGGGACAGTGAAACCCTATGTAAGAGACACTGAGAAGAAGCCCCAACGTTCCTTCCAGGCACTTTCAGTGTGGGTGCCTTCTCCACGTGGTTCCTGGTTTCACTGCAGCTCTGAAGAGAATGTTAGCAAAGAGGTAATCGGGACAGTGCAAACAGTACTCAAAGACAGGGAGAGCAAGCTCTACATTACTCTCTTGGCACTTTGGATGTGGGACATACAGCGAGATGTTTGCTGCTTTTGCGTTTGGCTGTTGGGAGATTTACAGCACAAAGATATCCAGTTGATTTGAAGCAGTTCCGAGAAAGTCTAAGCATAATCCTCACTTTTCCCTCCTGGCACTTTCCATGTGGGAGATATAGCAGGATGTATATTGGTTTTAGGAACTGTCCCCGGACAGTGTGGGCAGAAAAGTTCCTGGCTCCTTGAATGCCGTTTCTGGAGACAGTGCGATCAGTGTGGGAGATATGTCAAGATGTGTGTTGGTTTTGAGGACGGCTTTCTGGAGAGTCTTAGCAAAGAGGTCACAGGGATAATCAGAGCAATTCTCAGAGACACTGAGAACAAGGTCGACAATTCCTCCTGGCACTTTCCCTGTAGGAGATGCTGCAAGACATTTCTGTATATTGGGCACAGCACTCTGCAGGGTGTTAGCAGAGACTTTCCCGGGACAGTGAAACCCTATGTCAGAGACACTGAAAAGAAGCCCCAACGTTCCTTCCAGGCACTTTCAGTGTGGGTGCCTTCTCCACGTGGTTCCTGGTTTCACTGCAGCTCTGAAGAGAATGTTAGCAAAGAGGTAATCGGGACAGTGCAAACAGTACTCAAAGACAGGGAGAGCAAGCTCTACATTACTCTCTTGGCACTTTGGATGTGGGACATACAGCGAGATGTTTGCTGCTTTTACGTTTGGCTGTTGGGAGATTTACAGCACAAAGATATCCAGTTGATTTGAAGCAGTTCCGAGAAAGTCTAAGCATAATCCTCACTTTTCCCTCCTGGCACTTTCCATGTGGGAGATATAGCAGGATGTATATTGGTTTTAGGAACTGTCCCCGGACAGTGTGGGCAGAAAAGTTCCTGGCTCCTTGAATGCTGTTTCTGGAGACAGTGCGATCAGTGTGGGAGATATGTCAAGATGTGTGTTGGTTTTGAGGACGGCTTTCTGGAGAGTCTTAGCAAAGAGGTCACAGGGATAATCAGAGCAATTCTCAGAGACACTGAGAACAAGGTCGACAATTCCTCCTGGCACTTTCCCTGTAGGAGATGCTGCAAGACGTTTAAGTATATTGGGCACAGCACTCTGCAGGGTGTTAGCAGAGACTTTCCCGGGACAGTGAAACCCTATATCAGAGACACTGAGAAGAAGCCCCATGGTTCCTTCCAGGCATTTTCAGTGTGGGTGCCTTCTCCACGTGGTTCCTGGTTTCACTGCAGCTCTGAAGAGAATGTTAGCAAAGAGGTAATCGGGACAGTGCAAACAGTACTCAAAGACAGGGAGAGCAAGCTCTCTCTTGGCACTTTGTATGTGGGACATACAGCGAGATGTTTGCTGCTTTTGCGTTTGGCTGTTGGGAGATTTACAGCACAAAGATATCTAGTTGATTTGAAGCAGTTCCGAGAAAGTCTAAGCATAATCCTCACTTTTCCCTCCTGGCACTTTCCCTGCAGGGGATACCGCAAGACGTTTCTGTATATTGGGCACAGCGCTCTGCAGGGTGTTAGCAGAGACTTTCCCGGGACAGTGAAACCCTATGTCAGAGACACTGAAAAGAAGCCCCAACGTTCCTTCCAGGCACTTTCAGTGTGGGTGCCTTCTCCACGTGGTTCCTGGTTTCAGTGCAGCTCTGAAGAGAATGTTAGCAAAGAGGTAATCGGGACAGTGCAAACAGTACTCAAAGACAGGGAGAGCAAGCTCTACATTACTCTCTTGGCACTTTGGATGTGGGACATACAGCGAGATGTTTGCTGCTTTTGCGTTTGGCTGTTGGGAGATTTACAGCACAAAGATATCTAGTTGATTTGAAGCAGTTCCGAGAAAGTCTAAGCATAATCCTCACTTTTCCCTCCTGGCACTTTCCCTGCAGGGGATACCGCAAGACGTTTCTGTATATTGGGCACAGCGCTCTGCAGGGTGTTAGCAGAGACTTTCCCGGGACAGTGAAACCCTATGTAAGAGACACTGAGAAGAAGCCCCAACGTTCCTTCCAGGCACTTTCAGTGTGGGTGCCTTCTCCACGTGGTTCCTGGTTTCACTGCAGCTCTGAAGAGAATGTTAGCAAAGAGGTAATCGGGACAGTGCAAACAGTACTCAAAGACAGGGAGAGCAAGCTCTACATTACTCTCTTGGCACTTTGGATGTGGGACATACAGCGAGATGTTTGCTGCTTTTGCGTTTGGCTGTTGGGAGATTTACAGCACAAAGATATCCAGTTGATTTGAAGCAGTTCCGAGAAAGTCTAAGCATAATCCTCACTTTTCCCTCCTGGCACTTTCCATGTGGGAGATATAGCAGGATGTATATTGGTTTTAGGAACTGTCCCCGGACAGTGTGGGCAGAAAAGTTCCTGGCTCCTTGAATGCCGTTTCTGGAGACAGTGCGATCAGTGTGGGAGATATGTCAAGATGTGTGTTGGTTTTGAGGACGGCTTTCTGGAGAGTCTTAGCAAAGAGGTCACAGGGATAATCAGAGCAATTCTCAGAGACACTGAGAACAAGGTCGACAATTCCTCCTGGCACTTTCCCTGTAGGAGATGCTGCAAGACATTTCTGTATATTGGGCACAGCACTCTGCAGGGTGTTAGCAGAGACTTTCCCGGGACAGTGAAACCCTATGTAAGAGACACTGAGAAGAAGCCCCAACGTTCCTTCCAGGCACTTTCAGTGTGGGTGCCTTCTCCACGTGGTTCCTGGTTTCACTGCAGCTCTGAAGAGAATGTTAGCAAAGAGGTAATCGGGACAGTGCAAACAGTACTCAAAGACAGGGAGAGCAAGCTCTACATTACTCTCTTGGCACTTTGGATGTGGGACATACAGCGAGATGTTTGCTGCTTTTGCGTTTGGCTGTTGGGAGATTTACAGCACAAAGATATCCAGTTGATTTGAAGCAGTTCCGAGAAAGTCTAAGCATAATCCTCACTTTTCCCTCCTGGCACTTTCCATGTGGGAGATATAGCAGGATGTATATTGGTTTTAGGAACTGTCCCCGGACAGTGTGGGCAGAAAAGTTCCTGGCTCCTTGAATGCCGTTTCTGGAGACAGTGCGATCAGTGTGGGAGATATGTCAAGATGTGTGTTGGTTTTGAGGACGGCTTTCTGGAGAGTCTTAGCAAAGAGGTCACAGGGATAATCAGAGCAATTCTCAGAGACACTGAGAACAAGGTCGACAATTCCTCCTGGCACTTTCCCTGTAGGAGATGCTGCAAGACATTTCTGTATATTGGGCACAGCACTCTGCAGGGTGTTAGCAGAGACTTTCCCGGGACAGTGAAACCCTATGTCAGAGACACTGAAAAGAAGCCCCAACGTTCCTTCCAGGCACTTTCAGTGTGGGTGCCTTCTCCACGTGGTTCCTGGTTTCACTGCAGCTCTGAAGAGAATGTTAGCAAAGAGGTAATCGGGACAGTGCAAACAGTACTCAAAGACAGGGAGAGCAAGCTCTACATTACTCTCTTGGCACTTTGGATGTGGGACATACAGCGAGATGTTTGCTGCTTTTGCGTTTGGCTGTTGGGAGATTTACAGCACAAAGATATCCAGTTGATTTGAAGCAGTTCCGAGAAAGTCTAAGCATAATCCTCACTTTTCCCTCCTGGCACTTTCCATGTGGGAGATATAGCAGGATGTATATTGGTTTTAGGAACTGTCCCCGGACAGTGTGGGCAGAAAAGTTCCTGGCTCCTTGAATGCCGTTTCTGGAGACAGTGCGATCAGTGTGGGAGATATGTCAAGATGTGTGTTGGTTTTGAGGACGGCTTTCTGGAGAGTCTTAGCAAAGAGGTCACAGGGATAATCAGAGCAATTCTCAGAGACACTGAGAACAAGGTCGACAATTCCTCCTGGCACTTTCCCTGTAGGAGATGCTGCAAGACGTTTAAGTATATTGGGCACAGCACTCTGCAGGGTGTTAGCAGAGACTTTCCCGGGACAGTGAAACCCTATATCAGAGACACTGAGAAGAAGCCCCATGGTTCCTTCCAGGCATTTTCAGTGTGGGTGCCTTCTCCACGTGGTTCCTGGTTTCACTGCAGCTCTGAAGAGAATGTTAGCAAAGAGGTAATCGGGACAGTGCAAACAGTACTCAAAGACAGGGAGAGCAAGCTCTCTCTTGGCACTTTGTATGTGGGACATACAGCGAGATGTTTGCTGCTTTTGCGTTTGGCTGTTGGGAGATTTACAGCACAAAGATATCTAGTTGATTTGAAGCAGTTCCGAGAAAGTCTAAGCATAATCCTCACTTTTCCCTCCTGGCACTTTCCCTGCAGGGGATACCGCAAGACGTTTCTGTATATTGGGCACAGCGCTCTGCAGGGTGTTAGCAGAGACTTTCCCGGGACAGTGAAACCCTATGTAAGAGACACTGAGAAGAAGCCCCAACGTTCCTTCCAGGCACTTTCAGTGTGGGTGCCTTCTCCACGTGGTTCCTGGTTTCACTGCAGCTCTGAAGAGAATGTTAGCAAAGAGGTAATCGGGACAGTGCAAACAGTACTCAAAGACAGGGAGAGCAAGCTCTACATTACTCTCTTGGCACTTTGGATGTGGGACATACAGCGAGATGTTTGCTGCTTTTGCGTTTGGCTGTTGGGAGATTTACAGCACAAAGATATCCAGTTGATTTGAAGCAGTTCCGAGAAAGTCTAAGCATAATCCTCACTTTTCCCTCCTGGCACTTTCCATGTGGGAGATATAGCAGGATGTATATTGGTTTTAGGAACTGTCCCCGGACAGTGTGGGCAGAAAAGTTCCTGGCTCCTTGAATGCCGTTTCTGGAGACAGTGCGATCAGTGTGGGAGATATGTCAAGATGTGTGTTGGTTTTGAGGACGGCTTTCTGGAGAGTCTTAGCAAAGAGGTCACAGGGATAATCAGAGCAATTCTCAGAGACACTGAGAACAAGGTCGACAATTCCTCCTGGCACTTTCCCTGTAGGAGATGCTGCAAGACATTTCTGTATATTGGGCACAGCACTCTGCAGGGTGTTAGCAGAGACTTTCCCGGGACAGTGAAACCCTATGTCAGAGACACTGAAAAGAAGCCCCAACGTTCCTTCCAGGCACTTTCAGTGTGGGTGCCTTCTCCACGTGGTTCCTGGTTTCACTGCAGCTCTGAAGAGAATGTTAGCAAAGAGGTAATCGGGACAGTGCAAACAGTACTCAAAGACAGGGAGAGCAAGCTCTACATTACTCTCTTGGCACTTTGGATGTGGGACATACAGCGAGATGTTTGCTGCTTTTACGTTTGGCTGTTGGGAGATTTACAGCACAAAGATATCCAGTTGATTTGAAGCAGTTCCGAGAAAGTCTAAGCATAATCCTCACTTTTCCCTCCTGGCACTTTCCATGTGGGAGATATAGCAGGATGTATATTGGTTTTAGGAACTGTCCCCGGACAGTGTGGGCAGAAAAGTTCCTGGCTCCTTGAATGCCGTTTCTGGAGACAGTGCGATCAGTGTGGGAGATATGTCAAGATGTGTGTTGGTTTTGAGGACGGCTTTCTGGAGAGTCTTAGCAAAGAGGTCACAGGGATAATCAGAGCAATTCTCAGAGACACTGAGAACAAGGTCGACAATTCCTCCTGGCACTTTCCCTGTAGGAGATGCTGCAAGACGTTTAAGTATATTGGGCACAGCACTCTGCAGGGTGTTAGCAGAGACTTTCCCGGGACAGTGAAACCCTATATCAGAGACACTGAGAAGAAGCCCCATGGTTCCTTCCAGGCATTTTCAGTGTGGGTGCCTTCTCCACGTGGTTCCTGGTTTCACTGCAGCTCTGAAGAGAATGTTAGCAAAGAGGTAATCGGGACAGTGCAAACAGTACTCAAAGACAGGGAGAGCAAGCTCTCTCTTGGCACTTTGTATGTGGGACATACAGCGAGATGTTTGCTGCTTTTGCGTTTGGCTGTTGGGAGATTTACAGCACAAAGATATCTAGTTGATTTGAAGCAGTTCCGAGAAAGTCTAAGCATAATCCTCACTTTTCCCTCCTGGCACTTTCCCTGCAGGGGATACCGCAAGACGTTTCTGTATATTGGGCACAGCGCTCTGCAGGGTGTTAGCAGAGACTTTCCCGGGACAGTGAAACCCTATGTCAGAGACACTGAAAAGAAGCCCCAACGTTCCTTCCAGGCACTTTCAGTGTGGGTGCCTTCTCCACGTGGTTCCTGGTTTCAGTGCAGCTCTGAAGAGAATGTTAGCAAAGAGGTAATCGGGACAGTGCAAACAGTACTCAAAGACAGGGAGAGCAAGCTCTACATTACTCTCTTGGCACTTTGGATGTGGGACATACAGCGAGATGTTTGCTGCTTTTGCGTTTGGCTGTTGGGAGATTTACAGCACAAAGATATCTAGTTGATTTGAAGCAGTTCCGAGAAAGTCTAAGCATAATCCTCACTTTTCCCTCCTGGCACTTTCCCTGCAGGGGATACCGCAAGACGTTTCTGTATATTGGGCACAGCGCTCTGCAGGGTGTTAGCAGAGACTTTCCCGGGACAGTGAAACCCTATGTAAGAGACACTGAGAAGAAGCCCCAACGTTCCTTCCAGGCACTTTCAGTGTGGGTGCCTTCTCCACGTGGTTCCTGGTTTCACTGCAGCTCTGAAGAGAATGTTAGCAAAGAGGTAATCGGGACAGTGCAAACAGTACTCAAAGACAGGGAGAGCAAGCTCTACATTACTCTCTTGGCACTTTGGATGTGGGACATACAGCGAGATGTTTGCTGCTTTTGCGTTTGGCTGTTGGGAGATTTACAGCACAAAGATATCCAGTTGATTTGAAGCAGTTCCGAGAAAGTCTAAGCATAATCCTCACTTTTCCCTCCTGGCACTTTCCATGTGGGAGATATAGCAGGATGTATATTGGTTTTAGGAACTGTCCCCGGACAGTGTGGGCAGAAAAGTTCCTGGCTCCTTGAATGCCGTTTCTGGAGACAGTGCGATCAGTGTGGGAGATATGTCAAGATGTGTGTTGGTTTTGAGGACGGCTTTCTGGAGAGTCTTAGCAAAGAGGTCACAGGGATAATCAGAGCAATTCTCAGAGACACTGAGAACAAGGCCGACAATTCCTCCTGGCACTTTCCCTGTAGGAGATGCTGCAAGACATTTCTGTATATTGGGCACAGCACTCTGCAGGGTGTTAGCAGAGACTTTCCCGGGACAGTGAAACCCTATGTCAGAGACACTGAAAAGAAGCCCCAACGTTCCTTCCAGGCACTTTCAGTGTGGGTGCCTTCTCCACGTGGTTCCTGGTTTCACTGCAGCTCTGAAGAGAATGTTAGCAAAGAGGTAATCGGGACAGTGCAAACAGTACTCAAAGACAGGGAGAGCAAGCTCTACATTACTCTCTTGGCACTTTGGATGTGGGACATACAGCGAGATGTTTGCTGCTTTTGCGTTTGGCTGTTGGGAGATTTACAGCACAAAGATATCCAGTTGATTTGAAGCAGTTCCGAGAAAGTCTAAGCATAATCCTCACTTTTCCCTCCTGGCACTTTCCATGTGGGAGATATAGCAGGATGTATATTGGTTTTAGGAACTGTCCCCGGACAGTGTGGGCAGAAAAGTTCCTGGCTCCTTGAATGCCGTTTCTGGAGACAGTGCGATCAGTGTGGGAGATATGTCAAGATGTGTGTTGGTTTTGAGGACGGCTTTCTGGAGAGTCTTAGCAAAGAGGTCACAGGGATAATCAGAGCAATTCTCAGAGACACTGAGAACAAGGTCGACAATTCCTCCTGGCACTTTCCCTGTAGGAGATGCTGCAAGACGTTTAAGTATATTGGGCACAGCACTCTGCAGGGTGTTAGCAGAGACTTTCCCGGGACAGTGAAACCCTATATCAGAGACACTGAGAAGAAGCCCCATGGTTCCTTCCAGGCATTTTCAGTGTGGGTGCCTTCTCCACGTGGTTCCTGGTTTCACTGCAGCTCTGAAGAGAATGTTAGCAAAGAGGTAATCGGGACAGTGCAAACAGTACTCAAAGACAGGGAGAGCAAGCTCTCTCTTGGCACTTTGTATGTGGGAAATACAGCGAGATGTTTGCTGCTTTTGCGTTTGGCTGTTGGGAGATTTACAGCACAAAGATATCTAGTTGATTTGAAGCAGTTCCGAGAAAGTCTAAGCATAATCCTCACTTTTCCCTCCTGGCACTTTCCCTGCAGGGGATACCGCAAGACGTTTCTGTATATTGGGCACAGCGCTCTGCAGGGTGTTAGCAGAGACTTTCCCGGGACAGTGAAACCCTATGTCAGAGACACTGAAAAGAAGCCCCAACGTTCCTTCCAGGCACTTTCAGTGTGGGTGCCTTCTCCACGTGGTTCCTGGTTTCAGTGCAGCTCTGAAGAGAATGTTAGCAAAGAGGTAATCGGGACAGTGCAAACAGTACTCAAAGACAGGGAGAGCAAGCTCTACATTACTCTCTTGGCACTTTGGATGTGGGACATACAGCGAGATGTTTGCTGCTTTTGCGTTTGGCTGTTGGGAGATTTACAGCACAAAGATATCTAGTTGATTTGAAGCAGTTCCGAGAAAGTCTAAGCATAATCCTCACTTTTCCCTCCTGGCACTTTCCCTGTAGGAGATACCGCAAGACGTTTCTGTATATTGGGCACAGCGCTCTGCAGGGTGTTAGCAGAGACTTTCCCGGGACAGTGAAACCCTATGTAAGAGACACTGAGAAGAAGCCCCAACGTTCCTTCCAGGCACTTTCAGTGTGGGTGCCTTCTCCACGTGGTTCCTGGTTTCACTGCAGCTCTGAAGAGAATGTTAGCAAAGAGGTAATCGGGACAGTGCAAACAGTACTCAAAGACAGGGAGAGCAAGCTCTACATTACTCTCTTGGCACTTTGGATGTGGGACATACAGCGAGATGTTTGCTGCTTTTGCGTTTGGCTGTTGGGAGATTTACAGCACAAAGATATCCAGTTGATTTGAAGCAGTTCCGAGAAAGTCTAAGCATAATCCTCACTTTTCCCTCCTGGCACTTTCCATGTGGGAGATATAGCAGGATGTATATTGGTTTTAGGAACTGTCCCCGGTAAGTGTGGGCAGAAAAGTTCCTGGCTCCTTGAATGCCGTTTCTGGAGACAGTGAGATCAGTGTGGGAGATATGTCAAGATGTGTGTTGGTTTTGAGGACGGCTTTCTGGAGAGTCTTAGCAAAGAGATCACAGGGATAATCAGAGCAATTCTCAGAGACACTGAGAACAAGGTCGACAATTCCTCCTGGCACTTTCCCTGTAGGAGATACTGCAAGACGTTTCTGTATATTGGGCACAGCGCTCTGCAGGGTGTTAGTAGAGACTTTCCCGGGACAGTGAAACCCTATATCAGAGACACTGAGAAGAAGCCCCAACGTTCCTTCCAGGCACTTTCAGTGTGGGTGCCTTCTCCACGTGGTTCCTGGTTTCCCTGCAGCTCTAAAGAGAATGTTAGCAAAGAGGTAATCGGGACAGTGCAAACAGTACTCAAAGACAGGGAGAGCAAGCTCTCTCTTGGCACTTTGGATGTGGGACATACAGCGAGATGTTTGCTGCTTTTACATTTGGCTGTTGGGAGATTTACAGCACAAAGATATCTAGTTGATTTGAAGCAGTTCCGAGAAAGTCTAAGCATAATCCTCACTTTTCCCTCCTGGCACTTTCCATGTGGGAGATATAGCAGGATGTATATTGGTTTTAGGAACTGTCCCCGGACAGTGTGGGCAGAAAAGTTCCTGGCTCCTTGAATGCTGTTTCTGGAGACAGTGCGATCAGTGTGGGAGATATGTCAAGATGTGTGTTGGTTTTGAGGACGGCTTTCTGGAGAGTCTTAGCAAAGAGGTCACAGGGATAATCAGAGCAATTCTCAGAGACACTGAGAACAAGGTCGACAATTCCTCCTGGCACTTTCCCTGTAGGAGATACTGCAAGACGTTTCTGTATATTGGGCACAGCGCTCTGCAGGGTGTTAGCAGAGACTTTCCCGGGACAGTGAAACCCTATATCAGAGACACTGAGAAGAAGCCCCAACGTTCCTTCCAGGCACTTTCAGTGTGGGTGCCTTCTCCACGTGGTTCCTGGTTTCACTGCAGCTCTGAAGAGAATGTTAGCAAAGAGGTAATCGGGACCGTGCAAACAGTACTCAAAGACAGGGAGAGCAAGCTCTCTCTTGGCACTTTGGATGTGGAACATACAGCGAGATGTTTGCTGCTTTTACATTTGGCTGTTGGGAGGTTTACAGCACAAAGATATCTAGTTGATTTGAAGCAGTTCCGAGAAAGTCTAAACATAATCCTCACTTTTCCCTCCTGGCACTTTCCCTGTAGGAGATACCGCAAGACCTTTCTGTATATTGGGCACAGCGCACTGCAGGGTGTTAGCAGAGACTTTCCCGGGACAGTGAAACCCTATATCAGAGACACTGAGAAGAAGCCCCAACGTTCCTTCCAGGCATTTTCAGTGTGGGTGCCTTCTCCACGTGGTTCCTGGTTTCACTGCAGCTCTGAAGAGAATGTTAGCAAAGAGGTAATCGGGACAGTGCAAACAGTACTCAAAGACAGGGAGAGCAAGCTCTACATTACTCTCTTGGCACTTTGGATGTGGGACATACAGCGAGATGTTTGCTGCTTTTGCGTTTGGCTGTTGGGAGATTTACAGCACAAAGATATCCAGTTGATTTGAAGCAGTTCAGAGAAAGTCTAAACATAATCCTCACTTTTCCCTCCTGGCACTTTCCCTGTAGGGGATACCGCAAGACGTTTCTGTATATTGGGCACAGCGCTCTGCAGGCTGTTAGCAGAGACTTTCCCGGGACAGTGAAACCCTATATCAGAGACACTGAGAAGAAGCCCCAACGTTCCTTCCAGGCACTTTCAGTGTGGGTGCCTTCTCCACGTGGTTCCTGGTTTCACTGCAGCTCTGAAGAGAATGTTAGCAAAGAGGTAATCGGGACAGTGCAAACAGTACTCAAAGACAGGGAGAGCAAGCTCTCTCTTGGCACTTTGGATGTGGAACTTACAGCGAGATGTTTGCTGCTTTTACATTTGGCTGTTGGGAGATTTACAGCACAAAGATATCTAGTTGATTTGAAGCAGTTCCGAGAAAGTCTAAACATAATCCTCACTTTTCCCTCCTGGCACTTTCCCTGTAGGAGATACCGCAAGACGTTTCTGTATATTGGGCACAGCGCTCTGCAGGCTGTTAGGAGAGACTTTCCCGGGACAGTGAAACCCTATATCAGAGACACTGAGAAGAAGCCCCAACGTTCCTTCCAGGCATTTTCAGTGTGGGTGCCTTCTCCACGTGGTTCCTGGTTTCACTGCAGCTCTGAAGAGAATGTTAGCAAAGAGGTAATCGGGACAGTGCAAACAGTACTCAAAGACAGGGAGAGCAAGCTCTACATTACTCTCTTGGCACTTTGGATGTGGGACATACAGCGAGATGTTTGCTGCTTTTGCGTTTGGCTGTTGGGAGATTTACAGCACAAAGATATCCAGTTGATTTGAAGCAGTTCAGAGAAAGTCTAAACATAATCCTCACTTTTCCCTCCTGGCATTTTCCCTGTAGGGGATACCGCAAGACGTTTCTGTATATTGGGCACAGCGCTCTGCAGGCTGTTAGCAGAGACTTTCCCGGGACAGTGAAACCCTATATCAGAGACACTGAGAAGAAGCCCCAACGTTCCTTCCAGGCACTTTCAGTGTGGGTGCCTTCTCCACGTGGTTCCTGGTTTCACTGCAGCTCTGAAGAGAATGTTAGCAAAGAGGTAATCGGGACAGTGCAAACAGTACTCAAAGACATGGAGAGCAAGCTCTACATTACTCTCTTGGCACTTTGGATGTGGGACATACAGCGAGATGTTTGCTGCTTTTGCGTTTGGCTGTTGGGAGATTTACAGCACAAAGATATCCAGTTGATTTGAAGCAGTTCAGAGAAAGTCTAAACATAATCCTCACTTTTCCCTCCTGGCACTTTCCCTGTAGGGGATACCGCAAGACGTTTCTGTATATTGGGCACAGCGCTCTGCAGGCTGTTAGGAGAGACTTTCCCGGGACAGTGAAACCCTATATCAGAGACACTGAGAAGAAGCCCCAACGTTCCTTCCAGGCACTTTCAGTGTGGGTGCCTTCTCCACGTGGTTCCTGGTTTCACTGCAGCTCTGAAGAGAATGTTAGCAAAGAGGTAATCGGGACAGTGCAAACAGTACTCAAAGACAGGGAGAGCAAGCTCTCTCTTGGCACTTTGGATGTGGAACATACAGCGAGATGTTTGCTGCTTTTACATTTGGCTGTTGGGAGGTTTACAGCACAAAGATATCTAGTTGATTTGAAGCAGTTCAGAGAAAGTCTAAACATAATCCTCACTTTTCCCTCCTGGCACTTTCCCTGTAGGAGATACCGCAAGACGTTTCTGTATATTGGGCACAGCGCTCTGCAGGGTGTTAGCAGAGACTTTCCCGGGACAGTGAAACCCTATATCAGAGACACTGAGAAGAAGCCCCAACGTTCCTTCCAGGCACTTTCAGTGTGGGTGCCTTCTCCACGTGGTTCCTGGTTTCACTGCAGCTCTGAAGAGAATGTTAGCAAAGAGGTAATCGGGACAGTGCAAACAGTACTCAAAGACAGGGAGAGCAAGCTCTACATTACTCTCTTGGCACTTTGGATGTGGGACATACAGCGAGATGTTTGCTGCTTTTGCGTTTGGCTGTTGGGAGATTTACAGCACAAAGATATCCAGTTGATTTGAAGCAGTTCAGAGAAAGTCTAAACATAATCCTCACTTTTCCCTCCTGGCACTTTCCCTGTAGGGGATACCGCAAGACGTTTCTGTATATTGGGCACAGCGCTCTGCAGGCTGTTAGCAGAGACTTTCCCGGGACAGTGAAACCCTATATCAGAGACACTGAGAAGAAGCCCCAACGTTCCTTCCAGGCACTTTCAGTGTGGGTGCCTTCTCCACGTGGTTCCTGGTTTCACTGCAGCTCTGAAGAGAATGTTAGCAAAGAGGTAATCGGGACAGTGCAAACAGTACTCAAAGACAGGGAGAGCAAGATCTCTCTTGGCACTTTGGATGTGGAACTTACAGCGAGATGTTTGCTGCTTTTACATTTGGCTGTTGGGAGATTTACAGCACAAAGATATCTAGTTGATTTGAAGCAGTTCAGAGAAAGTCTAAACATAATCCTCACTTTTCCCTCCTGGCACTTTCCCTGTAGGGGATACCGCAAGACGTTTCTGTATATTGGGCACAGCGCTCTGCAGGCTGTTAGGAGAGACTTTCCCGGGACAGTGAAACCCTATATCAGAGACACTGAGAAGAAGTCCCAACGTTCCTTCCAGGCACTTTCAGAGTTGGTGCCTTCTCCACGTGGTTCCTGGTTTCACTGCAGCTCTGAAGAGAATGTTAGGAAAGAGGTAATCGGGACAGTGCAAACAGTACTCAAAGACAGGGAGAGCAAGCTCTACATTACTCTCTTGGCACTTTGGATGTGGGACATACAGCGAGATGTTTGCTGCTTTTGCGTTTGGCTGTTGGGAGATTTACAGCACAAAGATATCCAGTTGATTTGAAGCAGTTCCGAGAAAGTCTAAGCATAATCCTCACTTTTCCCTCCTGGCACTTTCCCTGTAGGAGATACCGCAAGACGTTTCTGTATATTGGGCACAGCACTCTGCAGGGTGTTAGCAGAGACTTTCCCGGGACAGTGAAACCCTATATCAGAGACACTGAGAAGAAGCCCCAACGTTCCTTCCAGGCATTTTCAGTGTGGGTGCCTTCTCCACGTGGTTCCTGGTTTCACTGCAGCTCTGAAGAGAATGTTAGCAAAGAGGTAATCGGGACAGTGCAAACAGTACTCAAAGACATGGAGAGCAAGCTCTACATTACTCTCTTGGCACTTTGGATGTGGGACATACAGCGAGATGTTTGCTGCTTTTACGTTTGGCTGTTGGGAGATTTACAGCACAAAGATATCTAGTTGATTTGAGGCAGTTCCGAGAAAGTCTAAGCATAATCCTCACTTTTCCCTCCTGGCACTTTCCCTGTAGGAGATACCGCAAGACGTTTCTGTATATTGGGCACAGCGCTCTGCAGGGTGTTAGCAGAGACTTTCCCGGGACAGTGAAACCCTATATCAGAGACACTGAGAAGAAGCCCCAACGTTCCTTCCAGGCATTTTCAGTGTGGGTGCCTTCTCCACGTGGTTCCTGGTTTCACTGCAGCTCTGAAGAGAATGTTAGCAAAGAGGTAATCGGGACAGTGCAAACAGTACTCAAAGACAGGGAGAGCAAGCTCTACATTACTCTCTTGGCACTTTGGATGTGGGACATACAGCGAGATGTTTGCTGCTTTTGCGTTTGGCTGTTGGGAGATTTACAGCACAAAGATATCCAGTTGATTTGAAGCAGTTCAGAGAAAGTCTAAACATAATCCTCACTTTTCCCTCCTGGCACTTTCCCTGTAGGGGATACCGCAAGACGTTTCTGTATATTGGGCACAGCGCTCTGCAGGCTGTTAGGAGAGACTTTCCCGGGACAGTGAAACCCTATATCAGAGACACTGAGAAGAAGCCCCAACGTTCCTTCCAGGCACTTTCAGTGTGGGTGCCTTCTCCACGTGGTTCCTGGTTTCACTGCAGCTCTGAAGAGAATGTTAGCAAAGAGGTAATCGGGACAGTGCAAACAGTACTCAAAGACAGGGAGAGCAAGCTCTCTCTTGGCACTTTGGATGTGGGACATACAGCGAGATGTTTGCTGCTTTTACATTTGGCTGTTGGGAGGTTTACAGCACAAAGATATCTAGTTGATTTGAAGCAGTTCCGAGAAAGTCTAAACATAATCCTCACTTTTCCCTCCTGGCACTTTCCCTGTAGGAGATACCGCAACACCTTTCTGTATATTGGGCACAGCGCTCTGCAGGGTGTTAGCAGAGACTTTCCCGGGACAGTGAAACCCTATATCAGAGACACTGAGAAGAAGCCCCAACGTTCCTTCCAGGCATTTTCAGTGTGGGTGCCTTCTCCACGTGGTTCCTGGTTTCACTGCAGCTCTGAAGAGAATGTTAGCAAAGAGGTAATCGGGACAGTGCAAACAGTACTCAAAGACAGGGAGAGCAAGCTCTACATTACTCTCTTGGCACTTTGGATGTGGGACATACAGCGAGATGTTTGCTGCTTTTGCGTTTGGCTGTTGGGAGATTTACAGCACAAAGATATCCAGTTGATTTGAAGCAGTTCAGAGAAAGTCTAAACATAATCCTCACTTTTCCCTCCTGGCACTTTCCCTGTAGGGGATACCGCAAGACGTTTCTGTATATTGGGCACAGCGCTCTGCAGGCTGTTAGGAGAGACTTTCCCGGGACAGTGAAACCCTATATCAGAGACACTGAGAAGAAGCCCCAACGTTTATTCCAGGCACTTTCAGTGTGGGTGCCTTCTCCACGTGGTTCCTGGTTTCACTGCAGCTCTGAAGAGAATGTTAGCAAAGAGGTAATCGGGACAGTGCAAACAGTACTCAAAGACAGGGAGAGCAAGCTCTACATTACTCTCTTGGCACTTTGGATGTGGGACATACAGCGAGATGTTTGCTGCTTTTACGTTTGGCTGTTGGGAGATTTACAGCACAAAGGTATCTAGTTGATTTGAGGCAGTTCCGAGAAAGTCTAAGCATAATCCTCACTTTTCCCTCCTGGCACTTTCCCTGTAGGAGATACCGCAAGACGTTTCTGTATATTGGGCACAGCGCTCTGCAGGGTGTTAGCAGAGACTTTCCCGGGACAGTGAAACCCTATATCAGAGACACTGAGAAGAAGCCCCAACGTTCCTTCCAGGCATTTTCAGTGTGGGTGCCTTCTCCACGTGGTTCCTGGTTTCACTGCAGCTCTGAAGAGAATGTTAGCAAAGAGGTAATCGGGACAGTGCAAACAGTACTCAAAGACAGGGAGAGCAAGCTCTACATTACTCTCTTGGCACTTTGGATGTGGGACATACAGCGAGATGTTTGCTGCTTTTGCGTTTGGCTGTTGGGAGATTTACAGCACAAAGATATCCAGTTGATTTGAAGCAGTTCAGAGAAAGTCTAAACATAATCCTCACTTTTCCCTCCTGGCACTTTCCCTGTAGGGGATACCGCAAGACGTTTCTGTATATTGGGCACAGCGCTCTGCAGGCTGTTAGGAGAGACTTTCCCGGGACAGTGAAACCCTATATCAGAGACACTGAGAAGAAGCCCCAACGTTCCTTCCAGGCACTTTCAGTGTGGGTGCCTTCTCCACGTGGTTCCTGGTTTCACTGCAGCTCTGAAGAGAATGTTAGCAAAGAGGTAATCGGGACAGTGCAAACAGTACTCAAAGACAGGGAGAGCAAGCTCTCTCTTGGCACTTTGGATGTGGAACATACAGCGAGATGTTTGCTGCTTTTACATTTGGCTGTTGGGAGGTTTACAGCACAAAGATATCTAGTTGATTTGAAGCAGTTCCGAGAAAGTCTAAACATAATCCTCACTTTTCCCTCCTGGCACTTTCCCTGTAGGAGATACCGCAAGACGTTTCTGTATATTGGGCACAGCGCTCTGCAGGGTGTTAGCAGAGACTTTCCCGGGACAGTGAAACCCTATATCAGAGACACTGAGAAGAAGCCCCAACGTTCCTTCCAGGCATTTTCAGTGTGGGTGCCTTCTCCACGTGGTTCCTGGTTTCACTGCAGCTCTGAAGAGAATGTTAGCAAAGAGGTAATCGGGACAGTGCAAACAGTACTCAAAGACAGGGAGAGCAAGCTCTACATTACTCTCTTGGCACTTTGGATGTGGGACATACAGCGAGATGTTTGCTGCTTTTGCGTTTGGCTGTTGGGAGATTTACAGCACAAAGATATCCAGTTGATTTGAAGCAGTTCAGAGAAAGTCTAAACATAATCCTCACTTTTCCCTCCTGGCACTTTCCCTGTAGGGGATACCGCAAGACGTTTCTGTATATTGGGCACAGCGCTCTGCAGGCTGTTAGGAGAGACTTTCCCGGGACAGTGAAACCCTATATCAGAGACACTGAGAAGAAGCCCCAACGTTCCTTCCAGGCACTTTCAGTGTGGGTGCCTTCTCCACGTGGTTCCTGGTTTCACTGCAGCTCTGAAGAGAATGTTAGCAAAGAGGTAATCGGGACAGTGCAAACAGTACTCAAAGACAGGGAGAGCAAGCTCTCTCTTGGCACTTTGGATGTGGAACTTACAGCGAGATGTTTGCTGCTTTTACATTTGGCTGTTGGGAGATTTACAGCACAAAGATATCTAGTTGATTTGAAGCAGTTCCGAGAAAGTCTAAACATAATCCTCACTTTTCCCTCCTGGCACTTTCCCTGTAGGAGATACCGCAAGACGTTTCTGTATATTGGGCACAGCGCTCTGCAGGGTGTTAGCAGAGACTTTCCCGGGACAGTGAAACCCTATATCAGAGACACTGAGAAGAAGCCCCAACGTTCCTTCCAGGCATTTTCAGTGTGGGTGCCTTCTCCACGTGGTTCCTGGTTTCAGTGCAGCTCTGAAGAGAATGTTAGCAAAGAGGTAATCGGGACAGTGCAAACAGTACTCAAAGACAGGGAGAGCAAGCTCTACATTACTCTCTTGGCACTTTGGATGTGGGACATACAGCGAGATGTTTGCTGCTTTTGCGTTTGGCTGTTGGGAGATTTACAGCACAAAGATATCCAGTTGATTTGAAGCAGTTCAGAGAAAGTCTAAACATAATCCTCACTTTTCCCTCCTGGCACTTTCCCTGTAGGGGATACCGCAAGACGTTTCTGTATATTGGGCACAGCGCTCTGCAGGGTGTTAGCAGAGACTTTCCCGGGACAGTGAAACCCTATATCAGAGACACTGAGAAGAAGCCCCAACGTTCCTTCCAGGCACTTTCAGTGTGGGTGCCTTCTCCACGTGGTTCCTGGTTTCACTGCAGCTCTGAAGAGAATGTTAGCAAAGAGGTAATCGGGACAGTGCAAACAGTACTCAAAGACAGGGAGAGCAAGCTCTACATTACTCTCTTGGCACTTTGGATGTGGGACATACAGCGAGATGTTTGCTGCTTTTGCGTTTGGCTGTTGCGAGATTTACAGCACAAAGATATCCAGTTGATTTGAAGCAGTTCAGAGAAAGTCTAAACATAATCCTCACTTTTCCCTCCTGGCACTTTCCCTGTAGGGGATACCGCAAGACGTTTCTGTATATTGGGCACAGCGCTCTGCAGGCTGTTAGGAGAGACTTTCCCGGGACAGTGAAACCCTATATCAGAGACACTGAGAAGAAGCCCCAACGTTCCTTCCAGGCACTTTCAGTGTGGGTGCCTTCTCCACGTGGTTCCTGGTTTCAGTGCAGCTCTGAAGAGAATGTTAGCAAAGAGGTAATCGGGACAGTGCAAACAGTACTCAAAGACAGGGAGAGCAAGCTCTCTCTTGGCACTTTGGATGTGGGACATACAGCGAGATGTTTGCTGCTTTTACATTTGGCTGTTGGGAGGTTTACAGCACAAAGATATCTAGTTGATTTGAAGCAGTTCCGAGAAAGTATAAGCATAATCCTCACTTTTCCCTCCTGGCACTTTCCCTGTAGGAGATACCGCAAGACGTTTCTGTATATTGGGCACAGCGCTCTGCAGGGTGTTAGCAGAGACTTTCCCGGGACAGTGAAACCCTATATCAGAGACACTGAGAAGAAGTCCCAACGTTCCTTCCAGGCACTTTCAGTGTGGGTGCCTTCTCCACGTGGTTCCTGGTTTCACTGCAGCTCTGAAGAGAATGTTAGCAAAGAGGTAATCGGGACAGTGCAAACAGTACTCAAAGACAGGGAGAGCAAGCTCTCTCTTGGCACTTTGGATGTGGGACATACAGCGAGATGTTTGCTGCTTTTACGTTTGGCTGTTGGGAGATTTACAGCAGAAAGATATCTAGTTGATTTGAAGCAGTTCCGAGAAAGTATAAGCATAATCCTCACTTTTCCCTCCTGGCACTTTCCCTGTAGGGGATACCGCAAGACGTTTCTGTATATTGGGCACAGCGCTCTGCAGGGTGTTAGCAGAGACTTTCCCGGGACAGTGAAACCCTATATCAGAGACACTGAGAAGAAGCCCCAACGTTCCTTCCAGGCATTTTCAGTGTGGGTGCCTTCTCCACGTGGTTCCTGGTTTCACTGCAGCTCTGAAGAGAATGTTAGCAAAGAGGTAATCGGGACAGTGCAAACAGTACTCAAAGACAGGGAGAGCAAGCTCTCTCTTGGCACTTTGGATGTGGAACATACAGCGAGATGTTTGCTGCTTTTACATTTGGCTGGTGGGAGGTTTACAGCACAAAGATATCTAGTTGATTTGAAGCAGTTCCGAGAAAGTCTAAGCATAATCCTCACTTTTCCCTCCTGGCACTTTCCCTGTAGGGGATACCGCAAGACGTTTCTGTATATTGGGCACAGCGCTCTGCAGGCTGTTAGGAGAGACTTTCCCGGGACAGTGAAACCCTATATCAGAGACACTGAGAAGAAGCCCCAACGTTCCTTCCAGGCACTTTCAGTGTGGGTGCCTTCTCCACGTGGTTCCTGGTTTCACTGCAGCTCTGAAGAGAATGTTAGCAAAGAGGTAATCGGGACAGTGCAAACAGTACTCAAAGACAGGGAGAGCAAGCTCTACATTACTCTCTTGGCACTTTGGATGTGGGACATACAGCGAGATGTTTGCTGCTTTTGCGTTTGGCTGTTGGGAGATTTACAGCACAAAGATATCCAGTTGATTTGAAGCAGTTCAGAGAAAGTCTAAACATAATCCTCACTTTTCCCTCCTGGCACTTTCCCTGTAGGGGATACCGCAAGACGTTTCTGTATATTGGGCACAGCGCTCTGCAGGGTGTTAGCAGAGACTTTCCCGGGACAGTGAAACCCTATATCAGAGACACTGAGAAGAAGCCCCAACGTTCCTTCCAGGCACTTTCAGTGTGGGTGCCTTCTCCACGTGGTTCCTGGTTTCACTGCAGCTCTGAAGAGAATGTTAGCAAAGAGGTAATCGGGACAGTGCAAACAGTACTCAAAGACAGGGAGAGCAAGCTCTCTCTTGGCACTTTGGATGTGGAACTTACAGCGAGATGTTTGCTGCTTTTACATTTGGCTGTTGGGAGATTTACAGCACAAAGATATCTAGTTGATTTGAAGCAGTTCCGAGAAAGTCTAAGCATAATCCTCACTTTTCCCTCCTGGCACTTTCCCTGTAGGAGATACCGCAAGACGTTTCTGTATATTGGGCACAGCGCTCTGCAGGGTGTTAGCAGAGACTTTCCCGGGACAGTGAAACCCTATATCAGAGACACTGAGAAGAAGTCCCAACGTTCCTTCCAGGCACTTTCAGAGTTGGTGCCTTCTCCACGTGGTTCCTGGTTTCAGTGCAGCTCTGAAGAGAATGTTAGCAAAGAGGTAATCGGGACAGTGCAAACAGTACTCAAAGACAGGGAGAGCAAGCTCTCTCTTGGCACTTTGGATGTGGGACATACAGCGAGATGTTTGCTGCTTTTACGTTTGGCTGTTGGGAGATTTACAGCACAAAGATATCTAGTTGATTTGAAGCAGTTCCGAGAAAGTCTAAGCATAATCCTCACTTTTCCCTCCTGGCACTTTCCCTGTAGGAGATACCGCAAGACGTTTCTGTATATTGGGCACAGCGCTCTGCAGGGTGTTAGCAGAGACTTTCCCGGGACAGTGAAACCCTATATCAGAGACACTGAGAAGAAGCCCCAACGTTCCTTCCAGGCACTTTCAGTGTGGGTGCCTTCTCCACGTGGTTCCTGGTTTCACTGCAGCTCTGAAGAGAATGTTAGCAAAGAGGTAATCGGGACAGTGCAAACAGTACTCAAAGACAGGGAGAGCAAGCTCTACATTACTCTCTTGGCACTTTGGATGTGGGACATACAGCGAGATGTTTGCTGCTTTTGCGTTTGGCTGTTGGGAGATTTACAGCACAAAGATATCCAGTTGATTTGAAGCAGTTCAGAGAAAGTCTAAGCATAATCCTCACTTTTCCCTCCTGGCACTTTCCCTGTAGGGGATACCGCAAGACGTTTCTGTATATTGGGCACAGCGCTCTGCAGGCTGTTAGGAGAGACTTTCCCGGGACAGTGAAACCCTATATCAGAGACACTGAGAAGAAGTCCCAACGTTCCTTCCAGGCACTTTCAGAGTTGGTGCCTTCTCCACGTGGTTCCTGGTTTCAGTGCAGCTCTGAAGAGAATGTTAGCAAAGAGGTAATCGGGACAGTGCAAACAGTACTCAAAGACAGGGAGAGCAAGCTCTCTCTTGGCACTTTGGATGTGGGACATACAGCGAGATGTTTGCTGCTTTTACGTTTGGCTGTTGGGAGATTTACAGCACAAAGATATCTAGTTGATTTGAAGCAGTTCCGAGAAAGTCTAAGCATAATCCTCACTTTTCCCTCCTGGCACTTTCCCTGTAGGAGATACCGCAAGACGTTTCTGTATATTGGGCACAGCGCTCTGCAGGGTGTTAGCAGAGACTTTCCCGGGACAGTGAAACCCTATATCAGAGACACTGAGAAGAAGCCCCAACGTTCCTTCCAGGCACTTTCAGTGTGGGTGCCTTCTCCACGTGGTTCCTGGTTTCACTGCAGCTCTGAAGAGAATGTTAGCAAAGAGGTAATCGGGACAGTGCAAACAGTACTCAAAGACAGGGAGAGCAAGCTCTACATTACTCTCTTGGCACTTTGGATGTGGGACATACAGCGAGATGTTTGCTGCTTTTGCGTTTGGCTGTTGGGAGATTTACAGCACAAAGATATCCAGTTGATTTGAAGCAGTTCAGAGAAAGTCTAAACATAATCCTCACTTTTCCCTCCTGGCACTTTCCCTGTAGGGGATACCGCAAGACGTTTCTGTATATTGGGCACAGCGCTCTGCAGGGTGTTAGCAGAGACTTTCCCGGGACAGTGAAACCCTATATCAGAGACACTGAGAAGAAGCCCCAACGTTCCTTCCAGGCACTTTCAGTGTGGGTGCCTTCTCCACGTGGTTCCTGGTTTCACTGCAGCTCTGAAGAGAATGTTAGCAAAGAGGTAATCGGGACAGTGCAAACAGTACTCAAAGACAGGGAGAGCAAGCTCTCTCTTGGCACTTTGGATGTGGGACATACAGCGAGATGTTTGCTGCTTTTACATTTGGCTGTTGGGAGATTTACAGCACAAAGATATCTAGTTGATTTGAAGCAGTTCCGAGAAAGTCTAAGCATAATCCTCACTTTTCCCTCCTGGCACTTTCCCTGTAGGAGATACCGCAAGACGTTTCTGTATATTGGGCACAGCGCTCTGCAGGGTGTTAGCAGAGACTTTCCCGGGACAGTGAAACCCTATATCAGAGACACTGAGAAGAAGTCCCAACGTTCCTTCCAGGCACTTTCAGAGTTGGTGCCTTCTCCACGTGGTTCCTGGTTTCAGTGCAGCTCTGAAGAGAATGTTAGCAAAGAGGTAATCGGGACAGTGCAAACAGTACTCAAAGACAGGGAGAGCAAGCTCTCTCTTGGCACTTTGGATGTGGGACATACAGCGAGATGTTTGCTGCTTTTACGTTTGGCTGTTGGGAGATTTACAGCACAAAGATATCTAGTTGATTTGAAGCAGTTCCGAGAAAGTCTAAGCATAATCCTCACTTTTCCCTCCTGGCACTTTCCCTGTAGGAGATACCGCAAGACGTTTCTGTATATTGGGCACAGCGCTCTGCAGGGTGTTAGCAGAGACTTTCCCGGGACAGTGAAACCCTATATCAGAGACACTGAGAAGAAGCCCCAACGTTCCTTCCAGGCACTTTCAGTGTGGGTGCCTTCTCCACGTGGTTCCTGGTTTCACTGCAGCTCTGAAGAGAATGTTAGCAAAGAGGTAATCGGGACAGTGCAAACAGTACTCAAAGACAGGGAGAGCAAGCTCTACATTACTCTCTTGGCACTTTGGATGTGGGACATACAGCGAGATGTTTGCTGCTTTTGCGTTTGGCTGTTGGGAGATTTACAGCACAAAGATATCCAGTTGATTTGAAGCAGTTCAGAGAAAGTCTAAACATAATCCTCACTTTTCCCTCCTGGCACTTTCCCTGTAGGGGATACCGCAAGACGTTTCTGTATATTGGGCACAGCGCTCTGCAGGCTGTTAGGAGAGACTTTCCCGGGACAGTGAAACCCTATATCAGAGACACTGAGAAGAAGCCCCAACGTTCCTTCCAGGCACTTTCAGTGTGGGTGCCTTCTCCACGTGGTTCCTGGTTTCACTGCAGCTCTGAAGAGAATGTTAGCAAAGAGGTAATCGGGACAGTGCAAACAGTACTCAAAGACAGGGAGAGCAAGCTCTACATTACTCTCTTGGCACTTTGGATGTGGGACATACAGCGAGATGTTTGCTGCTTTTGCGTTTGGCTGTTGCGAGATTTACAGCACAAAGATATCCAGTTGATTTGAAGCAGTTCCGAGAAAGTCTAAACATAATCCTCACTTTTCCCTCCTGGCACTTTCCCTGTAGGAGATACCGCAAGACGTTTCTGTATATTGGGCACAGCGCTCTGCAGGGTGTTAGCAGAGACTTTCCCGGGACAGTGAAACCCTATATCAGAGACACTGAGAAGAAGTCCCAACGTTCCTTCCAGGCACTTTCAGAGTTGGTGCCTTCTCCACGTGGTTCCTGGTTTCACTGCAGCTCTGAAGAGAATGTTAGCAAAGAGGTAATCGGGACAGTGCAAACAGTACTCAAAGACAGGGAGAGCAAGCTCTACATTACTCTCTTGGCACTTTGGATGTGGGACATACAGCGAGATGTTTGCTGCTTTTGCGTTTGGCTGTTGGGAGATTTACAGCACAAAGATATCCAGTTGATTTGAAGCAGTTCAGAGAAAGTCTAAACATAATCCTCACTTTTCCCTCCTGGCACTTTCCCTGTAGGGGATACCGCAAGACGTTTCTGTATATTGGGCACAGCGCTCTGCAGGCTGTTAGGAGAGACTTTCCCGGGACAGTGAAACCCTATATCAGAGACACTGAGAAGAAGCCCCAACGTTCCTTCCAGGCACTTTCTGTGTGGGTGCCTTCTCCACGTGGTTCCTGGTTTCACTGCAGCTCTGAAGAGAATGTTAGCAAAGAGGTAATCGGGACAGTGCAAACAGTACTCAAAGACAGGGAGAGCAAGCTCTCTCTTGGCACTTTGGATGTGGGACATACAGCGAGATGTTTGCTGCTTTTATGTTTGGCTGTTGGGAGGTTTACAGCACAAAGATATCTAGTTGATTTGAAGCAGTTCCGAGAAAGTCTAAGCATAATCCTCACTTTTCCCTCCTGGCACTTTCCCTGTAGGAGATACCGCAAGACGTTTCTGTATATTGGGCACAGCGCTCTGCAGGCTGTTAGGAGAGACTTTCCCGGGACAGTGAAACCCTATATCAGAGACACTGAGAAGAAGCCCCAACGTTCCTTCCAGGCACTTTCAGTGTGGGTGCCTTCTCCACGTGGTTCCTGGTTTCACTGCAGCTCTGAAGAGAATGTTAGCAAAGAGGTAATCGGGACAGTGCAAACAGTACTCAAAGACAGGGAGAGCAAGCTCTACATTACTCTCTTGGCACTTTGGATGTGGGACATACAGCGAGATGTTTGCTGCTTTTGCGTTTGGCTGTTGGGAGGTTTACAGCACAAAGATATCTAGTTGATTTGAAGCAGTTCCGAGAAAGTCTAAACATAATCCTCACTTTTCCCTCCTGGCACTTTCCCTGTAGGGGATACCGCAAGACGTTTCTGTATATTGGGCACAGCGCTCTGCAGGCTGTTAGGAGAGACTTTCCCGGGACAGTGAAACCCTATATCAGAGACACTGAGAAGAAGTCCCAACGTTCCTTCCAGGCACTTTCAGTGTGGGTGCCTTCTCCACGTGGTTCCTGGTTTCACTGCAGCTCTGAAGAGAATGTTAGCAAAGAGGTAATCGGGACAGTGCAAACAGTACTCAAAGACAGGGAGAGCAAGCTCTCTCTTGGCACTTTGGATGTGGGACATACAGCGAGATGTTTGCTGCTTTTATGTTTGGCTGTTGGGAGGTTTACAGCACAAAGATATCTAGTTGATTTGAAGCAGTTCCGAGAAAGTCTAAGCATAATCCTCACTTTTCCCTCCTGGCACTTTCCCTGTAGGAGATACCGCAAGACGTTTCTGTATATTGGGCACAGCGCTCTGCAGGCTGTTAGGAGAGACTTTCCCGGGACAGTGAAACCCTATATCAGAGACACTGAGAAGAAGCCCCAACGTTCCTTCCAGGCACTTTCAGTGTGGGTGCCTTCTCCACGTGGTTCCTGGTTTCACTGCAGCTCTGAAGAGAATGTTAGCAAAGAGGTAATCGGGACAGTGCAAACAGTACTCAAAGACAGGGAGAGCAAGCTCTACATTACTCTCTTGGCACTTTGGATGTGGGACATACAGCGAGATGTTTGCTGCTTTTGCGTTTGGCTGTTGGGAGATTTACAGCACAAAGATATCCAGTTGATTTGAAGCAGTTCAGAGAAAGTCTAAGCATAATCCTCACTTTTCCCTCCTGGCACTTTCCCTGTAGGAGATACTGCAAGACGTTTCTGTATATTGGGCACAGCGCTCTGCAGGGTGTTAGCAGAGACTTTCCCGGGACAGTGAAACCCTATATCAGAGACACTGAGAAGAAGCCCCAACGTTCCTTCCAGGCATTTTCAGTGTGGGTGCCTTCTTCACGTGGTTCCTGGTTTCACTGCAGCTCTGAAGAGAATGTTAGCAAAAAGGTAATCCGGACACTGCAAACAGTACTCAAAGACAGGGAGAGCAAGCTCTCTCTTGGCACTTTGGATGTGGAACATACAGCGAGATGTTTGCTGCTTTTACATTTGGCTGTTGGGAGGTTTACAGCACAAAGATATCCAGTTGATTTGAAGCAGTTCAGAGAAAGTCTAAACATAATCCTCACTTTTCCCTCCTGGCACTTTCCCTGTAGGAGATACCGCAAGACGTTTCTGTATATTGGGCACAGCGCTCTGCAGGGTGTTAGCAGAGACTTTCCCGGGACAGTGAAACCCTATATCAGAGACACTGAGAAGAAGCCCCAACGTTCCTTCCAGGCACTTTCAGTGTGGGTGCCTTCTCCACGTGGTTCCTGGTTTCACTGCAGCTCTGAAGAGAATGTTAGCAAAGAGGTAATCGGGACAGTGCAAACAGTACTCAAAGACAGGGAGAGCAAGCTCTCTCTTGGCACTTTGGATGTGGGACATACAGCGAGATGTTTGCTGCTTTTACATTTGGCTGTTGGGAGATTTACAGCACAAAGATATCCAGTTGATTTGAAGCAGTTCAGAGAAAGTCTAAACATAATCCTCACTTTTCCCTCCTGGCACTTTCCCTGTAGGAGATACCGCAAGACGTTTCTGTATATTGGGCACAGCGCTCTGCAGGGTGTTAGCAGAGACTTTCCCGGGACAGTGAAACCCTATATCAGAGACACTGAGAAGAAGCCCCAACGTTCCTTCCAGGCACTTTCAGTGTGGGTGCCTTCTCCACGTGGTTCCTGGTTTCACTGCAGCTCTGAAGAGAATGTTAGCAAAGAGGTAATCGGGACAGTGCAAACAGTACTCAAAGACAGGGAGAGCAAGCTCTCTCTTGGCACTTTGGATGTGGGACATACAGCGAGATGTTTGCTGCTTTTGCGTTTGGCTGTTGGGAGATTTACAGCAGAAAGATATCTAGTTGATTTGAAGCAGTTCCGAGAAAGTCTAAGCATAATCCTCACTTTTCCCTCCTGGCACTTTCCCTGTAGGAGATACCGCAAGACGTTTCTGTATATTGGGCACAGCGCTCTGCAGGGTGTTAGGAGAGACTTTCCCGGGACAGTGAAACCCTATATCAGAGACACTGAGAAGAAGCCCCAACGTTCCTTCCAGGCATTTTCAGTGTGGGTGCCTTCTCCACGTGGTTCCTGGTTTCACTGCAGCTCTGAAGAGAATGTTAGCAAAGAGGTAATCGGGACAGTGCAAACAGTACTCAAAGACAGGGAGAGCAAGCTCTACATTACTCTCTTGGCACTTTGGATGTGGGACATACAGCGAGATGTTTGCTGCTTTTGCGTTTGGCTGTTGGGAGATTTACAGCACAAAGATATCCAGTTGATTTGAAGCAGTTCAGAGAAAGTCTAAGCATAATCCTCACTTTTCCCTCCTGGCACTTTCCCTGTAGGAGATACTGCAAGACGTTTCTGTATATTGGGCACAGCGCTCTGCAGGGTGTTAGCAGAGACTTTCCCGGGACAGTGAAACCCTATATCAGAGACACTGAGAAGAAGCCCCAACGTTCCTTCCAGGCATTTTCAGTGTGGGTGCCTTCTTCACGTGGTTCCTGGTTTCACTGCAGCTCTGAAGAGAATGTTAGCAAAGAGGTAATCCGGACACTGCAAACAGTACTCAAAGACAGGGAGAGCAAGCTCTCTCTTGGCACTTTGGATGTGGAACATACAGCGAGATGTTTGCTGCTTTTACATTTGGCTGTTGGGAGGTTTACAGCACAAAGATATCCAGTTGATTTGAAGCAGTTCAGAGAAAGTCTAAACATAATCCTCACTTTTCCCTCCTGGCACTTTCCCTGTAGGAGATACCGCAAGACGTTTCTGTATATTGGGCACAGCGCTCTGCAGGGTGTTAGCAGAGACTTTCCCGGGACAGTGAAACCCTATATCAGAGACACTGAGAAGAAGCCCCAACGTTCCTTCCAGGCACTTTCAGTGTGGGTGCCTTCTCCACGTGGTTCCTGGTTTCACTGCAGCTCTGAAGAGAATGTTAGCAAAGAGGTAATCGGGACAGTGCAAACAGTACTCAAAGACAGGGAGAGCAAGCTCTCTCGGCACTTTGGATGTGGGACATACAGCGAGATGTTTGCTGCTTTTACATTTGGCTGTTGGGAGATTTACAGCACAAAGATATCCAGTTGATTTGAAGCAGTTCAGAGAAAGTCTAAACATAATCCTCACTTTTCCCTCCTGGCACTTTCCCTGTAGGGGATACCGCAAGACGTTTCTGTATATTGGGCACAGTGCTCTGCAGGCTGTTAGGAGAGACTTTCCCGGGACAGTGAAACCCTATATCAGAGACACTGAGAAGAAGTCCCAACGTTCCTTCCAGGCACTTTCAGAGTTGGTGCCTTCTCCACGTGGTTCCTGGTTTCAGTGCAGCTCTGAAGAGAATGTTAGCAAAGAGGTAATCGGGACAGTGCAAACAGTACTCAAAGACAGGGAGAGCAAGCTCTCTCTTGGCACTTTGGATGTGGGACATACAGCGAGATGTTTGCTGCTTTTGCGTTTGGCTGTTGGGAGATTTACAGCAGAATAATATCTAGTTGATTTCAAGCAGTTCCGAGAAAGTCTAAGCATAATCCTCACTTTTCCCTCCTGGCACTTTCCCTGTAGGAGATACCGCAAGACGTTTCTGTATATTGGGCACAGCGCTCTGCAGGGTGTTAGCAGAGACTTTCCCGGGACAGTGAAACCCTATATCAGAGACACTGAGAAGAAGCCCCAACGTTCCTTCCAGGCATTTTCAGAGTTGGTGCCTTCTCCACGTGGTTCCTGGTTTCACTGCAGCTCTGAAGAGAATGTTAGCAAAGAGGTAATCGGGACAGTGCAAACAGTACTCAAAGACAGGGAGAGCAAGCTCTACATTACTCTCTTGGCACTTTGGATGTGGGACATACAGCGAGATGTTTGCTGCTTTTGCGTTTGGCTGTTGGGAGATTTACAGCACAAAGATATCCAGTTGATTTGAAGCAGTTCCGAGAAAGTCTAAACATAATCCTCACTTTTCCCTCCTGGCACTTTCCCTGTACGAGATACCGCAAGACGTTTCTGTATATTGGGCACAGCGCTCTGCAGGCTGTTAGGAGAGACTTTCCCGGGACAGTGAAACCCTATATCAGAGACACTGAGAAGAAGTCCCAACGTTCCTTCCAGGCATTTTCAGTGTGGGTGCCTTCTCCACGTGGTTCCTGGTTTCACTGCAGCTCTGAAGAGAATGTTAGCAAAGAGGTAATCGGGACAGTGCAAACAGTACTCAAAGACAGGGAGAGCAAGCTCTCTCTTGGCACTTTGGATGTGGGACATACAGCGAGATGTTTGCTGCTTTTGCGTTTGGCTGTTGGGAGATTTACAGCAGAATAATATCTAGTTGATTTGAAGCAGTTCCGAGAAAGTCTAAGCATAATCCTCACTTTTTTTAGTTTTCCCTGCTGGCTCTTTGAGCGTGGGACCAGTCTCCAGACATATGGCCATTTTTGGGCCTCGCGCAGCGCCAAGTGGGAAAGGGTGGTTTTGAGGCTGAAGAGAGCAGGAAAGCCTGCAGCCCCCAGGTGTGTGAGGCTACGCAAGCGGTTCCCAAAGAGCTTTAGAACAAGGCATAGTTTTCCCTGCTGGCTCTTTGGGCGTGGGACCAACCTCCAGACATATGGCCATTTTTATGCCTGGCGTGACGCCATGTGGGAAAGGGTGGTTTTGAGGCTGAAGGCAGCAGGAAAGCCTGCAGCCCCCAGGTGTGTGGGGCTATGCAAGCGGTTCCCAAAGAGCTTTAGAACAAGGCATAGTTTTCCCTGCTGGCTCTTTGGGCGTGGGACCAATCTCCAGACATATGGCCATTTTTGTGCCTGGCGCAGCGACAAGTGGGAAAGGGTGGTTTTGAGGCTGAAGGCAGCAGGAAAGCCTGTAGCCCCCAGGTGTGTGGGGCTACGCAAGCGGTTCCCAAAGAGCTTTAGAACAAGGCATAGTTTTCCCTGCTGGCTCTTTCGGCGTGGGACCAGTCTCCAGACATATGGCCATTTTTGGGCCTGGCGCAGCGCCAAGTGGGAAAGGGTGGTTTTGAGGCTGAAGGCAGCAGGAAAGCTTGCAGCCCCCTGGTCTGTGGGGCTACGCAAGCCGTTCCCAAAGAGCTTTAGAACAAGGCATAGTTTTCCCTGCTGGCTCTTTGAGCGTGGGACCAGTCTCCAGACATATGGCCATTTTTGGGCCTGGCGTGGCGCCAAGTGGGAAAGGGTGCCTTTGAGGCTGAATAGAGCAGGAAAGCCTGCAGCCCCCAGGTGTGTGAGGCTACGCAAGCGGTTCCCAAAGAGCTTTAGAACAAGGCATAGTTTTCCCTGCTGGCTCTTTGGGCGTGGGACCAGTCTCCAGACATATGGCCATTTTTATGCCTGGCGTGACGCCATGTGGGAAAGGGTGGTTTTGAGGCTGAAGGCAGCAGGAAAGCCTGCAGACCCCAGGTCTGTGGGGCTATGCAAGTGGTTCCCAAAGAGCTTTAGAACAAGGCATAGTTTTCCCTGCTGGCTCTTTGGGCGTGGGACCAATATCCAGACATATGGCCATTTTTGTGCCTGGCGCAGCGACAAGTGGGAAAGGGTGGTTTTGAGGCTGAAGGCAGCAGGAAAGCCTGCAGCCCTCAGGTGTGTGGGGCTACGCAAGCGGTACCCAAAGAGCTTTAGAACAAGGCATAGTTTTCCCTGCTGGCTCTATGGGCGTGGGACCAGTCTCCAGACATATGGCCATTTTTGGGCCTGGCGTGGCGCCAAGTGGGACAGTGTTGTTTTGAGGCTGAAGGCAGCAGGAGAGCCTGCAGCCCCAAGGTCTGTGGGGCTACGCAAGCGGTTCCCAAAGAGCTTTAGAACAAGGCATAGTTTTCCCTGCTGGCTCTTTGGGCGTGGGACCAAGCTCCAGACATATGGCCATTGTTGTGCCTGGTGTCACGCCATGTGGGAAAGGGTGGTTTTGAGGCTGAAGGCAGCAGGAAAGCCTGTAGCCCCCAGGTGTGTGGGGCTACGCAAGCGGTTCCCAAAGAGCTTTAGAACAAGGCATAGTTTTCCCTGCTGGCTCTTTGGGCGTGGGACCAATCTCCAGACATATGGCCGTTTTTGTGCCTGGCGTGACGCCATGTGGGAAAGGGTGGTTTTGAGGCTGAAGGCAGCAGGAAGGTCTGCAGCCCCCAGGTGTGTGGGGCTACGCAAGCCGTTCCCAAAGAGCTTTAGAACAAGGCATAGTTTTCCCTGCTGGCTCTTTGAGCGTGGGACCAGTCTCCAGACTTATGGCCATTTTTGGGCCTCGCGCAGCGCCAAGTGGGAAAGGGTGGTTTTGAGGCTGAAGGCAGCAGGAAAGCCTGCAGCGCCCAGGTGTGTGGGGCTACGCAAGCAGTTCCCAAAGAGCTTTAGAACAAGGCATAGTTTTCCCTGCTGGCTCTTTGGGCGTGGGACCAGTCTCCAGACATATGGCCATTTTTGGGCCTGGCGTGGCGCCAAGTGGGAAAGGGTGCCTTTGAGGCTGAAGAGAGCAGGAAAGCCTGCAGCCCCCAGGTGTGTGAGGCTACGCAAGCGGTTCCCAAAGAGCTTTACAACAAGGCATAGTTTTCCCTGCTGGCTCTTTGGGCGTGGGACCAACCTCCAGACATATGGCCATTTTTATGCCTGGCGTGACGCCATTTGGGAAAGGGTGGTTTTGAGGCTGAAGGCAGCAGGAAAGCCTGCAGCCCCCAGGTGTGTGGGGCTATGCAAGTGGTTCCCAAAGAGCTTTAGAACAAGGCATAGTTTTCCCTGCTGGCTCTTTGGGCGTGGGACCAATCTCCAGACATATGTCCATTTTTGTGCCTGGCGCAGCGACAAGTGGGAAAGGGTGGTTTTGAGGCTGAAGGCAGCAGGAAAGCCTGTAGCCCCCAGGTGTGTGGGGCTACGCAAGCGGTTCCCAAAGAGCTTTAGAACAAGGCATAGTTTTCCCTGCTGCTCTTTGGGCGTGGGACCAGTCTCCAGACATATGGCCATTTTTGGGCCTGGTGCGGCGCCAAGTGGGAAAGGGTGGTTTTGAGGCTGAAGGCAGCAAGAAAGCCTGCAGCCCCCAGGTCTTTGAGGCCACGCAAGCGGTTCCCAAAGAGCTTTAGAACAAGGCATAGTTTTCCCTGCTGGCTCTTTGGGCGTGGGACCAACCTCCAGACATATGGCCATTTTTGTGCCTGGCGTGACGCCATGTGGGAAAGGGTGGTTTTGAGGCTGAAGGCAGCAGGAAAGCCTGCAGCCCCCAGGTGTGTGGGGCTACGCAAGCGGTTCCCAAAGAGCTTTAGTACAAGGCATAGTTTTCCCTGCTGGCTCTTTCGGCGTGGGACCAATCTCCAGACATATGGCCATTTTTGTGCCTGGCGTGACACCAAGTGGGAAAGGGTGGTTTTGAGGCTGAAGGCAGCAGGAAAGCCTGCAGCCCCCAGGTGTGTGGGGCTACGCAAGCCGTTCCCAAAGAGCTTTAGAACAAGGCCTAGTTTTCCCTGCTGGCTCTTTGGGCGTGGGACCAACCTCCAGACATATGGTCATTTTTGGGCCTGGCGCGGCGCCAAGTGGGAAAGGGTGGTTTTGAGGCTGAAGGCAGCAGGAAAGCCTGCAGCCCCCAGGTCTGTGGGGCTATGCAAGTGGTTCCCAAAGAGCTTTAGAACAAGGCATAGTTTTCCCTGCTGGCTCTTTGAGCGTGGGACCAGTCTCCAGACATATGGCCATTTTTGGGCCTGGCGCGGGGCCAAGTGGGAAAGGGTGGTTTTGAGGCTGAAGGCAGTAGGAAAGCCTGCAGCCCCCAGGTGTGTGGGGCTACGCAAGCGGTTCCCAAAGAGCTTTAGAACAAGGCATAGTTTTCCCTGCTGGCTCTTTGGGCGTGGGACCAGTCTCCAGACATATGGCTATTTTTGTGCCTGGCGTGACGCCATGTAGGAAAGGGTGGTTTTGAGGCTGAAGAGAGCAGGAAAGCCTGCAGCCCCCAGGTGTGTGGGGCTACGCAAGCCGTTCCCAAAGAGCTTTAGAACAAGGCATAGTTTTCCCTGCTGGCTCTTTGAGCGTGGGACCAGTCTCCAGACATATGGCCATTTTTGGGCCTCGCGCAGCGCCAAGTGGGAAAGGGTGGTTTTGAGGCTGAAGGCAGCAGGAAAGCCTGCAGCCCCCAGGTGTGTGGGGCTACGCAAGCAGTTCCCAAAGAGCTTTAGAACAAGGCATAGTTTTCCCTGCTGGCTCTTTGGGCGTGGGACCAACCTCCAGACATATGGCCATTTTTGTGCCTGGCGTGACGCCATGTGGGAAAGGGTGGTTTTGAGGCTGAAGGCAGCAGGAAAGCCTGCAGCCCCCAGGTGTGTGGGGCTACGCAAGCGGTTCCCAAAGAGCTTTAGTACAAGGCATAGTTTTCCCTGCTGGCTCTTTGGGCGTGGGACCAATCTCCAGACATATGGCCATTTTTGTGCCTGGCGTGACACCAAGTGGGAAAGGGTGGTTTTGAGGCTGAAGGCAGCAGGAAAGCCTGCAGCCCCCAGGTCTGTGGGGCTACGCAAGCCGTTCCCAAAGAGCTTTAGAACAAGGCATAGTTTTCCCTGCTGGCTCTTTGGGCGTGGGACCAACCTCCAGACATATGGTCATTTTTGGGCCTGGCGCGGCGCCAAGTGGGAAAGGGTGGTTTTGAGGCTGAAGGCAGCAGGAAAGCCTGCAGCCCCCAGGTCTGTGGGGCTACGCAAGTGGTTCCCAAAGAGCTTTAGAACAAGGCATAGTTTTCCCTGCTGGCTCTTTGAGCGTGGGACCAGTCTCCAGACATATGGCCATTTTTGGGCCTGGCGCGGGACCAAGTGGGAAAGGGTGGTTTTGAGGCTGAAGGCAGTAGGAAAGCCTGCAGCCCCCAGGTGTGTGGGGCTACGCAAGCGGTTCCCAAAGAGCTTTAGAACAAGGCATAGTTTTCCCTGCTGGCTCTTTGGGCGTGGGACCAGTCTCCAGACATATGGCTATTTTTGTGCCTGGCGTGACGCCATGTGGGAAAGGGTGGTTTTGAGGCTGAAGAGAGCAGGACTGCCTGCAGACCCCAGGTGTGTGGGGCTACGCAAGCCGTTCCCAAAGAGCTTTAGAACAAGGCATAGTTTTCCCTGCTGGCTCTTTGAGCGTGGGACCAGTCTCCAGACATATGGCCATTTTTGGGCTTCGCGCAGCGCCAAGTGGGAAAGGGTGGTTTTGAGGCTGAAGGCAGCAGGAAAGCTTGCAGCCCCCAGGTGTGTGGGGCTACGCAAGCAGTTCCCAAAGAGCTTTAGAACAAGGCATAGTTTTCCCTGCTGGCTCTTTGGGCGTGGGACCAGTCTCCAGACATATGGCCTTTTTTCGGCCTGGCGTGGCGCCAAGTGGGAAAGGGTGCCTTTGAGGCTGAAGAGAGCAGGAAAGCCTGCAGCCCCCAGGTGTGTGAGGCTACGCAAGCGGTTCCCAAAGAGCGTTAGAACAAGGCATAGTTTTCCCTGCTGGCTCTTTGGGCGTGGGACCAATCTCCAGACATATGGCCATTTTTGTGCCTGGCATGACGCCATGTGGGAAAGGGTGGTTTTGAGGCTGAAGGCAGCAGGAAAGCCTGTAGCCCCCAGGTGTGTGGGGCTATGCAAGCGGTTCCCAAAGAGCTTTAGAACAAGGCATAGTTTTCCCTGCTGGCTCTTTGGGCGTGGGACCAACCTCCAGACATATGGCCGTTTTTGTGCCTGGCGTGACGCCATGTGGGAAAGGGTGGTTTTGAGGCTGAAGGCAGCAGGAAAGCCTGCAGCCCCCAGGTGTGTGGGGCTACGCAAGCCGTTCCCAAAGAGCTTTAGTACAAGGCATAGTTTTCCCTGCTGGCTCTTTCGGCGTGGGACCAATCTCCAGACATATGGCCATTTTTGTGCCTGGCGTGACACCAAGTGGGAAAGGGTGGTTTTGAGGCTGAAGGCAGCAGGAAGGTCTGCAGCCCCCAGGTGTGTGGGGCTACGCAAGCCGTTCCCAAAGAGCTTTAGAACAAGGCATAGTTTTCCCTGCTGGCTCCTTCGGCGTGGGACCAACCTCCAGACATATGGCCATTTTACGCCTGGCGTGACGCCATGTGGGAAAGGGTGGTTTTGAGGCTGAAGGCAGCAGGAAAGCTTGCAGCCCCCTGGTCTGTGGGGCTATGCAAGCGGTTCCCAAAGAGCTTTAGAACAAGGCATAGTTTTCCCTGCTGCTCTTTGGGCGTGGGACCAGTCTCCAGACATATGGCCATTTTTGGGCCTGGTGCGGCGCCAAGTGGGAAAGGGTGGTTTTGAGGCTGAAGGCAGCAAGAAAGCCTGCAGCCCCTAGGTCTTTGAGGACACGAAAGCGGTTCCCAAAGAGCTTTAGAACAAAGCATAGTTTTCCCTGCTGGCTCTTTGGGCGTGGGACCAATCTCCAGACATATGGCCATTTTTGTGCCTGGCGTGACGCCATGTGGGAAAGAGTGGTTTTGAGGCTGAAGGCAGCAGGAAAGCCTGCAGCCCCCAGGTGTGTGGGGCTACGCAAGCGGTTCCCAAAGAGCTTTAGAACAAGGCATAGTTTTCCCTGCTGGCTCTTTGGGCGTGGGACCAACCTCCAGACATATGGTCATTTTTGGGCCTGGCGCGGCGCCAAGTGGGAAAGGGTGGTTTTGAGGCTGAAGGCAGCAGGAAAGCCTGCAGCCCCCAGGTCTGTGGGGCTACGCAAGTGGTTCCCAAAGAGCTTTAGAACAAGGCACAGTTTTCCCTGCTGGCTCTTTGAGCGTGGGACCAGTCTCCAGACATATGGCCATTTTTGGGCCTGGCGCGGGGCCAAGTGGGAAAGGGTGGTTTTGAGGCTGAAGGCAGCAGGAAAGCCTGTAGCCCCCAGGTGTGTGGGGCTACGCAAGCGGTTCCCAAAGAGCTTTAGAACAAGGCATAGTTTTCCCTGTTGGCTCTTTGGGCGTGGGACCAGTCTCCAGACATATGGCCATTTCTGGGCCTGGTGCGGCGCCAAGTGGGAAAGGGTGGTTTTGAGGCTGAAGGCAGCAGGAAAGCCTGCAGCCCCCAGGTCTGTGGGGCTACGCAAGCGGTTCCCAAAGAGCTTTAGAACAAGGCATAGTTTTCCCTGCTGGCTCTTTCGGCGTGGGACCAGTCTCCAGACATATGGCCATTTTTGGGCCTGGCGCGGCGCCAAGTGGGAAAGGGTGGTTTTGAGGCTGAAGGCAGCAGGAAAGCTTGCAGCCCCCTGGTCTGTGGGGCTACGCAAGCCGATCCCAAAGAGCTTTAGAACAAGGCATAGTTTTCCCTGCTGGCTCTTTGGGTGTGGGACCAATCTCCAGACATATTGCCATTTTTGTGCCTGGCGTGACGCCATGTGGGAAAGGGTGGTTTTGAGGCTGAAGGCAGCAGGAAAGCCTGCAGCCCCCAGGTGTGTGGGGCTATGCAAGCGGTTCCCAAAGAGCTTTAGAACAAGGCATAGTTTTCCCTGCTGGCTCTATGGGCGTGGGACCAGTCTCCAGACATATGGCCATTTTTGGGCCTGGCGTGGCGCCACGTGGGAAAGGGTGCCTTTGAGGCTGAAGAGAGCAGGAAAGCCTGCAGCCCCCAGGTGTGTGGGGCTACGCAAGCGGTTCCCAAAGAGCTTTAGAACAAGGCATAGTTTTCCCTGCTGACTCTTTGGGCGTGGGACCAATCTCCAGAAATATGGTCATTTTTGGGCCTGGCGTGGCGCCAAGTGGGAAAGGGTGGTTTTGAGGCTGAAGGCAGCAGGAGAGCCTGCGCCCCCAGGTGTGTGGGGCTACGCAAGCGGTTCCCAAAGAGCTTTAGAACAAGGCATAGTTTTCCCTGCTGGCTCTTTGGGCGTGGGACCAATCTCCAGACATATGGCCATTTTTGTGCCTGGCGTGACGCCATGTGGGAAAGGGTGGTTTTGAGGCTGAAGGCAGCAGGAAAGCCTGCAGCCCCCAGGTGTGTGGGGCTACGCAAGCGGTTCCCAAAGAGCTTTAGAACAAGGCATAGTTTTCCCTGCTGGCTCTTTGGGCGTGGGACCAATCTCCAGACATATGGCCATTTTTGTGCCTGGCGTGACGCCATGTGGGAAAGGGTGGTTTTGAGGCTGAAGGCAGCAGGAAAGCCTGCAGCCCCCAGGTCTGTGGGGCTACGCAAGCGGTTCCCAAAGAGCTTTAGAACAAGGCATAGTTTTCCCTGCTGGCTCTTTCGGCGTGGGACCAATCTCCAGACATATGGCCATTTTTGTGCCTGGCGTGACACCAAGTGGGAAAGGGTGGTTTTGAGGCTGAAGGCAGCAGGAAGGTCTGCAGCCCCCAGGTGTGTGGGGCTACGCAAGCGGTTCCCAAAGAGCTTTAGAACAAGGCATAGTTTTCCCTGCTGGCTCTTTGGGCGTGGGACCAACCTCCAGACATATGGCCATTTTTGTGCCTGGCGTGACGCCATGTGGGAAAGGGTGGTTTTGAGGCTGAAGGCAGCAGGAAAGCCTGCAGCCCCCAGGTCTGTGGGGCTACGCAAGCGGTTCCCAAAGAGCTTTAGTACAAGGCATAGTTTTCCCTGCTGGCTCTTTGGGCGTGGGACCAGTCTCCAGACATATGGCCATTTTTGTTCCTGGCGTGACACCAAGTGGGAAAGGGTGGTTTTGAGGCTGAAGGCAGCAGGAAAGCCTGCAGCCCCCAGGTGTGTGGGGCTACGCAAGCGGTTCCCAAAGAGCTTTAGAACAAGGCATAGTTTTCCCTGCTGGCTCTTTGGGCGTGGGACCAACCTCCAGACATATGGCCATTTTTCTGCCTGGTGTGACGCCATGTGGGAAAGGGTGGTTTTGAGGCTGAAGGCAGCAGGAAAGCCTGTAGCCCCCAGGTGTGTGGGGCTACGCAAGCGGTTACCAAAGAGCCTTAGAACAAGGCATAGTTTTCCCTGTTGGCTCTTTGGGCGTGGGACCAGTCTCCAGACATATGGCCATTTCTGGGCCTGGTGCGGCGACAAGTGGGAAAGGGTGGTTTTGAGGCTGAAGGCAGCAGGAAAGCCTGCAGCCCCCAGGTGTGTGGGGCTACGCAAGCGGTTCCCAAAGAGCTTTAGAACAAGGCATAGTTTTCCCTGCTGGCTCTTTGGGCGTCGGACCAATCTCCAGACATATGGCCATTTTTGGGCCTGGCGCGGCGCCAAGTGGGAAAGGGTGGTTTTGAGGCTGAAGGCAGCAGGAAAGCCTGCAGCCCCCAGGTGTGTGGGGCTATGCAAGTGGTTCCCAAAGAGCTTTAGAACAAGGCATAGTTTTCCCTGCTGGCTCTTTGGGCGTGGGACCAATCTCCAGACATATGGCCATTTTTGGGCCTGGCGCGGGGCCAAGTGGGAAAGGGTGGTTTTGAGGCTGAAGGCAGCAGGAAAGACTGTAGCCCCCAGGTGTGTGGGGCTACGCAAGCGGTTCCCAAAGAGCCTTAGAACAAGGCATAGTTTTCCCTGTTGGCTCTTTGGGCGTGGGACCAGTCTCCAGACATATGGCCATTTCTGGGCCTGGTGCGGCGACAAGTGGGAAAGGGTGGTTTTGAGGCTGAAGGCAGCAGGAAAGCCTGCAGCCCCCAGGTGTGTGGGGCTACGCAAGCGGTTCCCAAAGAGCTTTAGAACAAGGCATAGTTTTCCCTGCTGGCTCTTTGGGCGTCGGACCAATCTCCAGACATATGGCCATTTTTGGGCCTGGCGTGACGCCATGTGGGAAAGGGTGGTTTTGAGGCTGAAGGCAGCAGGAAAGCCTGCAGCCCCCAGGTGTGTGGGGCTATGCAAGTGGTTCCCAAAGAGCTTTAGAACAAGGCATAGTTTTCCCTGCTGGCTCTTTGGGCGTGGGACCAATCTCCAGACATATGGCCATTTTTGTGCCTGGCGCAGCGACAAGTGGGAAAGGGTGGTTTTGAGGCTGAAGGCAGCAGGAAAGCCTGTAGCCGCCAGGTGTGTGGGGCTACGCAAGCGGTTCCCAAAGAGCTTTAGAACAAGGCATAGTTTTCCCTGCTGGCTCTTTGGGCGTGGGACCAGTCTCCAGACATATGGCCATTTTTGGGCCTGGTGCGGCACCAAGTGGGAAAGGGTGGTTTTGAGGCTGAAGGCAGCAAGAAAGCCTGCAGCCCCCAGGTCTGTGGGGCTACGCAAGTGGTTCCCAAAGAGCTTTAGAACAAGGCATAGTTTTCCCTGCTGGCTCTTTGAGCGTGGGACCAATCTCCAGACATATGGCCATTTTTGTGCCTGGCGCGGGGCCAAGTGGGAAAGGGTGGTTTTGAGGCTGAAGGCAGCAGGAAAGCCTGTAGCCCCCAGGTGTGTGGGGCTACGCAAGCGGTTCCCAAAGAGCTTTAGAACAAGGCATAGTTTTCCCTGCTGGCTCTTTGGGCGTGGGACCAGTCTCCAGACATATGGCCATTTCTGGGCCTGGTGCGGAGACAAGTGGGAAAGGGTGGTTTTGAGGCCGAAGGCAGCAGGAAAGCCTGCAGCCCCCAGGTGTGTGGGGCTACGCAAGCGGTTCCCAAAGAGCCTTAGAACAAGGCATAGTTTTCCCTGCTGGCTCTTTGGGCGTGGGACCAGTCTCCAGACATATGGCCATTTTTGGGCCTGGCGTGACGCCATGTGGGAAAGGGTGGTTTTGAGGCTGAAGGCAGCAGGAAGGTCTGCAGCCCCCAGGTGTGTGGGGCTACGCAAGCCGTTCCCAAAGAGCTTTAGAACAAGGCATAGTTTTCCCTGCTGGCTCTTTGAGCGTGGGACCAGTCTCCAGACATATGGCCATTTTTGGGCCTCGCGCAGCGCCAAGTGGGAAAGGGTGGTTTTGAGGCTGAAGGCAGCAGGAAAGCCTGCAGCCCCCAGGTGTGTGGGGCTACGCAAGCAGTTCCCAAAGAGCTTTAGAACAAGGCATAGTTTTCCCTGCTGGCTCTTTGGGCGTGGGACCAGTCTCCAGACATATGGCCATTTTTGGGCCTGGCGTGGCGCCAAGTGGGAAAGGGTTCCCTTGGAGGCTGAAGGCAGCAGGAAAGCCTGCAGCCCCCAGGTGTGTGAGGCTACGCAAGCGGTTCCCAAAGAGCTTTAGAACAAGGCATAGTTTTCCCTGCTGGCTCTTTGGGCGTGGGACCAACCTCCAGACATATGGCCATTTTTATGCCTGGCGTGACGCCATGTGGGAAAGGGTGGTTTTGAGGCTGAAGGCAGCAGGAAAGCCTGCAGCCCCCAGGTGTGTGGGGCTATGCAAGTGGTTCCCAAAGAGCTTTAGAACAAGGCATAGTTTTCCCTGCTGGCTCTTTGGGCGTGGGACCAATCTCCAGACATATGGCCATTTTTGTGCCTGGCGCAGAGACAAGTGGGAAAGGGTGGTTTTGAGGCTGAAGGCAGCAGGAAAGCCTGTAGCCCCCAGGTGTGTGGGGCTACGCAAGCGGTTCCCAAAGAGCTTTAGAACAAGGCATAGTTTTCCCTGCTGCTCTTTGGGCGTGGGACCAGTCTCCAGACATATGGCCATTTTTGGGCCTGGTGCGGCGCCAAGTGGGAAAGGGTGGTTTTGAGGCTGAAGGCAGCAAGAAAGCCTGCAGCCCCCAGGTCTTTGAGGCCACGCAAGCGGTTCCCAAAGAGCTTTAGAACAAGGCATAGTTTTCCCTGCTGGCTCTTTGGGCGTGGGACCAACCTCCAGACATATGGCCATTTTTGTGCCTGGCGTGACGCCATGTGGGAAAGGGTGGTTTTGAGGCTGAAGGCAGCAGGAAAGCCTGCAGCCCCCAGGTGTGTGGGGCTACGCAAGCAGTTCCCAAAGAGCTTTAGTACAAGGCATAGTTTTCCCTGCTGGCTCTTTGGGCGTGGTACCAATCTCCAGACATATGGCCATTTTTGTGCCTGCCGTGACACCAAGTGGGAAAGGGTGGTTTTGAGGCTGAAGGCAGCAGGAAAGCCTGCAGCCCCCAGGTGTGTGGGGCTACGCAAGCGGTTCCCAAAGAGCTTTAGAACAAGGCATAGTTTTCCCTGCTGGCTCTTTGGGCGTGGGACCAATCTCCAGACATATGGCCTTTTTTGTGCCTGGCGCAGCGACAAGTGGGAAAGGGTGGTTTTGAGGCTGAAGGCAGCAGGAAAGCCTGTAGCCCCCAGGTGTGTGGGGCTACGCAAGCGGTTCCCAAAGAGCTTTAGAACAAGGCATAGTTTTCCCTGCTGGCTCTTTGGGCGTGGGACCAGTCTCCAGACATATGGCCATTTTTGGGCCTGGTGCGGCGCCAAGTGGGAAAGGGTGGTTTTGAGGCTGAAGGCAGCAGGAAAGCCTGCAGCCCCCAGGTCTGTGGGGCTACGCAAGTGGTTCCCAAAGAGCTTTAGAACAAGGCATAGTTTTCCCTGCTGGCTCTTTGAGCGTGGGACCAATCTCCAGACATATGGCCATTTTTGGGCCTGGCGCGGGGCCAAGTGGGAAAGGGTGGTTTTGAGGCTGAAGGCAGCAGGAAAGCCTGTAGCCCCCAGGTGTGTGGGGCTACGCAAGCGGTTCCCAAAGAGCTTTAGAACAAGGCATAGTTTTCCCTGTTGGCTCTTTGGGCGTGGGACCACTCTCCAGACATATGGCCATTTCTGGGCCTGGTGCGGCGACAAGTGGGAAAGGGTGGTTTTGAGGCCGAAGGCAGCAGGAAAGCCTGCAGCCCCCAGGTGTGTGGGGCTACGCAAGCGGTTCCCAAAGAGCCTTAGAACAAGGCATAGTTTTCCCTGCTGGCTCTTCGGGCGTGGGACCAGTCTCCAGACATATGGCCATTTTTGGGCCTGGCGCGGCGCCAAGTGGGAAAGGGTGGTTTTGAGGCTGAAGGCAGCAGGAAAGCTTGCAGCCCCCTGGTCTGTGGGGCTACGCAAGCGGTTCCCAAAGAGCTTTAGAACAAGGCATAGTTTTCCCTGCTGGCTCTTTGGGCGTCGGACCAATCTCCAGACATATGGCCATTTTTGGGCCTGGCGTGACGCCATGTGGGAAAGGGTGGTTTTGAGGCTGAAGGCAGCAGGAAAGCCTGCAGCCCCCAGGTGTGTGGGGCTATGCAAGCGGTTCCCAAAGAGCTTTAGAACAAGGCATAGTTTTCCCTGCTGACTCTATGGGCGTGGGACCAGTCTCCAGACATATGGCCATTTTTGTGCCTGGCGTGGCGCCAAGTGGGAAAGGGTGGTTTTGAGGCTGAAGGCAGCAGGAGAGCCTGCAGCCCCAAGGTCTGTGGGGCTACGCAAGCGGTTCCCAAAGAGCTTTAGAACAAGGCATAGTTTTCCCTGCTGGCTCTTTGGGCGTGGGACCAGTCTCCAGACATATGGCCATTTTTGGGCCTGGCGTGGCGCCAAGTGGGAAAGGGTGCCTTTGAGGCTGAAGGCAGCAGGAAAGCCTGCAGCCCCCAGGTGTGTGGGGCTACGCAAGCGGTTCCCAAAGAGCTTTAGAACAAGGCATAGTTTTCCCTGCTGGCTCTTTGGGCATGGGACCAGTCTCCAGACATATGGCCATTTTTATGCCTGGCGTGACGCCATGTGGGAAAGGGTGGTTTTGAGGCTGAAGGCAGCAGGAGAGCCTGCAGCCCCCAGGTGTGTGGGGCTATGCAAGTGGTTCCCAAAGAGCTTTAGAACAAGGCATAGTTTTCCCTGCTGGCTCTTTGGGCGTGGGACCAATCTCCAGACATATGGCCATTTTTGTGCCTGGCGCAGCGACAAGTTGGAAAGGGTGGTTTTGAGGCTGAAGGCAGCAGGAAAGCCTGTAGCCCCCAGGTGTGTGGGGCTACGCAAGCGGTTCCCAAAGAGCTTTAGAACAAGGCATAGTTTTCCCTGCTGCTCTTTGGGCGTGGGACCAACCTCCAGACATATGGCCATTTTTGTGCCTGGCGTGACGCCATGTGGGAAAGGGTGGTTTTGAGGCTGAAGGCAGCAGGAAAGCCTGCAGCCCCCAGGTGTGTGGGGCTACGCAAGCGGTTCCCAAAGAGCTTTAGTACAAGGCATAGTTTTCCCTGCTGGCTCTTTGGGCGTGGGACCAATCTCCAGACATATGGCCATTTTTGTGCCTGGCGTGACACCAAGTGGGAAAGGGTGGTTTTGAGGCTGAAGGCAGCAGGAAAGCCTGCAGCCCCCAGGTGTGTGGGGCTACGCAAGAGGTTCCCAAAGAGCTTTAGAACAAGGCATAGTTTTCCCTGCTGGCTCTTTGGGCGTGGGACCAACCTCCAGACATATGGTCATTTTTGGGCCTGGCGCGGCGCCAAGTGGGAAAGGGTGGTTTTGAGGCTGAAGGCAGCAGGAAAGCCTGCAGCCCCCAGGTCTGTGGGGCTAGGCAAGTGGTTCCCAAAGAGCTTTAGAACAAGGCATAGTTTTCCCTGCTGGCTCTTTGAGCGTGGGACCAGTCTCCAGACATATGGCCATTTTTGGGCCTGGCGCGGGGCCAAGTGGGAAAGGGTGGTTTTGAGGCTGAAGGCGGCAGGAAAGCCTGTAGCCCCCAGGTGTGTGGGGCTACGCAAGCGGTTCCCAAAGAGCTTTAGAACAAGGCATAGTTTTCCCTGCTGACTCTATGGGCGTGGGACCAGTCTCCAGACATATGGCCATTTTTGTGCCTGGCGTGGCGCCAAGTGGGAAAGGGTGGTTTTGAGGCTGAAGGCAGCAGGAGAGCCTGCAGCCCCAAGGTCTGTGGGGCTACGCAAGCGGTTCCCAAAGAGCTTTAGAACAAGGCATAGTTTTCCCTGCTGGCTCTTTGGGCGTGGGACCAGTCTCCAGACATATGGCCATTTTTGGGCCTGGCGTGGCGCCAAGTGGGAAAGGGTGCCTTTGAGGCTGAAGGCAGCAGGAAAGCCTGCAGCCCCCAGGTGTGTGGGGCTACGCAAGCGGTTCCCAAAGAGCTTTAGAACAAGGCATAGTTTTCCCTGCTGGCTCTTTGGGCATGGGACCAGTCTCCAGACATATGGCCATTTTTATGCCTGGCGTGACGCCATGTGGGAAAGGGTGGTTTTGAGGCTGAAGGCAGCAGGAGAGCCTGCAGCCCCCAGGTGTGTGGGGCTATGCAAGTGGTTCCCAAAGAGCTTTAGAACAAGGCATAGTTTTCCCTGCTGGCTCTTTGGGCGTGGGACCAATCTCCAGACATATGGCCATTTTTGTGCCTGGCGCAGCGACAAGTTGGAAAGGGTGGTTTTGAGGCTGAAGGCAGCAGGAAAGCCTGTAGCCCCCAGGTGTGTGGGGCTACGCAAGCGGTTCCCAAAGAGCTTTAGAACAAGGCATAGTTTTCCCTGCTGACTCTTTGGGCGTGGGACCAACCTCCAGACATATGGCCTTTTTTGTGCCTGGCGTGACGCCATGTGGGAAAGGGTGGTTTTGAGGCTGAAGGCAGCAGGAAAGCCTGCAGCCCCCAGGTGTGTGGGGCTACGCAAGCGGTTCCCAAAGAGCTTTAGTACAAGGCATAGTTTTCCCTGCTGGCTCTTTGGGCGTGGGACCAATCTCCAGACATATGGCCATTTTTGTGCCTGGCGTGACACCAAGTGGGAAAGGGTGGTTTTGAGGCTGAAGGCAGCAGGAAAGCCTGCAGCCCCCAGGTGTGTGGGGCTACGCAAGAGGTTCCCAAAGAGCTTTAGAACAAGGCATAGTTTTCCCTGCTGGCTCTTTGGGCGTGGGACCAACCTCCAGACATATGGTCATTTTTGGGCCTGGCGCGGCGCCAAGTGGGAAAGGGTGGTTTTGAGGCTGAAGGCAGCAGGAAAGCCTGCAGCCCCCAGGTCTGTGGGGCTAGGCAAGTGGTTCCCAAAGAGCTTTAGAACAAGGCATAGTTTTCCCTGCTGGCTCTTTGAGCGTGGGACCAGTCTCCAGACATATGGCCATTTTTGGGCCTGGCGCGGGGCCAAGTGGGAAAGGGTGGTTTTGAGGCTGAAGGCGGCAGGAAAGCCTGTAGCCCCCAGGTGTGTGGGGCTACGCAAGCGGTTCCCAAAGAGCTTTAGAACAAGGCATAGTTTTCCCTGTTGGCTCTTTGGGCGTGGGACCAGTCTCCAGACATATGGCCATTTCTGGGCCTGGTGCGGCGACAAGTGGCAAAGGGTGGTTTTGAGGCCGAAGGCAGCAGAAAGCCTGCAGCCCCCAGGTGTGTGGGGCTACGCAAGCGGTTCCCAAAGAGCCTTAGAACAAGGCATAGTTTTCCCTGCTGGCTCTTCGGGCGTGGGACCAGTCTCCAGACATATGGCCATTTTTGGGCCTGGCGTGGCGCCAAGTGGGAAAGGGTGGTTTTGAGGCTGAAGGCAGCAGGAAAGCCTGCAGCCCCCAGGTGTGTGGGGCTATGCAAGCCGTTCCCAAAGAGCTTTAGAACAAGGCATAGTTTTCCCTGCTGGCTCTTTGGGCGTCGGACCAATCTCCAGACATATGGCCATTTTTGGGCCTGGCGTGACGCCATGTGGGAAAGGGTGGTTTTGAGGCTGAAGGCAGCAGGAAAGCCTGCAGCCTCCAGGTGTGTGGGGCTATGCAAGCGGTTCCCAAAGAGCTTTAGAACAAGGCATAGTTTTCCCTGCTGACTCTATGGGCGTGGGACCAGTCTCCAGACATATGGCCATTTTTGTGCCTGGCGTGGCGCCAAGTGGGAAAGGGTGGTTTTGAGGCTGAAGGCAGCAGGAGAGCCTGCAGCCCCCAGGTGTGTGGGGCTACGCAAGCGGTTCCCAAAGAGCTTTAGAACAAGGCATAGTTTTCCCTGCTGGCTCTTTGGGCGTGGGACCAAGCTCCAGACATATGGCCATTTTTGTGCCTGGTGTCACGCCATGTGGGAAAGGGTGGTTTTGAGGCTGAAGGCAGCAGGAAAGCCTGTAGCCCCCAGGTGTGTGGGGCTACGCAAGCGGTTCCCAAAGAGCTTTAGAACAAGGCATAGTTTTCCCTGCTGGCTCTTTGAGCGTGGGACCAATCTCCAGACATATGGCCATTTTTGGGCCTCGCGCAGCGCCAAGTGGGAAAGGGTGGTTTTGAGGCTGAAGGCAGCAGGAAAGCCTGCAGCCCCCAGGTGTGTGGGGCTACGCAAGCAGTTCCCAAAGAGCTTTAGAACAAGGCATAGTTTTCCCTGCTGGCTCTTTGGGCGTGGGACCTGTCTCCAGACATATGGCCATTTTTGGGCCTGGCGTGGCGCCAAGTGGGAAAGGGTGCCTTTGAGGCTGAAGGCAGCAGGAAAGCCTGCAGCCCCCAGGTGTGTGAGGCTACGCAAGCGGTTCCCAAAGAGCTTTAGAACAAGGCATAGTTTTCCCTGCTGGCTCTTTGGGCGTGGGACCAGTCTCCAGACATATGGCCATTTTTGGGCCCGGCGTGGCGCCAAGTGGGAAAGGGTGGTTTTGAGGCTGAAGGCAGCAGGAAAGCCTGCAGCCCCCAGGTGTGTGGGGCTATGCAAGTGGTTCCCAAAGAGCTTTAGAACAAGGCATAGTTTTCCCTGCTGGCTCTTTGGGCGTGGGACCAATCTCCAGACATATGGCCATTTTTGTGCCTGGCGCAGCGACAAGTTGGAAAGGGTAGTTTTGAGGCTGAAGGCAGCAGGAAAGCCTGTAGCCCCCAGGTGTGTGGGGCTACGCAAGCGGTTCCCAAAGAGCTTTAGAACAAGGCATAGTTTTCCCTGCTGCTCTTTGGGCGTGGGACCAGTCTCCAGACATATGGCCATTTTTGGGCCTGGTGCGGCGCCAAGTGGGAAAGGGTGGTTTTGAGGCTGAAGGCAGCAAGAAAGCCTGCAGCCCCCAGGTCTTTGAGGCCACGCAAGCGGTTCCCAAAGAGCTTTAGAACAAGGCATAGTTTTCCCTGCTGGCTCTTTGGGCGTGGGACCAACCTCCAGACATATGGCCATTTTTGTGCCTGGCGTGACACCAAGTGGGAAAGGGTGGTTTTGAGGCTGAAGGCAGCAGGAAAGCCTGCAGCCCCCAGGTGTGTGGGGCTACGCAAGAGGTTCCCAAAGAGCTTTAGAACAAGGCATAGTTTTCCCTGCTGGCTCTTTGGGCGTGGGACCAACCTCCAGACATATGGTCATTTTTGGGCCTGGCGCGGCGCCAAGTGGGAAAGGGTGGTTTTGAGGCTGAAGGCAGCAGGAAAGCCTGCAGCCCCCAGGTCTGTGGGGCTACGCAAGTGGTTCCCAAAGAGCTTTAGAACAAGGCATAGTTTTCCCTGCTGGCTCTTTGAGCGTGGGACCAGTCTCCAGACATATGGCCATTTTTGGGCCTGGCGCGGGGCCAAGTGGGAAAGGGTGGTTTTGAGGCTGAAGGCGGCAGGAAAGCCTGTAGCCCCCAGGTGTGTGGGGCTACGCAAGCGGTTCCCAAAGAGCTTTAGAACAAGGCATAGTTTTCCCTGTTGGCTCTTTGGGCGTGGGACCAGTCTCCAGACATATGGCCATTTCTGGGCCTGGTGCGGCGACAAGTGGGAAAGGGTGGTTTTTAGGCTGAAGGCAGCAGGAAAGCCTGCAGCCCCCAGGTGTGTGGGGCTACGCAAGCGGTTCCCAAAGAGCTTTAGAACAAGGCATAGTTTTCCCTGCTGGCTCTTTGGGCGTGGGACCAGTCTCCAGACATATGGCCATTTTTGGGCCTGGCGCGGCGCCAAGTGGGAAAGGGTGGTTTTGAGGCTGAAGGCAGCAGGAAAGCTTGCAGCCCCCTGGTCTGTGGGGCTACGCAAGCCGTTCCCAAAGAGCTTTAGAACAAGGCATAGTTTTCCCTGCTGGCTCTTTGGGCGTCGGACCAATCTCCAGACATATGGCCATTTTTGGGCCTGGCGTGACGCCATGTGGGAAAGGGTGGTTTTGAGGCTGAAGGCAGCAGGAAAGCCTGCAGCCCCCAGGTGTGTGGGGCTATGCAAGCGGTTCCCAAAGAGCTTTAGAACAAGGCATAGTTTTCCCTGCTGGCTCTATGGGCGTGGGACCAGTCTCCAGACATATGGCCATTTTTGGGCCTGGCGTGGCGCCAAGTGGGAAAGGGTGGTTTTGAGGCTGAAGGCAGCAGGAGAGCCTGCAGCCCCTAGGTCTGTGGGGCTACGCAAGCAGTTCCCAAAGAGCTTTAGAACAAGGCATAGTTTTCCCTGCTGGCTCTTTGGGCGTGGGACCAAGCTCCAGACATATGGCCATTTTTGTGCCTGGTGTCACGCCATGTGGGAAAGGGTGGTTTTGAGGCTGAAGGCAGCAGGAAAGCCTGTAGCCCCCAGGTGTGTGGGGCTACGCAAGCGGTTCCCAAAGAGCTTTAGAACAAGGCATAGTTTTCCCTGCTGGCTCTTTGGGCGTGGGACCAATCTCCAGACATATGGCCGTTTTTGTGCCTGGCGTGACGCCATGTGGGAAAGGGTGGTTTTGAGGCTGAAGGCAGCAGGAAGGTCTGCAGCCCCCAGGTGTGTGGGGCTACGCAAGCCGTTCCCAAAGAGCTTTAGAACAAGGCATAGTTTTCCCTGCTGGCTCTTTGAGCGTGGGACCAGTCTCCAGACATATGGCCATTTTTGGGCCTCGCGCAGCGCCAAGTGGGAAAGGGTGGTTTTGAGGCTGAAGGCAGCAGGAAAGCCTGCAGCGCCCAGGTGTGTGGGGCTACGCAAGCAGTTCCCAAAGAGCTTTAGAACAAGGCATAGTTTTCCCTGCTGGCTCTTTGGGCGTGGGACCAGTCTCCAGACATATGGCCATTTTTGGGCCTGGCGTGGCGCCAAGTTGGAAAGGGTGCCTTTGAGGCTGAAGGCAGCAGGAAAGCCTGCAGCCCCCAGGTGTGTGAGGCTACGCAAGCGGTTCCCAAAGAGCTTTAGAACAAGGCATAGTTTTCCCTGCTGGCTCTTTGGGCGTGGGACCAACCTCCAGACATATGGCCATTTTTATGCCTGGCGTGACGCCATGTGGGAAAGGGTGGTTTTGAGGCTGAAGGCAGCAGGAAAGCCTGCAGCCCCCAGGTCTGTGGGGCTATGCAAGTGGTTCCCAAAGAGCTTTAGAACAAGGCATAGTTTTCCCTGCTGGCTCTTTGGGCGTGGGACCAATCTCCAGACATATGGCCATTTTTGTGCCTGGCGCAGCGACAAGTGGGAAAGGGTGGTTTTGAGGCTGAAGGCAGCAGGAAAGCCTGTAGCCCCCAGGTGTGTGGGGCTACGCAAGCGGTTCCCAAAGAGCTTTAGAACAAGGCATAGTTTTCCCTGTTGCTCTTTGGGCGTGGGACCAGTCTCCAGACATATGGCCATTTTTGGGCCTGGTGCGGCGCCAAGTGGGAAAGGGTGGTTTTGAGGCTGAAGGCAGCAAGAAAGCCTGCAGCCCCCAGGTCTTTGAGGCCACGCAAGCGGTTCCCAAAGAGCTTTAGAACAAGGCATAGTTTTCCCTGCTGGCTCTTTGGGCGTGGGACCAGCCTCCAGACATATGGCCATTTTTGTGCCTGGCGTGACACCAAGTGGGAAAGGGTGGTTTTGAGGCTGAAGGCAGCAGGAAAGCCTGCAGCCCCCAGGTGTGTGGGGCTACGCAAGCGGTTCCCAAAGAGCTTTAGAACAAGGCATAGTTTTCCCTGCTGGCTCTTTGGGCGTGGGACCAACCTCCAGACATATGGTCATTTTTGGGCCTGGCGCGGCGCCAAGTGGGAAAGGGTGGTTTTGAGGCTGAAGGCAGCAGGAAAGCCTGCAGCCCCCAGGTCTGTGGGGCTACGCAAGTGGTTCCCAAAGAGCTTTAGAACAAGGCATAGTTTTCCCTGCTGGCTCTTTTAGCGTGGGACCAATCTCCAGACATATGGCCATTTTTGGGCCTGGCGTGGGGCCAAGTGGGAAAGGGTGGTTTTGAGGCTGAAGGCAGCAGGAAAGCCTGTAGCCCCCAGGTGTGTGGGGCTACGCAAGCGGTTCCCAAAGAGCTTTAGAACAAGGCATAGTTTTCCCTGTTGGCTCTTTGGGCGTGGGACCAGTCTCCAGACATATGGCCATTTCTGGGCCTGGTGCGGCGACAAGTGGGAAAGGGTGGTTTTGAGGCCGAAGGCAGCAGGAAAGCCTGCAGCCCCCAGGTGTGTGGGGCTACGCAAGCGGTTCCCAAAGAGCTTTAGAACAAGGCATAGTTTTCCCTGCTGGCTCTTTGGGCGTGGGACCAATCTCCAGACATATGGCCATTTTTGGGCCTGGCGCGGCGCCAAGTGGGAAAGGGTGGTTTTGAGGCTGAAGGCAGCAGGAAAGCCTGCAGCCCCCAGGTGTGTGGGGCTATGCAAGCGGTTCCCAAAGAGCTTTAGAACAAGGCATAGTTTTCCCTGCTGACTCTATGGGCGTGGGACCAGTCTCCAGACATATGGCCATTTTTGGGCCCGGCGTGGCGCCAAGTGGGAAAGGGTGGTTTTGAGGCTGAAGGCAGCAGGAGAGCCTGCAGCCCCAAGGTCTGTGGGGCTACGCAAGCGGTTCCCAAAGAGCTTTAGAACAAGGCATAGTTTTCCCTGCTGGCTCTTTGGGCGTGGGACCAAGCTCCAGACATATGGGCATTTTTGTGCCTGGTGTCACGCCATGTGGGAAAGGGTGGTTTTGAGGCTGAAGGCAGCAGGAAAGCCTGTAGCCCCCAGGTGTGTGGGGCTACGCAAGCGGTTCCCAAAGAGCTTTAGAACAAGGCATAGTTTTCCCTGCTGGCTCTTTGGGCGTGGGACCAATCTCCAGACATATGGCCGTTTTTGTGCCTGGCGTGACGCCATGTGGGAAAGGGTGGTTTTGAGGCTGAAGGCAGCAGGAAGGTCTGCAGCCCCCAGGTGTGTGGGGCTACGCAAGCCGTTCCCAAAGAGCTTTAGAACAAGGCATAGTTTTCCCTGCTGGCTCTTTGAGCGTGGGACCAGTCTCCAGACATATGGCCATTTTTGGGCCTCACGCAGCGCCAAGTGGGAAAGGGTGCCTTTGAGGCTGAAGGCAGCAGGAAAGCCTGCAGCCCCCAGGTGTGTGGGGCTATGCAAGCAGTTCCCAAAGAGCTTTAGAACAAGGCATAGTTTTCCCTGTTGGCTCTTTGGGCGTGGGACCAGTCTCCAGACATATGGCCATTTCTGCGCCTGGTGCGGCGACAAGTGGGAAAGGGTGGTTTTGAGGCTGAAGGCAGCAGGAAAGCCTGCAGCCCCCAGGTGTGTGGGGCTACGCAAGCGGTTCCCAAAGAGCTTTAGAACAAGGCATAGTTTTCCCTGCTGGCTCTTTGGGCGTGGGACCAGTCTCCAGACATATGGCCATTTTTGGGCCTGGCGCGGCGCCAAGTGGGAAAGGGTGGTTTTGAGGCTGAAGGCAGCAGGAAAGCTTGCAGCCCCCTAGTCTGTGGGGCTACGCAAGCCGTTCCCAAAGAGCTTTAGAACAAGGCATAGTTTTCCCTGCTGGCTCTTTGAGCGTTTGACCAATCTCCAGACATATGGCCATTTTTGGGCCTGGCGTGACGCCATGTGGGAAAGGGTGGTTTTGAGGCTGAAGGCAGCAGGAAAGCCTGCAGCCCCCAGGTGTGTGGGGCTATGCAAGCGGTTCCCAAAGAGCTTTAGAACAAGGCATAGTTTTCCCTGCTGGCTCTTTGGGCGTGGGACCAATCTCCAGACATATGGCCATTTTTGTGCCTGGCGCAGCGACAAGTGGGAAAGGGTGGTTTTGAGGCTGAAGGCAGCAGGAAAGCCTGCAGCCCCCAGGTCTTTGAGGCCACGCAAGCGGTTCCCAAAGAGCTTTAGTACAAGGCATAGTTTTCCCTGCTGGCTCTTTGGGCGTGGGACCAATCTCCAGACATATGGTCATTTTTGTGCCTGGCGTGACACCAAGTGGGAAAGGGTGGTTTTGAGGCTGAAGGCAGCAGGAAAGCCTGCAGCCCCCAGGTGTGTGGGGCTACGCAAACCGTTCTCAAAGAGCTTTAGAACAAGGCATAGTTTTCCCTGCTGGCTCTTTGGGCGTGGGACCAACCTCCAGACATATGGTCATTTTTGGGCCTGGCGCGGCGCCAAGTGGGAAAGGGTGGTTTTGAGGCTGAAGGCAGCAGGAAAGCCTGCAGCCCCCAGGTGTGTGGGGCTACGCAAGCCGTTCCCAAAGAGCTTTAGAACAAGGCATAGTTTTCCCTGTTGACTCTTTGGGCGTGGGACCAGTCTCCAGACATATGGCCATTTTTGGGCCTGGTGCGGCGCCAAGTGGGAAAGGGTGGTTTTGAGGCTGAAGGCAGCAGGAAAGCCTGCAGCCCCCAGGTGTGTGGGGCTACGCAAGCGGTTCCCAAAGAGCTTTAGAACAAGGCATAGTTTTCCCTGCTGGCTCTTTGGGCGTGGGACCAGTCTCCAGACATATGGCCATTTTTGGGCCTGGCGTGGCGCCAAGTGGGAAAGGGTGGTTTTGAGGCTGAAGGCAGCAGGAAAGCCTGTAGCCCCCAGGTGTGTGGGGCTACGCAAGCCGTTCCCAAAGAGCTTTAGAACAAGGCATAGTTTTCCCTGCTGGCTCTTTGGGCATCGGACCAATCTCCAGACAGATGGCCATTTTTGGGCCTGGCGTGACGCCATGTGGGAAAGGGTGGTTTTGAGGCTGAAGGCAGCAGGAAAGCCTGCAGCCCCCAGGTGTGTGGGGCTATGCAAGCGGTTCCCAAAGAGCTTTAGAACAAGGCATAGTTTTCCCTGCTGGCTCTATGGGCGTGGGACCAGTCTCCAGACATATGGCCATTTTTGGGCCTGGCGTGGCGCCAAGTGGGAAAGGGTGGTTTTGAGGCTGAAGGCAGCAGGAGAGCCTGCAGCCCCCAGGTGTGTGGGGCTACGCAAGCGGTTCCCAAAGAGCTTTAGAACAAGGCATAGTTTTCCCTGCTGGCTCTTTGGGCGTGGGACCAAGCTCCAGACATATGGCCATTTTTGTGCCTGGTGTCACGCCATGTGGGAAAGGGTGGTTTTGAGGCTGAAGGCAGCAGGAAAGCCTGTAGCCCCCAGGTGTGTGGGGCTACGCAAGCGGTTCCCAAAGAGCTTTAGAACAAGGCATAGTTTTCCCTGCTGGCTCTTTGGGCGTGGGACCAATCTCCAGACATATGGCCGTTTTTGTGCCTGGCGTGACGCCATGTGGGAAAGGGTGGTTTTGAGGCTGAAGGCAGCAGGAAGGTCTGCAGCCCCCAGGTGTGTGGGGCTACGCAAGCCGTTCCCAAAGAGCTTTAGAACAAGGCATAGTTTTCGCTGCTGGCTCTTTGAGCGTTTGACCAGTCTCCAGACATATGGCCATTTTTGGGCCTCGCGCAGCGCCAAGTGAGAAAGGGTGCCTTTGAGGCTGAAGGCAGCAGGAAAGCCTGCAGCCCCCAGGTGTGTGGGGCTACGCAAGCAGTTCCCAAAGAGCTTTAGAACAAGGCATAGTTTTCCCTGCTGGCTCTTTGGGCGTGGGACCAACCTCCAGACATATGGCCATTTTTATGCCTGGCGTGACGCCATGTGGGAAAAGGTGGTTTTGAGGCTGAAGGCAGCAGGAAAGCCTGCAGCCCCCAGGTGTGTGGGGCTATGCAAGTGGTTCCCAAAGAGCTTTAGAACAAGGCATAGTTTTCCCTGCTGGCTCTTTGGGCGTGGGACCAATCTCCAGACATATGGCCATTTTTGTGCCTGGCGTGACACTAAGAGGGAAAGGGTGGTTTTGAGGCTGAAGGCAGCAGGGATGCCTGTAGCCCCCAGGTGTGTGGGGCTACGCAAGCCGTTCCCAAAGAGCTTTAGAACAAGGCATAGTTTTCCCTGCTGGCTCTTTGGGCGTGGGACCAACCTCCAGACATATGGTCATTTTTGGGCCTGGCGCGGCGCCAAGTGGGAAAGGGTGGTTTTGAGGCTGAAGGCAGCAGGAAAGCCTGCAGCCCCCAGGTCTGTGGGGCTACGCAAGTGGTTCCCAAAGAGCTTTAGAACAAGGCATAGTTTTCCCTGCTGGCTCTTTGAGCGTGGGACCAGTCTCCAGACATATGGCCATTTTTGGGCCTGGCACGGGGCCAAGTGGGAAAGGGTGGTTTTGAGGCTGAAGGCGGCAGGAAAGCCTGTAGCCCCCAGGTGTGTGGGGCTACGCAAGCGGTTCCCAAAGAGCTTTAGAACAAGGCATAGTTTTCCCTGTTGGCTCTTTGGGCGTGGGACCACTCTCCAGACATATGGCCATTTCTGGGCCTGGTGCGGCGACAAGTGGGAAAGGGTGGTTTTGAGGCTGAAGGCGGCAGGAAAGCCTGTAGCCCCCAGGTGTGTGGGGCTACGCAAGCGGTTCCCAAAGAGCTTTAGAACAAGGCATAGTTTTCCCTGTTGGCTCTTTCGGCGTGGGACCAGTCTCCAGACATATGGCCATTTTTGTTCTTGGCGCGGCTGCAAGTGGGAAAGGGTGGTTTTGAGGCTGAAGGCAGCAGGAAAGCTTGCAGCCCCCTGGTCTGTGGGGCTACGCAAGCCGTTCCCAAAGAGCTTTAGAACAAGGCATAGTTTTCCCTGCTGGCTCTTTGGGCGTCGGACCAACCTCCAGACATATGGCCATTTTTGGGCCTGGCGTGACGCCATGTGGGAAAGGGTGGTTTTGAGGCTGAAGGCAGCAGGAAAGCCTGCAGCCCCCAGGTGTGTGGGGCTATGCAAGCGGTTCCCAAAGAGCTTTAGAACAAGGCATAGTTTTCCCTGCTGGCTCTATGGGCGTGGGACCAGTCTCCAGACATATGGCCATTTTTGGGCCTGGCGCGGCACCAAGTGGGAAAGGGTGCCTCTGAGGCTGAAGAGAGCAGGAAAGCCTGCAGCCCCCAGGTGTGTGGGGCTACGCAAGCCGTTCCCAAAGAGCTTTAGAACAAGGCATAGTTTTCCCTGCTGGCTCTTTGGGCGTGGGACCAACCTCCAGACATATGGTCATTTTTGGGCCTGGCGCGGCGCCAAGTGGGAAAGGGTGGTTTTGAGGCTGAAGGCAGCAGGAAAGCCTGCAGCCCCCAGGTCTGTGGGGCCAAGCAAGTGGTTCCCAAAGAGCTTTAGAACAAGGCATAGTTTTCCCTGTTGGCTCTTTGGGCGTGGGACCAGTCTCCAGACATATGGCCATTTTTGGGCCTGGCGCGGCGCCAAGTGGGAAAGGGTGGTTTTGAGGCTGAAGGCAGCAGGAAAGCCTGCAGCCCCCTGGTCTGTGGGGCTACGCAAGCCGTTCCCAAAGAGCTTTAGAACAAGGCATAGTTTTCCCTGCTGGCTCTTTGGGCGTCGGACCAATCTCCAGACATATGGCCATTTTTGGGCCTGGCGTGACGCCATGTGGGAAAGGGTGGTTTTCAGGCTGAAGGCAGCAGGAAAGCCTGCAGCCCCCAGGTGTGTGGGGCTATGCAAGCGGTTCCCAAAGAGCTTTAGAACAAGGCATAGTTTTCCCTGCTGGCTCTTTGGGCTTGGGACCAGTCTCCAGACATATGGCCTTTTTTGGGCCTGGCGCGGCACCAAGTGGGAAAGGGTGCCTCTGAGGCTGAAGAGAGCAGGAAAGCCTGCAGCCCCCAGGTGTGTGGGGCTACGCAAGCGGTTCCCAAAGAGCTTTAGAACAAGGCATAGTTTTCCCTGCTGACTCTTTGGGCGTGGGACCAATCTCCAGACATATGGTCATTTTTGGGCCTGGCGTGGCGCCAAGTGGGAAAGGGTGGTTTTGAGGCTGAAGGCAGCAGGAAAGCCTGCAGCCCCAAGGTCTGTGGGGCTACGCAAGCGGTTCCCAAAGAGCTTTAGAACAAGGCATAGTTTTCCCTGCTGGCTCTTTGGGCGTGGGACCAATCTCCAGACATATGGCCATTTTTGTGCCTGGTGTCACGCCATGTGGGAAAGGGTGGTTTTGAGGCTGAAGGCAGCAGGAAAGCCTGCAGCCCCCAGGTGTGTGGGGCTACGCAAGCGGTTCCCAAAGAGCTTTAGAACAAGGCATAGTTTTCCCTGCTGGCTCTTTGGGCGTGGGACCAATCTCCAGACATATGGCCATTTTTGTGCCTGGCGTGACGCCATGTGGGAAAGGGTGGTTTTGAGGCTGAAGGCAGCAGGAAAGCCTGCAGCCCCCAGGTCTGTGGGGCCACGCAAGCGGTTCCCAAAGAGCTTTAGAACAAGGCATAGTTTTCCCTGCTGGCTCTTTGGGCGTGGGACCAACCTCCAGACATATGGCCATTTTTGTGCCTGGCGCTGGGCTAAGTGGGAAAGGGTGGTTTTGAGGCTGAAGGCAGCAGGAAAGCCTGTAGCCCCTAGGTGTGTGGGGCTACGCAAGCGGTTCCCAAAGAGCTTTAGAACAAGGCATAGTTTTCCCTGCTGGCTCTTTGGGCGTGGGACCAACCTCCAGACATATGGCCATTTTTGTGCCTGGCGTGACGCCATGTGGTAAAGGGTGGTTTTGAGGCTGAAGGCAGCAGGAAAGCCTGCAGCCCCCAGGTGTGTGGGGCTACGCAAGCGGTTCCCAAAGAGCTTTAGAACAAGGCATAGTTTTCCCTGCTGGCTCTTTGGGCGTGGGACCAATCTCCAGACATATGGCCATTTTTGTGCCTGGCGTGACACCAAGTGGGAAAGGGTGGTTTTGAGGCTGAAGGCAGCAGGAAGGTCTGCAGCCCCCAGGTGTGTGGGGCTACGCAAGCGGTTCCCAAAGAGCTTTAGAACAAGGCATAGTTTTCCCTGCTGGCTCTTTGGGCGTGGGACCAACCTCCAGACATATGGCCATTTTTGGGCCTGGCATGGCGCCAAGTGGGAAAGGGTGCCTCTGAGGCTGAAGAGAGCAGGAAAGCCTGCAGCCCCCAGGTGTGTGGGGCTACGCAAGCAGTTCCCAAAGAGCTTTAGAACAAGGCATAGTTTTCCCTGCTGGCTCTTTGGGCGTGGGACCAGTCTCCAGACATATGGCCATTTTTGGGCCTGGCGCGGCGCCAAGTGGGAAAGGGTGGTTTTGAGGCTGAAGGCAGCAGGAAAGCCTGCAGCCCCCAGGTGTGTGAGGCTACGGAAGCGGTTCCCAAAGAGCTTTAGAACAAGGCATAGTTTTCCCTGTTGTCTCTTTGGGCGTGGGACCAACCTCCAGACATATGGCCATTTTTGAGCCTGGCGCAGCGCCAAGTGGGAAAGGGTGGTTTTGAGGCTGAAGGCAGCAGGAAAGCCTGCAGCCCCCAGGTGTGTGGGGCTACGCAAGCGGTTCCCAAAGAGCTTTAGAACAAGGCATAGTTTTCCCTGCTGGCTCTTTGGGCATCGGACCAATCTCCAGACATATGGCCATTTTTGGGCCTGGCGTGGCACCAAGTGGGAAAGGGTGCCTCTGAGGCTGAAGAGAGCAGGAAAGCCTGCAGCCCCCAGGTGTGTGGGGCTACGCAAGCGGTTCCCAAAGAGCTTTAGAACAAGGCATAGTTTTCCCTGCTGGCTCTTTGGGTGTGGGACCAATCTCCAGACATATGGCCATATTTCTGCCTGGCGTGACGCCATGTGGGAAAGGGTGGTTTTGAGGCTGCAGGTGCCAGAAAAGTCTGCAGCCCCCAGGTGTGTGGGGCTACGCAAGCGGTTCCCAAAGAGCTTTAGAACAAGGCATAGTTTTCCCTGCTGGCTCTTTGAGCGTGGGACCAGTCTCCAGAAATATAGCCATTTTTGGGCCTGGCGTGGCGCCAAGTGGGAAAGGGTGCCTTTGAGGCTGAAGAGAGCAGGAAAGCCTGCAGCCCCCAGGTGTGTGGGGCTACGCAAGCAGTTCCCAAAGAGCTTTAGAACAAGGCATAGTTTTCCCTGCTGGCTCTTTGTGCGTGGGACCAACCTCCAGACATATGGCCATTTTTGTGCCTGGCGTGACACCATGTGGTAAAGGGTGGTTTTGAGGCTGAAGGCAGCAGGAAAGCCTGCAGCCCCCAGGTGTGTGGGGCTACGCAAGCGGTTCCCAAAGAGCTTTAGAACAAGGCATAGTTTTCCCTGCTGGCTCTTTCGGTGTGGGACCAATCTCCAGACATATGGCCATTTTTGTGCCTGGCGTGACACCAAGTGGGAAAGGGTGGTTTTGAGGCTGAAGGCAGCAGGAAGGTCTGCAGCCCCCAGGTGTGTGGGGCTACGCAAGCGGTTCCCAAAGAGCTTTAGAACAAGGCATATTTTTCCCTGCTGGATCTTTGAGCGTGGGACCAACCTCCAGACATATGGCCATTTTTGGGCCTGGCGTGACGCCATGTGGGAAAGGGTGGTTTTGAGGCTGAAGGCAGCAGGAAAGCCTGCAGCCCCCAGGTCTGTGGGGCTACGCAAGTGGTTCCCAAAGAGCTTTAGAACAAGGCATAGTTTTCCCTGCTGGCTCTTTGGGCGTGGGACCAGTCTCCAGACATATGGCCATTTTTGGGCCTCGCGCAGCGCCAAGTGGGAAAGGGTGGTTTTGAGGCTGAAGGCAGCAGGAAAGCCTGCAGCCCCCAGGTCTCTGGGGCTACGCAAGCAGTTTCCAAAGAGCTTTAGAACAAGGCATAGTTTTCCCTGCTGGCTCTTTGGGCGTGGGACCAGTCTCCAGACATATGGCCATTTTTGGGCCTGGCATGGCGCCAAGTGGGAAAGGGTGCCTTTGAGGCTGAAGAGAGCAGGAAAGCCTGCAGCCCCCAGGTGTGTGGGGCTACGCAAGCGGTTCCCAAAGAGCTTTAGAACAAGGCATAGTTATCCCTGCTGGCTCTTTGGGCGTCGGACAAATCTCCAGACATATGGTCATTTTTGGGCCTGGCGCGGCGCCAAGTGGGAAAGGGTGGTTTTGAGGCTGAAGGCAGCAGGAAAGCCTGCAGCCCCCAGGTGTGTGGGGCTACGCAAGCGGTTCCCAAAGAGCTTTAGAACAAGGCATAGTTTTCCCTGCTGGCTCTTTGAGCGTGGGACCAGTCTCCAGACATATGGCCATTTTTGGGCCTGGCGTGGCGCCAAGTGGGAAAGGGTGCCTTTGAGGCTGAAGAGAGCAGGAAAGCCTGCAGCCCCCAGGTGTGTGGGGCTACGCAAGCAGTTCCCAAAAAGCTTTAGAACAAGGCATAGTTTTCCCTGCTGGCTCTTTGGGCGTGGGACCTGTCTCCAGACATATGGCCATTTTTGGGCCTGGCGTAGCGCCAAGTGGGAAAGGGTACCTTTGAGGCTGAAGAGAGCAGGAAAGCCTGCAGCCCCCAGGTGTGTGGGGCTACGCAAGCGGTTCCCAAAGAGCTTTAGAACAAGGCATAGTTTTCCCTGCTGGCTCTTTGGGCGTGGGACCAACCTCCAGACATATGGCCATTTTTGAGCCTGGCGCGGCACCAAGTGGGAAAGGGTGCCTTTGAGGCTGAAGACAGCAGGAAAGCTTCAGCCCCCAGGTGTGTGGGGCTACGCAAGCGGTTCCCAAATAGCTTTAGAACAAGGCATAGTTTTCCCTGCTGGCTCTTTGGGCGTGGGACCAACCTCCAGACATATGGTCATATTTGTGCCTGGGGCGGCGCCAAGTGGGAAAGGGTGGTTTTGAGGCTGAAGGCAGCAGGAGAGCCTGCAGCCCCCAGGTGTGTGGGGCTACGCAAGCGGTTCCCAAAGAGCTTTAGAACAAGGCATAGTTTTCCCTGCTGGCTCTTTGGGCGTGGGACCAGTCTCCAGACATATGGCCATTTTTGGGCCTGGCGTGGCACCAAGTGGGAAAGGGTGCCTCTGAGGCTGAAGAGAGCAGGAAAGCCTGCAGCCCCCAGGTGTGTGGGGCTACGCAAGCGGTTCCCAAAGAGCTTTAGAACAAGGCATAGTTTTCCCTGCTGGCTCTTTGGGCGTGGGACCAATCTCCAGACTTATGGCCATTTTTGTGCCTGGTGCGACGCCAAGTGGGAAAGGGTGGTTTTGAGGCTGAAGGCAGCAGGAAAGTCTGCAGCCCGCAGGTCTGTGGGGCCAAGCAAGCTGTTCCCAAAGAGCTTTAGAACAAGGCATAGTTTTCCCTGCTGGCTCTTTGGGCGTGGGACCAGTCTCCAGAAATATAGCCATTTTTGTGCCTGGCGCTGGGCTAAGTGGGAAAGGGTGGTTTTGAGGCTGAAGGCAGCAGGAAAGCCTGCAGCCCCCAGGTGTGTGGGGCTACGCAAGCGGTTCCCAAAGAGCTTTAGAACAAGGCATAGTTTTCCCTGCTGGCTCTTTGGGCGTGGGACCAGTCTCCAGACATGTGGCCATTTTTGGGCCTGGCGCGGCACCAAGTGGGAAAGGGTGCCTTTGAGGCTGAAGAGAGCAGGAAAGCCTGCAGCCCCCAGGTGTGTGAGGCTACGCAAGCGGTTCTCAAAGAGCTTTAGAACAAGGCATAGTTTTCCCTGCTGGCTCTTTGGGCGTGGGACCAACCTCCAGACATATGGCCATTTTTGAGCCTGGCGCGGCAACAAGTGGGAAAGGGTGCCTTTGAGGCTGAAGGCAGCAGGAAAGCTTCAGCCCCCAGGTGTGTGGGGCTACGCAAGCGGTTCCCAAATAGCTTTAGAACAAGGCATAGTTTTCCCTGCTGGCTCTTTGGGCGTGGGACCAACCTCCAGACATATGGTCATATTTGTGCCTGGGGCGGCGCCAAGTGGGAAAGGGTGGTTTTGAGGCTGAAGGCAGCAGGAGAGCCTGCAGCCCCCAGGTGTGTGGGGCTACGCAAGCGGTTCCCAAAGAGCTTTAGAACAAGGCATAGTTTTCCCTGCTGGCTCTTTGGGCGTGGGACCAGTCTCCAGACATATGGCCATTTTTGGGCCTGGCGTGGCACCAAGTGGGAAAGGGTGCCTCTGAGGCTGAAGAGAGCAGGAAAGCCTGCAGCCCCCAGGTGTGTGGGGCTACGCAAGCGGTTCCCAAAGAGCTTTAGAACAAGGCATAGTTTTCCCTGCTGGCTCTTTGGGCGTGGGACCAATCTCCAGACTTATGGCCATTTTTGTGCCTGGTGCGACGCCAAGTGGGAAAGGGTGGTTTTGAGGCTGAAGGCAGCAGGAAAGTCTGCAGCCCCCAGGTCTGTGGGGCCAAGCAAGCTGTTCCCAAAGAGCTTTAGAACAAGGCATAGTTTTCCCTGCTGGCTCTTTGGGCGTGGGACCAATCTCCAGACATATGGCCATTTTTGTGCCTGGCGTGACACCAAGTGGGAAAGGGTGGTTTTGAGGCTGAAGGCAGCAGGAAAGCCTGCAGCCCCCAGGTCTGTGGGGCTACGCAAGTGGTTCCCAAAGAGCTTTAGAACAAGGCATAGTTTTCCCTGCTGGCTCTTTGGGCGTGGGACCAACCTCCAGACATATGGCCATTTTTGGGCCTGGCGTGACGCCATGTGGGAAAGGGTGGTTTTGAGGCCGAAGGCAGCAGGAAAGCCTGCAGCCCCCAGGTGTGTGGGGCTACGCAAGCGGTTCCCAAAGAGCTTTAGAACAAGGCATAGTTTTCCCTGCTGGCTCTTTGAGCGTGGGACCAGTCTCCAGACATATGGCCATTTTTGGGCCTGGCGTGGCGCCAAGTGGGAAAGGGTGGTTTTGAGGCTGAAGGCAGCAGGAAAGCCTGCAGCCCCCAGGTGTGTGGGGCTACGCAAGCAGTTCCCAAAAAGCTTTAGAACAAGGCATAATTTTCCCTGCTGGCTCTTTGGGCGTGGGACCAGTCTCCAGACATATGGCCATTTTTGGGCCTGGCGTGGCGCCAAGTGGGAAAGGGTGCCTTTGAGGCTGAAGAGAGCAGGAAAGCCTGCAGCCCCCAGGTGTGTGGGGCTACGCAAGCGGTTCCCAAAGAGCTTTAGAACAAGGCATAGTTTTCCCTGCTGTCTCTTTGGGCGTCAGACCAATCTCCAGACATATGGTCATTTTTGTGCCTGGCACGGGGCCAAGTGGGAAAGGGTGGTTTTGAGGCTGAAGGCAGCAGGAAAGCCTGCAGCCCCCAGGTGTGTGGGGCTACGCAAGCGGTTCCCAAAGAGCTTTAGAACAAGGCATAGTTTTCCCTGCTGGCTCTTTGGGCGTGGGACCAACCTCCAGACATATGGCCATTTTTGGGCCTGGCGTGACGCCATGTGGGAAAGGGTGGTTTTGAGGCCGAAGGCAGCAGGAAAGCCTGCAGCCCCCAGATGTGTGGGGCTACGCAAGCGGTTCCCAAAGAGCTTTAGAACAAGGCATAGTTTTCCCTGCTGGCTCTTTGGGCGTGGGACCAATCTCCAGCCATATGGCCATTTTTGTGCCTGGCGTGACACCAAGTGGGAAAGGGTGGTTTTGAGGCTGAAGGCAGCAGGAAGGTCTGCAGCCCCCAGGTGTGTGAGGCTACGCAAGCCGTTCCCAAAGAGCTTTAGAACAAGGCATAGTTTTCCCTGCTGGCTCTTTGAGCGTGGGACCAGTCTCCAGACATATGGCCATTTTTGGGCCTCGCGCAGCGCCAAGTGGGAAAGGGTGGTTTTGAAGCTGAAGGCAGCAGGAAAGCCTGCAGCCCCCAGGTGTGTGGGGCTACGCAAGCAGTTCCCAAAGAGCTTTAGAACAAGGCATAGTTTTCCCTGCTGGCTCTTTGGGCGTGGGACCAGTCTCCAGACATGTGGCCATTTTTGGGCCTGGCACGGCACCAAGTGGGAAAGGGTGCCTTTGAGGCTGAAGAGAGCAGGAAAGCCTGCAGCCCCCAGGTGTGTGCGGCTTCGCAAGCGGTTCCCAAAGAGCTTTAGAAAAAGGCATAGTTTTCCCTGCTGGCTCTTTGGGCGTGGGACCAACCTCCAGACATATGGCCATTTTTGAGCCTGGCGCGGCACCAAGTTGGAAAGGGTGCCTTTGAGGCTGAAGGCAGCAGGAAAGCCTGCAGCCCCCAGGTGTGTGGGGCTACGCAAGCGGTTCCCAAATAGCTTTAGAACAAGGCATAGTTTTCCCTGCTGGCTCTTTGGGCGTGGGACCAACCTCCAGACATATGGCCATATTTGTGCCTGGCGCGGCGCCAAGTGGGAAAGGGTGGTTTTGAGGCTGAAGGCAGCAGGCGAGCCTGCAGCCCCCAGGTGTGTGGGGCTACGCAAGCGGTTCCCAAAGAGCTTTAGAACAAGGCATAGTTTTCCCTGCTGGCTCCTTGGGCGTGGGACCAGTCTCCAGACATATGGCCATTTTTGGGCCTGGCGTGGCACCAAGTGGGAAAGGGTGCCTCTGAGGCTGAAGAGAGCAGGAAAGCCTGCAGCCCCCAGGTGTGTGGGGCTACGCAAGCCGTTCCCAAAGAGCTTTAGAACAAGGCATAGTTTTCCCTGCTGGCTCTTTGGGCGTGGGACCAACCTCCAGACATATGGTCATTTTTGGGCCTTGCGCGGCACCAAGTTGGAAAGGGTGGTTTTGAGGCTGAAGGCAGCAGGAAAGCCTGCAGCCCCCAGGTCTGTGGGGCTACGCAAGTGGTTCCCAAAGAGCTTTAGAACAAGGCATAATTTTCCCTGTTGGCTCTTTGGGCGTGGGACCAGTCTCCAGACATATGGCCATTTCTGGGCCTGGTGCGGCGACAAGTGGGGAAGGGTGGTTTGGAGGCTGAAGGCAGCAGGAAAGCCTGCAGCCCCCAGGTGTGTGGGGCTACGCAAGCGGTTCCCAAAGAGCTTTAGAACAAGGCATAGTTTTCCCTGTTGGCTCTTTCGGCGTGGGACCAGTCTCCAGACATATGGCCGTTTTTGTGCCTGGCGCGGCGCCAAGTGGGAAAGGGTGGTTTTGAGGCTGAAGGCAGCAGGAAAGCTTGCAGCCCCCTGGTCTGTGGGGCTACGCAAGCGGTTCCCAAAGAGCTTTAGAACAAGGCATAGTTTTCCCTGCTGGCTCTTTGGGCGTCGGACCAATCTCCAGACATATGGCCATTTTTGGGCCTGGCGTGACGCCATGTGGGAAAGGGTGGTTTTCAGGCTGAAGGCAGCAGGAAAGCCTGCAGCCCCCAGGTGTGTGGGGCTATGCAAGCGGTTCCCAAAGAGCTTTAGAACAAGGCATAGTTTTCCCTGCTGGCTCTATGGGCGTGGGACCAGTCTCCAGACATATGGCCATTTTTGGGCCTGGCGCGGCACCAAGTGGGAAAGGGTGCCTCTGAGGCTGAAGAGAGCAGGAAAGCCTGCAGCCCCCAGGTGTGTGGGGCTACGCAAGCGGTTCCCAAAGAGCTTTAGAACAAGGCATAGTTTTCCCTGCTGACTCTTTGGGCGTGGGACCAATCTCCAGACATATGGTCATTTTTGGGCCTGGCGTGGCGCCAAGTGGGAAAGGGTGGTTTTGAGGCTGAAGGCAGCAGGAAATCCTGCAGCCCCAAGGTCTGTGGGGCTACGCAAGCGGTTCCCAAAGAGCTTTAGAACAAGGCATAGTTTTCCCTGCTGGCTCTTTGGGCGTGGGACCAATCTCCAGACATATGGCCATTTTTGTGCCTGGTGTCACGCCATGTGGGAAAGGGTGGTTTTGAGGCTGAAGGCAGCAGGAAAGCCTGCAGCCCCCAGGTGTGTGGGTCTACGCAAGTGGTTCCCAAAGAGCTTTAGAACAAGGCATAGTTTTCCCTGCTGGCTCTTTGGGCGTGGGACCAATCTCCAGACATATGGCCATTTTTGTGCCTGGCGTGACGCCATGTGGGAAAGGGTGGTTTTGAGGCTGAAGGCAGCAGGAAAGCCTGCAGCCCCCAGGTCTGTGGGGCTACGCAAGCGGTTCCCAAAGAGCTTTAGAACAAGGCATAGTTTTCCCTGCTGGCTCTTTGGGCGTGGGACCAACCTCCAGACATATGGCCATTTTTGTGCCTGGCGTGACGCCATGTGGGAAAGGGTGGTTTTGAGGCTGAAGGCAGTAGGAAAGCCTGCAGCCCCCAGGTGTGTGGGGCTACGCAAGCCGTTTCCAAAGAGCTTTAGTACAAGGCATAGTTTTCCCTGCTGGCTCTTTCGGCGTGGGACCAATCTCCAGACATATGGCCATTTTTGTGCCTGGCGTGACACCAAGTGGGAAAGGGTGGTTTTGAGGCTGAAGGCAGCAGGAAGGTCTGCAGCCCCCAGGTGTGTGGGGCTACGCAAGCCGTTCCCAAAGAGCTTTAGAACAAGGCATAGTTTTCCCTGCTGGCTCTTTGAGCGTGGGACCAGTCTCCAGACATATGGCCATTTTTGGGCCTCGCGCAGCGCCAAGTGGGAAAGGGTGCCTTTGAGGCTGAAGAGAGCAGGAAAGCCTGCAGCCCCCAGGTGTGTGGGGCTACGCAAGCAGTTCCCAAAGAGCTTTAGAACAAGGCATAGTTTTCCCTGCTGGCTCTTTGGGCGTGGGACCAACCTCCAGACATATGGCCATTTTTGAGCCTGGCGCGGCACCAAGTGAGAAAGGGTGCCTTTGAGGCTGAAGGCAGCAGGAAAGCCTGCAGCCCCCAGGTGTGTGGGGCTACGCAAGCGGTTCCCAAAGAGCTTTAGAACAAGGCATAATTTTCCCTGCTGGCTCTTTGGGCGTGGGACCAACCTCCAGACATATGGCCATTTTTGTGCCTGGCGTGGCACCAAGTGGGAAAGGGTGCCTCTGAGGCTGAAGAGAGCAGGAAAGCCTGCAGCCCCCAGGTGTGTGGGGCTACGCAAGCGGTTCCCAAAGAGCTTTAGAACAAGGCATAGTTTTCCCTGCTGGCTCTTTGGGCGTGGGACCAATCTCCAGACATATGGCCATTTTTGTGCCTGGTGCGACGCCAAGTGGGAAAGGGTGGTTTTGAGGCTGAAGGCAGCAGGAAAGTCTGCAGCCCGCAGGTCTGTTGGGCCAAGCAAGCGGTTCCCAAAGAGCTTTAGAACAAGGCATAGTTTTCCCTGCTGGCTCTTTGGGCGTGGGACCAGTCTCCAGAAATATAGCCATTTTTGTGCCTGGCGCTGGGCTAAGTGGGAAAGGGTGGTTTTGAGGCTGAAGGCAGCAAGAAAGCCTGTAGCCCCTAGGTGTGTGGGGCTACGCAAGCGGTTCCCAAAGAGCTTTAGAACAAGGCATAGTTTTCCCTGCTGGCTCTTTGGGCGTGGGACCAACCTCCAGACATATGGCCATTTTTGTGCCTGGCGTGACGCCATGTGGGAAAGGGTGGTTTTGAGGCTGAAGGCAGCAGGAAAGCCTGCAGCCCCCAGGTGTGTGGGGCTACGCAAGCGGTTCCCAAAGAGCTTTAGAACAAGGCATAGTTTTCCCTGCTGGCTCTTTCGGCGTGGGACCAATCTCCAGACATATGGCCATTTTTGTGCCTGGCGTGACACAAAGTGGGAAAGGGTGGTTTTGAGGCTGAAGGCAGCAGGAAGGTCTGCAGCCCCCAGGTGTGTGGGGCTACGCAAGCGGTTCCCAAAGAGCTTTAGAACAAGGCATAGTTTTCCCTGCTGGCTCTTTGAGCGTGGGACCAACCTCCAGACATATGGCCATTTTTGGGCCTGGCGTGACGCCATGTGGGAAAGGGTGGTTTTGAGGCTGAAGGCAGCAGGAAAGCCTGCAGCCCCCTGGTCTGTGGGGCTACGCAAGTGGTTCCCAAAGAGCTTTAGAACAAGGCATAGTTTTCCCTGCTGGCTCTTTGGGCGTGGGACCAACCTCCAGACATATGGCCATTTTTGTGCCTGTCGTGACACCATGTGGGAAAGGGTGGTTTTGAGGCTGCAGGTGCAGAAAAGCCTGCAGCTCCCAGGTCTGTGGGGCTACGCAAGCAGTTCCCAAAGAGCTTTAGAACAAGGCATAGTTTTCCCTGCTGGCTCTTTGGGCGTGGGACCAGTCTCCAGACATATGGCCATTTTTGGGCCTGGCGTGGCGCCAAGTGGGAAAGGGTGCCTTTGAGGCTGAAGAGAGCAGGAAAGCCTGCAGCCCCCAGGTGTGTGGGGCTACGCAAGCGGTTCCCAAAGAGCTTTAGAACAAGGCATAGTTATCCCTGCTGGCTCTTTGGGCGTCGGACAAATCTCCAGACATATGGTCATTTTTGGGCCTGGCGCGGCACCAAGTGGGAAAGGGTGGTTTTGAGGCTGAAGGCAGCAGGAAAGCCTGCAGCCCCCAGGTGTGTGGGGCTACGCAAGCCGTTCCCAAAGAGCTTTAGAACAAGGCATAGTTTTCCCTGTTGTCTCTTTGGGCGTGGGACCAACCTCCAGACATATGGCCATTTTTGAGCCTGGCGCGGCACCAAGTGGGAAAGGGTGGTTTTGAGGCTGAAGGCAGCAGGAAAGCCTGCAGCCCCCAGGTGCGTGGGGCTACGCAAGCGGTTCCCAAAGAGCTTTAGAACAAGGCATAGTTTTCCCTGCTGGCTCTTTGGGCGTGGGACCAATCTCCAGACATATGGCCATTTTTGGGCCTGGCGTGATGCCATGTGGGAAAGGGTGGTTTTGAGGCCGAAGGCAGCAGGAAAGCCTGCAGCCCCCAGGTGTGTGGGGCTACGCAAGCAGTTCCCAAAAAGCTTTAGAACAAGGCATAGTTTTCCCTGCTGGCTCTTTGGGCGTGGGACCAGTCTCCAGACATATGGCCATTTTTGGGCCTGGCGTGGCGCCAAGTGGGAAAGGGTGCCTTTGAGGCTGAAGAGAGCAGGAAAGCCTGCAGCCCCCAGGTGTGTGGGGCTACGCAAGCGGTTCCCAAAGAGCTTTAGAACAAGGCATAGTTTTCCCTGCTGTCTCTTTGGGCGTCAGACCAATCTCCAGACATATGGGTCATTTTTGTGCCTGGCACGGGGCCAAGTGGGAAAGGGTGGTTTTGAGGCTGAAGGCAGCAGGAAAGCCTGCAGCCCCCAGGTGTGTGGGGCTACGCAAGCGGTTCCCAAAGAGCTTTAGAAACAAGGCATAGTTTTCCCTGCTGGCTCTTTGGGCGTGGGACCAACCTCCAGACATATGGCCATTTTTGGGCCTGGCGTGACGCCGTGTGGGAAAGGGTGGTTTTGAGGCCGAAGGCAGCAGGAAAGCCTGCAGCCCCCAGATGTGTGGGGCTACGCAAGCGGTTCCCAAAGAGCTTTAGAACAAGGCATAGTTTTCCCTGCTGGCTCTTTGGGCGTGGGACCAATCTCCAGCCATATGGCCATTTTTGTGCCTGGCGTGACACCAAGTGGGAAAGGGTGGTTTTGAGGCTGAAGGCAGCAGGAAGGTCTGCAGCCCCCAGGTGTGTGAGGCTACGCAAGCCGTTCCCAAAGAGCTTTAGAACAAGGCATAGTTTTCCCTGCTGGCTCTTTGAGCGTGGGACCAGTCTCCAGACATATGGCCATTTTTGGGCCTCGCGCAGCGCCAAGTGGGAAAGGGTGGTTTTGAGGCTGAAGGCAGCAGGAAAGCCTGCAGCCCCCAGGTGTGTGGGGCTACGCAAGCAGTTCCCAAAGAGCTTTAGAACAAGGCATAGTTTTCCCTGCTGGCTCTTTGGGCGTGGGACCAGTCTCCAGACATGTGGCCATTTTTGGGCCTGGCACGGCACCAAGTGGGAAAGGGTGCCTTTGAGGCTGAAGAGAGCAGGAAAGCCTGCAGCCCCCAGGTTGTGTGCGGCTTCGCAAGCGGTTCCCAAAGAGCTTTAGAAAAAGGCATAGTTTTCCCTGCTGGCTCTTTGGGCGTGGGACCAACCTCCAGACATATGGCCATTTTTGAGCCTGGCGCCGGCACCAAGTTGGAAAGGGTGCCTTTGAGGCTGAAGGCAGCAGGAAAGCCTGCAGCTCCCAGGTGTGTGGGGCTACGCAAGCGGTTCCCAAAGAGCTTTAGAACAAGGCATAGTTTTCCTGTTGTCTCTTTGGGCGTGGGACCAATCTCCAGCCTTATGGCCATTTTTGTGCCTGGCGTGACACCAAGTGGGAAAAGGGTGGTTTTGAGGCTGAGGGCAGCAGGAAGGTCTGCAGCCCCCAGGTGTGTGAGGCTACGCAAGCCGTTCCCAAAGAGCTTTAGAACAGGCATAGTTTTCCCTGCTGGCTCTTGAGCGTGGGACCAGTCTCCAGACATATGGCCATTTTTTGGGCCTCGCGCAGCGCCAAGTGGGAAAGGGTGCCTTTGAGGCTGAAGGCAGCAGAAAGCCTGCAGCCCCCAGGTGTGTGGGGCTACGCAAGCAGTTCCCAAAGAGCTTTAGAACAAGGCATAGTTTTCCCTGCTGGCTCTTTGGGCGTGGACCAGTCTCCAGACATGTGGCATTTTTGGGCCTGGCACGGCACCAAGTGGGAAAGGGTGCCTTTGAGGCTGAAGAGAGCAGGAAAGCCTGCAGCCCCCAGGTGTGTGCGGCTTCGCAAGCGGTTCCCAAAGAGCTTTAGAAAAAGGCATAGTTTTCCTGCTGGCTCTTTGGGCGTCGGGACCAACCTCAGACATATGGCCATTTTTGAGCCTGGCGCGGCACCAAGTTGGAAAGGGTGCCTTTGAGGCTGAAGGCAGCAGGAAAGCCTGCAGCCCCCAGGTGTGTGGGGCTACGCAAGCGGTTCCCAAATAGCTTTAGAACAAGGCATAGTTTTCCCTGCTGGCTCTTTGGGCGTGGGACCAACCTCCAGACATATGGCCATAATTTGTGCCTGGCGCGGCGCCAAGTGGGAAAGGGTGGTTTTGAGGCTGAAGGCAGCAGGCGAGCCTGCAGCCCCCAGGTGTGTGGGGCTACGCAAGCGGGTTCCCAAAGAGCTTTAGAACAAGGCATAGTTTTCCCTGCTGGCTCCTTGGGCGTGGGACCAGTCTCCAGACATTATGGCCATTTTTGGGCCTGGCGTGGCACCAAGTGGGAAAGGGTGCCTCTGAGGCTGAAGAGAGCAGGAAAGCCTGCAGCCCCAGGTGTGTGGGGCCTACGCAAGCCGTTCCAAAGAGCTTTAGAACAAGGCATAGTTTTCCCTGCTGGCTCTTTGGGCGTGGGACCAACCTCCAGACATATGGTCATTTTTGGGCCTTGCGCGGCACCAAGTTGGAAAGGGTGGTTTTGAGGCTGAAGGCAGCAGGAAAGCCTGCAGCCCCCAGGTCTGTGGGGCTACGCAAGTGGTTCCCAAAGAGCTTTAGAACAAGGCATAATTTTCCCTGCTGGCTCTTGGGCGTGGGACCAGTCTCCAGACATATGGCCATTT